>NC_067398.1:608076342-608384842 GCF_016432865.1 Antechinus flavipes
CTCAACAGCAACATATATCTACATAAAGAAAAGATACACATAGACACATACATATATATACAAACAAGCTTATATACAGAGGATGTAAATGGATATACAGGAATAATATATACAGAACAAATGCAGAGTAGATATAAGGCAAACAATTTAACAAAAATAAATATAACATAACAAAAATAAATACATGTTAAAACAAGATAGTCATGGAATTGGTTTTTACTAGTTGTGGGGGGAGAGGGATAGTCAGGAAAGGCTTTGTGTGAAAAGTGATATTTTGGTCTGAGGTCTAGAATTCACTTTTTTTCAGTGGTGGACTGACAAGGTAAACAACACATATGCATGTATATGTGTATGTATATGTATTAATTATATATGTATATATTCTATTAAAGCTTAAAACTGAATTATGTCTCTTGAGATACCGTGTATACGTTTGTGTACATGTGAACACAATATATGTATTTGGTAAATAATAAAAATTATTCTCACTGATAATGACTTTAAGATCTTTAGACAATTTTTCTCACCACAACCCTTTTAAGGAAGTTGGTAAGAATCTTAGTCTTCTCATTAATTTTCAGGGACATGAAACGATTGGACATGAAACTAGTTCATTGTTAGAGCTGGGTCTTCCTGATTTTCAACTCAATGTTCTGTCAAGGCCCAGAGGTTATTTGGTGGGTTAGATAATGATTCAGGAGCTTTGAAGAAAAGATGGCAAGGTCTAAAGATTCTCTCATCCTGTCAGAATTGGGGATACAAATTATGGGGGATGGGTTGGGCTTTGGTCTGCTTTCAGTATATTTAGAGTCTTTTCTAAAGTGTGCCAGACTCTCTCCTGCTCCCTGTAGCTGCTTCCATATCAACCTTATATTGATCTCTGGACAGTAAGCAAAGAAAACGTGACTCAGTTTTAATTGCTAAAATAAACTATGGCTAAAGCTTGGTGTGAGGGGAAAGACTATAACTGAAGCTAATGGCTAGAATGTAGGGGGTATGGGAAATATGATTCACTCAGCCCTGAGTCCAGAAGACCTGAGACCAAATCCATGACCATGCACTTATTAGCTGTGTGGTTCTGAACAAATAACTTATCCTCTGTCTTCCTCATTTTCCTCATCTGTTATAGAAGGGAGTAAGACTCAATAGCTTTTAAGGTCTCCTTCACTTCTAAATATGTGATATTAAAAGAAAGTTTTGGCAATTTTAATGGGCAATATCCACATAAAAGTTTGAATATTTTCAATATTCTATTGCTCATATTAACTCTTTAGTGTAATAGAACAAGAGAAGGATGGATGTAGATATTTTGTACTAAGATTACTCTAAAAATCATTACGGGAAATATAAAAATGTTAAGTACCTAGAGGTAGCTTGAGAATTTCCACCTGGGACAACCCCCAGCACACATTGTGATGATGGGTCTAGGCTCTGATGAACACTATATTGGGGACTCACAACATTTTTTGTCCCCAAATCATAAAGCTATAAATTTAAAACAGGAAATACACAGGATACACACAAGATGAAAGTGCTTCTGAATTACCAGGGGGATATCTTGAGAAATCCTGATGGATATAGTCTCAGGGAAGCTGTGAAAACAATTTCTAGAAGCTGATACAAAAATGAGCAATAAGAGTAATCACCACAATGTCAAACTCACTATCATCCACAATAAAATAAGGGAACAAATATGAAGCATAACAGAGAAGCTACATAAATAACCTTTGTAAAGAAAGAATCCCACCCGATGCCGTTGATTGCTTTTTTTCCTTGAGGTACAAGATTGGTTGATGAAAAAACTACCAATGGAATATTATCTCTTGATTTATTAAAGCTACTTTATTCTCGAAATTTACTCGGCTGGTGAATTCAAAATGGAATGATTATAAGAATTGCTTCTTGGATTCCACATCCACAGATTTAGTAGTAATGTGCCATGGAAAGATTTGAAATGGAAACTCAGGTTTCCAGACCATGCCCTTTTCATTACTCTATGCTACCTTCTTTAAAATTTGCTGACCTGTTCTTTTTGGAGATCTGTTCTTATTTAGAGACCCCTTAATCCAACTCCTTCATTTTACAGAGGAGAAAATTAAGTCCCAGAAAAGTGACTTGGCTTGTCCAAAATTAAGTTTACTGGCATATTGAGAATTAGAACCTGATGCATTCCTGACTCACAGGCCAATCACTCATGCTGCCTCTCTATGGAGTGTATTTCTAACTGTGCAGGTTTCAGGTAAGATTGGGGGGGACTAGACATCTTTCCTGTCATCCCTTGTACTACACACTAGTCACCAGTTTCAGAATAAAGAGCCTCTTGAATCTTCCTATTCTAGAGGAGATAATCTAGTCAACATTAGAGAGAGTTCTAGGCTGAATCTGAGTGAAGGTGAGTACCTAAAAATTACATTACCCTTTTCACAGTTAGTCTGGCCCCAACATTCCACTTAATCTACAAGCAAGATCAGGGACTGCACACCTGCCTACCATTGCATACATACTTACTTCACCCCCTTTTATACCTTTTTTTCAGGGATTAATAATCAAATCAACATTACTCTTGCCACTATGAAAGGCAAAACAATTTATTGCCCTGTGACTCAACCTAGAATTGAATCCCTAGAATTGATTCTAAAATAAAGAAATATCTAGACTGAAGCTTCCTTCCATGGCCACCACTCCTACATGTGGTGGAACTCCCTGTTCCCTTGTACCTATTCATGTCAGATCCTTCCTTCCTCTATTTCTTTTGTACTCTACTATTGAACTCTTTCTTACACTGTGTCTTCTGTGACCCATCCTTTATATTAGAACTTTCCCATCCTTCTCTCCATTCCCCCAAAAGTACTTTGTATTTGTTTGTATATTATTATACTTATAGTAAGGATGCTATGTAAACTTATAGTAAGAAAACTATGTATATGTACAGTAAGGATTCTATGTATACATATAGTAAGGATACTATGTGTACTTATTTTTTATGTGTATACAGCTTCATGTTATATACTGGATAGGTATCTCTCTTCAACTCCAGAAAGAGCAAATGTAACCTCTGACAAATATTAGCTGTGTGATCCTGGGAAAGTGATTTAACCTCTTAATACTCTAGGTTAAGTTTACTGGCAGAATGAGAATTAGAACCTGATGCATTCTTGACTCTAGGGTAACTATCTAAGACTATAGATTACAGAGAACAACCTGAAGTAGTAGAAGGAGTTTTTTCACCTAGGAATTTCATGTTAGTGGAATCATAGGTCCAATTCTTCTTATTATTATATGAGTACACATGTCATCCCTAATAGAATGCAAGCTCTTTGAGGGAGGAGACTGTTTTATATTTTTGCAGTGACACATAGAAAGCATTTTTAGAATGCTTATTTAATTGTATTGTATTGTCTGCAGGGATTATACTTCCTAGAATATGATGGTATCTATATTTGTCCCTCTATTTTACATAAAACATTTTGATTGCAAAAACACTGTATAAATGTCTGTAATAATCACCATTATTACTACTACTACTAATAACATATTTTATAGCACTTTAAAGTTTGCAAAACACTTTAAGTACAGAATTTCATTTTACATATAACTACAGTTACTTTGATGCATCACTGAGGCACTGAAGTGACTCAGGGCTCTCAAAAGGCCATGACAGATGGATACAAGCTTTGGTAGGTTTTATAAAATTTGAGAACTTTTGGATATGGGCCTTGAAATAGACTGTGCTCTTACAGTCCAATAAACAATCTCACAAAGTTCTGAGAGGTTCATTGCAAGGTTAACTTTGAGGAGATAAAGGAGAGATAGAAGGGGAAAGAGAGAGGGAGAGAACTTATTTGACTACATTATCTTTTGAAGACTATCTACTAAGATTATAGAAGAATTAATATTTGTTTTAAGGAAGGGAGTACCTACTTTAATGAAATTACTTGTATCTAAAGAACTAAATAAGTGAGGTCATCTACGTGATACAGTAGATAGCGAGCTGGACCTGAAGTCAAGGAGAATTGAGTTCAAATTAGCCTTAGACACTAATTAGTTGTGTGGCTCTGGGTAAGTCATTCTGTTTGTCTTAGTTTCTTCATGTGTAAAATGGGGATAACAATAGCATAGCTCCCATGGTTATTGTAAGGATAAAATAAGTTAATATTTGTAAAGCATTTAGCACAATGCCTGGAACATAGTAGACATGATATAAATATTCACTAGAACATTTTTTGCTGTTATTGTTATTATTATCATGACTCGGGTTTTGTTGTAGTAAAGAGAAGCTGGGCCCCTGATTGAGAATTTCCATTTTGGAATTCTGGGTTTGTACAAAGTGAAAGTCCCAGCTGTTAAAGAAGAAACAATCAGATGGATTTGCATGTGAATTCTACCAAACATTTAAAGAACAATTAACTCCAATACTATGCAAAGTATTTGAAAATATAGGGAAAGAAGGAGTCCTACCAAATTCTTTTTATGATACAGACATGGTACTGATACTTAAACCAGGTAGGATGAAAACAAAGAAAGAAAATTATAGACCAATCTCCCTAATGAATATTGAAGCAAAAATCTTAAATAAAATAGTAGCAACAAGAGTACAGGAAAGTCATCCCTAGAATAATACACCACGACCAAGTAGGATTTATACCAGGAATGCAAGGCTGGTTCAATATTAGGAAAACAATGAGCATAATTGGCTATATCAATAACCAAACTAACAAAAACCATATGATTATCTCAATAGATGCAGAAAAAAAATTTGATAAAATCCAACATCCATTCCTATTAAAAACTCTAGAGAGTATAGAATAAATGGATTTTTTTCTTAAAATAACCAGTAGCATCTATTTAAACATCAGCTAGCATCATATGTAATGGGGATAAACTAGAAACATTCCCAGTAAGATCAGGGATGAAACAAGATTACCCACTATCACCATTACTATTCAATGTTTTATTAGAAACACTAGCTTTGATAAGAGAAGAAAAAGACATTAAAGGAATTAGAGTAGATAATAAGGAATCCAAATTATCATTTTTGCAGATGATATGATGGTATACATAGAGAATGCTAGAAAATCAACTAAAAACTATTAGAAATAATTCAAAACTTTAGCAAAGTTGCAGGATACAAAATAAATCCACATAAGTCATCAGCATTTTTATATATTACCAAAAAAATCCAATAGCAAGAGATATAAAGAGAAATTCCATTTAAAATAACTGTTGATAGTATAAAATATTTGGGAATCTATCTGTCAAGGGAAAGTCAGGAACTATATGAACACAACTACAAAACTTTCCACACAAAGTCAGATCTAAACAATTGGAAAAATATGAAGTGCTCTTGGATAGGTCAAGTAAATATAATAAAAATGAGAATACCTATCTAACAAATCTATTTATTTAGTGCTATACCAATCAAACTCCCAAGAAACTATTTTGCTGACCTAGAAAAAATAATAACAAAATTCATCTGGAAGAACAAAAGGTCAAGAATTTCAAGGGAATTAATGAAAAAAAAAAGCAAATAAAGGTGACCTAGCTGTACTAGATTTAAAACTATATTATAAATCAGTGGTCATCAAAATCATTTGGTACTGGTTAAGAAATAGAGTAGTCAATCAGTGGAATAGGTTAGATTCACAGAACAAAATAGTCAATGACTGTAATATCTTAGTGTTTGACAAACCCAAAGGCCCCAGCTTTGGGGATAAAAATTCACTATTTGACAAAAACTGTTGGGAAAATTGGAAACTAGTATGGCAGAAACGAGACATTAATCTGCACCTAACATTGTATACCAAGATAAGGGTGAAATGGGTTCATGATCTAGACATAAAGAATGTTATAAACAAATTAGAAGAAGATAAGATAGTTTACCTCTCAGATCTGTGAAGAAGGAAGGAATTTGTGACCAAAAAAGAACTAGAGATCTTTATTGATCACAAAATAGAGATTTTCATTATATTAAGTTAAAAAGGTTTTGTACAAACAAAACTTATATAGACACAATTAGAAGGGAAGCAATAAACTGAGAAAACATTTTTATATTCAAAAATTCTAATAAAGGACTCACCTAAAATATGTAGAGGATTGATTCAAATTCATAAAAATTCAAGCCATCCTCCAATTAATAAATGGTCAAAGGATATGAACAGACAATTTTCAGATGAAGAAAGTAAAACTATTTCTAGTCATATGAAATGGTGCTACAAATCACTATTGATCAGAGAAATGCAAATTAATACAAGTGAGATACCACTACATGCTTCTCAGATTGGCTAAGATGAAGGAAAAGATAATGATGAAAATTGGAGGGGATGTGGGAAAACTGAGACACTAATACATTGGTGGTGGAACTATTAAAGGATCCAACCATCTGGAAAACAATTTAGAACTATGCCCAAACAGTTACCAAACTGTGCATGCTCTTTGACCAGCAATGTTTCCACTGGGCTTATATCCCAAAGAGATTTTAAAGGAGGAGGGACCCACATGTGCAAAAATGTTTGTGGCAGCTCTTTTTGTAGTGGCTAGAAACTGGAAACTGAATAGATGCCCATCAGTTGGAGAATGGCTGACTAAGTTATGGAATATGAATCTTGTGGAATATTATTGTTCTGTAAGAAATCACCAGTAGAATGATTTCAGAAAGACCTAGAGAGACTTACATGAACTGATGCCAAGTGAAATTAGCAGAACCAGAAGATCATTATACATGGCAACAAGAAGATTATATAATGATCAATTTTGATGGATGTGGCTGTCTTCAACAATGAGAGTTCCAATTGTTTAGTGATGAAAAGAGCCAGCTACAGATAGAGAGAGGATTGTGGGAACTGAGTATGGTTCACAACATAGTATTTTCACTTTTTT
This sequence comes from Antechinus flavipes, assembly GCF_016432865.1. Classification (NCBI taxonomy): domain Eukaryota; kingdom Metazoa; phylum Chordata; class Mammalia; order Dasyuromorphia; family Dasyuridae; genus Antechinus; species Antechinus flavipes. Next base: position 608,083,219 of record NC_067398.1, read on the forward strand.
GGTTGTTGTTTGCTTGCATTTTATTTTGCTTCTCACCTTTTTTTCTGGTTTGATTTGATTTTTCTTGTGTGGCAAGATAATTGTATAAATATGTATGCATATATTGGATTTAACATATATTTCTATCATGTTTAACATATATTGGAGTATTAGCCATCTGGGGAGGGGGGTAGAGGAAAGGGGAGAAATTGGAACACAATAGTCTTTGCAAGAGCTAATGCTGAATAACTGTCCACGCATATGTTTTGAAAAACAAAAAGCTTTAATAAGGGGGGAAAATAATATGTCATTAAAAAAAAAGAAACAATCATTCACTTAACTGTCATTCTTTTAAGTCAGTCAATAAATATATATTTAAGTGACCACAAGATTCCAGACACTATGCTTTGCACTAGGGATGCAGAAAAGGAAACAATACCTACCCTCAAAGAGCTTACATTTTTTTGGAAAGAGATAACAGGTACATGTATAAGCATCTATAGAATAAATATATTCAGGACACATAAAACTTAAGTATAGACACTTTCGGGAGAGTGAGAAGTTACTAGCAATTAATGAGATCAGAAAAAGCTTTGTGTAGAAGAAGAGCTGCATCTTGAAAAAGTTAAGGAATAAGTAATATCCAATAATAACAATAATTGTGATAATAATGAGATCCAAGTCCTAAGAATTCATTACTATCTGTGTTACTGAAGTCTTATATTTGGGATTTCAGGTAAAAAAGAAACACTGTGAGCCAGAAAAATTGAACAGACACAATCACCAAGATTCATCTTTAAAATCTTCATGATGGACAACAGATCTCTTTGTCTACTTCCTATGTAAGACTTCTGAATTATTTTTTGTATGACTCAGTGAAATCAAAACAGAATTTAATGAATTCAGTGATCATCCCATCAGATTATGAGATACTACCTTTGGCCTTATCATATCCTCAATACTAAAAGCAAGGGGCCAAGTATAAGTGTGTAAAGGAGTATAAAGTACAAATATAAGGGGATGTAGAATCACAGGATCGGTTGACCCCGACTAGATATCTCATTAATAGAACCACAATTTGGGGTTGTAAGGAACTTTAAAGACCATCCAATCATCTCATTTTATATATGAATTAGATGAATTCCATGTGGATTATTTGACTATTAGGTATATTAAGTAATGGAACCTGGATTTTAACACAGGTTTTGGGTCTCCATATTTAATGGGCAGAGTACTGGAGCCTAGAGTCAGAAAAACTAATCTTTCTGAGTTTAAATCTAGCCTCAAACACTTACTAGTTGTATGACCTTGAGTCAGTCTATTAACTCTGATTACCTCAGGTCTTCATCTATAAAATGAACTGGAGAAGAAAATGGCAAATCACTCTAATATCTTTGCCAAGAAAACTGCAAATGGGATATATTGGATTACTAGCTGTCTAGAGGAGGGTATAGGGGAAGGGAGGGAGAAAAAATTTGGAACACAAGGTTTTACAAGAGTGAATGCTGAAAATTGTCTTTGTATATATTTTGAAAATAAAAAGCTATTATTTAAAATAAAACCTGGAAAGGATGATCATGAAGTCAGACACAATTGAGAAAAAAAAGCCTGAGCAACAACTGTATTACTCTGTCTATGTCTTTCTCCTGAATCAGGACATATCAGTTCCACAATACTGAAATGTGATGGGAGGATGTGGGGGAAATGATTCTAGATCACAGGTTATTAGAGACATACTGGGAAGAATAAAGAAAAAAATAAGAGTGATCTTCAACGAATGAAGGGTTAATTGTTGCCTATGATAAGCTTGGCATAGTCTTGAATATTTAAGTAATAGATGTTAGTAAGAAAGTAGGTTTTCCCTACCCATGCTTCAGTTGAAATGAGTTTTATTGACACTCATGGAAATCAGAGACGATGTCTATTTAACTTGATTTGTGCAGCTCCCAACCTAACATCATGTAGAGGTGAGTGCTTAATCAGTTTAAGATGATGGATGATGATTTAATTGGGACAAAGCAATCTACAAGTGCCTCAAGGTTTAAAAACACCAAGGAGACAGTGTTCTAAAGAGTAAATAGACCAATAAGTAAAAGAACATTTTCAGCTATTAGTGAGTTCAGAAATTGAAAGTTATTCAGCAATGCAACAATTTCCAGAGGACCTGGAATTAAGGGTGAGAGAATACAATTTAGCATTTTAAATTGAACTAAGAATAAAAAGCCTAAAAGGTTGAATAAAGCAACCATTTAGTAGAGTTGGAAAGTATCCTAGAGGCCATCTAGTCTATTCCTAGAGAACTAGATTTAAAGTCAGAAGACTTGAGTTCTTCTTGATTCATGGGCATGTCACTTAATTTCTCTGAGCGTCTATTATCTCATTTGTAAAACTTAGTTGTGCTATGTGAAGTCTAAGGTTCCTTCTAGCTCTAATCAAGGGCTTCACCTCCAACCATAGATCATCCAGACACTGATTTGGACTCTTCATTTGAATGCTCTTTTCATCCCTAATTTCTTTGTTTCTATGGCACTCTTTATGGGTATTGAAACTTAATTATGTAGATATTATGTAGATGTATATGTTATTAATTAACATAATGCTAATTATGTTGTATAGATCTAATTATGTAGATGTATGAAAAAAATCTGGGACTTTCGTGAAGCAAGGACAAATTACTTGTGTACTTTAGTCAAGATTCAGAAATTGTATTGCTAGGCCACTAAAATCTTCCCCCCTTCTTTGTGATTCTCACCACTTCACTCCCCATGGGAATGCAGCACAGACAATTTTACTTAAATAGTCTTCTTTGTCCTCCCTTTTCCTCTTGTACTAACTCAGAAGGATAATATGACCTGATGAAATGTGTACTTTATGAACTATAAAGATAGCTATTGGGGCAAAAGGACCAACATGTGCAAAAATGTTTACATCAGCTCTCTTTGTGGTGGCAAAGAATTGGAAAGTGAGTGGCTGCCCATCAATTGGCTGAATAAGTTATGATATGAATGGAATTACTATTGTTCTATAAGAAATGATGAACAGGCTGATTTTATAAAAGCCTGAAAAGACTTATATGAACTGATAGTGAGTGAAGTGAGCAGAATCAGGAGAGCATTGTACACATTAACAAAATTATGTGATGATTAACTATGATAGACTTAACTCTTCTCAGCAATGCATGATCCAAGACAATTCCAATAGACATGAAGTGGGAAGTTCTATCCATATCCAAGACTGAATGTCAGTTGAAGCATGGTATTTCATCTTTTTTTTCCCTTCTCATAGTTTTTCCCCTTTTGTTCTGATTTTTCTTTCCCAACATATTCATATGGAAATATATTAAAATTATTGTACATGTATAATCTATATCAAATTACTTTCTGTCTTGGGGAGAGGGAGGCAAGAGAGGGAGGTAGGAAAAAATTGGAACTCAAAATCTTACAAAAAGAAATGTTGAAAACTATCTTTGTATGTAATTGGAAAAAATAACATACTATTAAAATAAATTTAAAAGAGAAAAAAATTAAAACAAACAAAGAATCTTGATTTTTTAAATTTTTTTTCAGGGACTGTTTTTTTTTTTCCTTTTTCTTTTTTATTTTTTTAATAACTTTTTATTGATAGAACCCATGCCAGGGTAATTTTTTACAGCATTATCCCTTGCACTCACTTCTGTTCCGATTTTTTCCCCACCCTCCCTCCACCCCCTCCCTCAGATGGCAAGCAGTCCTTTACCTGTTGAATAGGTTACAGTATATCCTAGATACAATATATGTATGCAGAACCGAACAGTTTTCTTGTTGCACAGGGCGAATTGGATTCAGAAGGTATAAATAACCCAGGAAGAAAAACAAAAATGCAAGCAGTTTATATTCAATTCTCAGTGTTCAAAGAATATTTATTGGATGGAGCTAATATTTTAGCAAAGAACTCAATGAATGTTGGTAAAGGAAATCTCCTTTACCCTAAATGTGGAATCTCTGGCATAACTACTGGGACATACTATTTGAGTAGTAAGTGATAAGTAGGGTAGGGCAATTAGAATTTGGTTATAAATCATCATAATCTAGAGAACACAAAAACATAGCGTATGCCCTCCTCAACAGATAAACCATTAGAAGAACTACTTCTCTTTCCTACTTAGCTACTTCTTTTAATTATTTATCACCTACTTCCAGAAAGTATTTCCCAATCCTTCTTAAGTCCTTTTCCTGTTTGTACATAGTTATTTGCAAGTTGTTTCTCTAATGGAGTGTGAGCAGCTCAAGGGCAGGGACTCTATTTTACTTTTCTCAGCAGTAAACGGAATCTGGCACATAGTAAGTACTTAATAAATGCTCCTTGGCTAATTACTTAGTGTATCATTTTCAAGTCATGAACTACAATAATATTGACTTAATAATGGTTTGTGCTACTTGTTCTGGTTTTCACAAGACTTTTTTCAGTACAGCACACATTTTTCTTCTTGCAATGCCCCAGATTGTTTGTTCCAAGTGCTTTTTGTGCTTCTAACTCCACGTGCCCAAGTCATTAGTTATAATTTTGGTGGTAATGCTCATGGGGAAAAGGAATTAATCAAAACATCTCTCTCTGTCTCTGTTTCTCTCGTCTCTGTCTGTCTTTCTGTCTCTCTCTCGCTTACACACACACACACACACACACACACACACACACACACACACACACACACACTTTGTCTTCTTGGAAGAATCCAAGATTGTACAGGAAAAGAGAGAGCCTATTTCCTTACTTTGCTAGCAATACTAAACTGAAAATAGTGACACCAAGGAGCAAGACAGAGGGAGGAGAGAAAAGATTGAAAAGTGAGTTCATCCTGAGGAACTTTTAGATTTAGGGTTTGTGGTGGATCTAGTAACCTTTATCCTAGGTCTCTGGGTACAATCTGAAAGATCAAATGGTTGTGATAATTATAATTTTTAATCTCTCTAGCCAACTCAGAATTAATTCTTTGATTAGGTCTGGAGTTTATATCCCACATTTTTTCCCCCTTTTTATGGTAAGTACACATGGTACTTGAGAATTTTATTCAAAGGTCTTTCTTGCTTCCTTTTTTCTTTTAGCACAACTTTGTTCTGCAGCATTTGCAATCCTGTCTTATGAATCTGGAATTGGTATCAATGTACTAAGTGATCTCCTTCAGGTGTTCTGAATAGGAGCATATAAACCAAGGAAGGGGGAAATGCTTGCCCCCAAGTACTAATGTTTTTCTTGCCATCTGAGTGTCTTGCTGAAAGGAAGAGTATGACATACTGGAAATGATGCTGTATTTGGTGCCAGGCAAACTTGAGTCAAATTAAATTCCACCTCAAACATTTATCTATTGTGTGATTTTGGACAAGTCAATTAACCTCTCTGATCCCTAGATTTCTCATCCTGAAAATGGAAATAAAAATGCATACACTATTCACCTTACAATGATGTGAGTAAAATATTATGTAAAACTATATGTAATATGAGTTATATTGTTATTATTATTATAAAATAAATATTGACAGAGAAGCCATTTCTAACATTAAAAATATGTGCATTCCCAAGAAAATAATATTTGCAGAAGTTTTATTTTCTTTTCTGTTTCTTAGATTCCAAGTGACTATCCACTTTTTTACCCTTATTCCTTTTTCTAAACTAGTATATGAAACTTAGTAAGGGAGTATAACACCAGAAATATCAATAAAGAAAGATTCATAAAGGGACAAGTTGATTCTCTAATGATAATGTGGAGATTAGCAACATAGGAAGATTTATATTAAAGAACTAATGTGTAGTGAAGTAAATAAAACAAAAAAAATAGATGGAAATATCAATAACTTAAACTAAAGGATATGTAATTATGATAGATATGGCTCCAGGGAATGCATACATTCTCTCCTTTCTTTTTAAAAGTGTGTGAAGATGGAAAGGGTAGGTGGGTATGAAGGTATGACATATAACTGATGATGGTTTTACTGATCTACTTCTCTTTCTGTCTCTGTCTCTCCTCCTTCTTTTCCTCCTCTCCCTCTCTCCTCCCCTCTACCTCTCTTTCCTTCTTCCTCTCTCTTTTTAAAATTAAAGGATGACTCTCTGGAAAGAAACAAAATGAAGGTGGTATGAAAATAAAAGTTATCAATTAAAATCAACAAAAAGAGAAAAAAGAAAGAATAAAAGAGAAGGAAAGACAGAGACAGAGAAGGAAGGAAGCTTCTATAAATAACTTCCTCTGACCTCTGATCAGCTGGCCCCTCAATTTTAGGCACCTAAGATCACAGATTTAGAGCACAAAAGAATCTTAGAAGCCATCTAGTCCAGACATAGCAAACATGCAGCCCTCAGACTGCATGAGATCCTAGCCAGATTAAAATTTAAAATTTGAGGAATATTTTACAAAATTAATAAAAATGCAATGAAGCAAATAATGTTAATTTGTGTTTTTTAAGTTTTCAGGATTTCTTATATATGGATTGATAGTCCTTGTTATTATTTTAGTTCACTATCACTGAGTCTCTCTTATTACAGTGAGAATATCCTTACACCCTGGAGAAATCAAGAGACTTTCTCAATTTTGGACTTCTAGAAGGTTCCATTTCCCTCAAATAGATAAATTATTTTATTAAAATGCATTCTTATAATTGGAAATGGGGAAATTATGACAAGCTTTTGTTGGCATCTCAGGTCAGAAAACAGGTTAGAGGAAGTATTGTGATACTTTCTTGAAATCTGGGATACAACTAACTACTTCAAACATGAATCTTTTAAAAGATTTCCTATACTTGAAGCTCAGATTGATTTCATTTTCTTTTTTCCCTTCATTTCCATTCTTTTCTTTCTCCCCTTTCTTATCTATTCTGGTAAAACTTCCAAATGAACCTCTAGGATTGCTGAGCCATTAGAATGTCCAATATTTTACTAAGTCTGCAGCTTTTTTCAAGTATATCTTTCCCTCTGAGAAAGTTAGTTTGCATTTTTTCTTTTTGGTGAAAGTTTCTCTGGTTCTATCCTGAGATATTTATTTGCAGGAAATACAATGCCAGCTGCAGTGGCAAGCAGTTATTCCTTTTAGGCATCCCCTCTCCCTGCCATATCAACTAGAAGTACCACACTTGTTCTCATACTTCATAAAGGCAAGACCTCCACCTCCTCAAGTCATTTTGAACTTCAGATCATTTTTTGAATTGATAAATTCAATACATGAGTGTGGCCACATGATTAAAGAAATGCAAGGATAAACTTAAAATTTGCATACAAGACTTTTAAAACCAAAGACATCTATAAGACTTTTCAACAAATCTTTGGAGGAAGATTCATGTAAGAGAAAATGACAGCAATTAGATGCCAAATTCTAAAAGCCAAAGTGAGACTTTTTTTGGTTTTGGCTTTTGTTTTTATTTTTACAAGTTTTTGCTTCTATTGGTCCAAATATTGAACTCTGAAATTCTTACACATTTTAAATAGATTTCTTGAAAAGAGGTAATTAGTTTTCAAAAAATCAGTTAGCCAATTTGTTACTTCTTAGTAGCATTTGCTGTGTTCCCAATTAGCTCACTTGAGTAAAGTGCTGTTATAATGAGTCTGAGGTCAGGAGTTTAATATTTGTATGCCTGGGTTAGCTTCCCTCTGCTTTATGACCAAAGGCTGTTTTCCCCAGATGTAGCCAGCTGTTATTCAGATGTGTCCACTTGACAGCAAGAGAGATTTGGTGACAGACTTTGGATATATTATCATAAAATCATCTTGCTTACTAGGGAAACAACAATAAAAACAAACTCAAAGGTCATGCTATGCTAATAGTTAACTTTATTTTTATCATAAAAGTTCCTAGATACTAACAATGACCAATGATGCAGGATAAGGGAAACACTGTGTTGATAGCAGATCTGTTCACTCAAGCATTTAAGAAATTTTGTCCTGCTAGACAAAATGAAGAAATGTGTACTAAATGGTAGCGGAGTTATATAGATTCAAAACTATTTGACTCCAAACAATCATGATGGATGGGTTGAAAGTTAACCTGGAGGGAGCTAATGGTGCATCCACGGGAGCTGTCCATGGCCTGTTGCCATTCAACATGTTTATCAATGATTTAGATGGCATGAAGGCTTGGGAGGATAGTGAACTAGTTTGGAGGAGAATGCCAGGATCTATTTAAAAATATCTTGACAGGCTAGAACATTGACTATATCATATGAGATCAAATGCAATAGTAAAGCACTACACCTGGGTCCAAAAAGATCAATTGTACAAGATGAGAATATATTGCAAAGCAACAGTTTATGGGGGTGGGGAAAGAAAAGTCTGGGAGGTTTTAATGAATTGCACTGAACAGGAGATTTCTGTTTCTTGTCTTTTTAATCTAGGTACTTTATATTTTTGTAGATAATTATATTTTTCCTTTAAATGATCAATTTTATTAGTATGCAATAGTGCATTGTCATTTCTGATCATTTGCTTTTTTTCTTCTCTATTGTGAATTCGCTTTGTTTTTTACATTTTAATGAATTTATTGTCCTTTTGATTAGGTTACTGAATCATTTATCAATTACACACACACACACACACACACACACACACACACACACAAGTTGTTGTTTTTTTTTAGAGTGGGAGAGAGAGAGACAATTAGGGTTAAGTGTTTGCCCAGGATCACAGTTAGTTCTGAGTCTCTATATGAACTCAAGTATTCTTAACTCCAAGATTAGTGCTCTGTCCACTGTGCCACCTTGCTATCCTATAGTTTGTTCTTTAAATCAGTCATGACATAGGATATTATTTAGTGTCCTTTTAGGTCAGAGCATTTTACTAATGATTTTTTTTTGCCCTGAGGCAATTGGGGTTCAGTGATTTAACCAGGGTCACATAGCTAAGAAGTGTTAAATGTCTGAGACCAGATTTGAACTTGGGTCTTCCTGATTTCAGGGATGGTGCTCTATCCACTGCGCCTCCTAGGCACTCCTACTAATGATTTATTCATTCATTTTTTAATTGTAATATGTGCTATAAATGATGTACTTAATTTTCTGCCTTATTTTTATTTATTATTTCTTTATGCTTATGAACATGATCAATTTTTTCAAAGGTACCATTAATGCTGAGCAATATAGACATTCTTGGGTTTCCCATTTACAAATACATAGCTTCTTGATATAAGTAAACACCATCACATAATAGCAGACAATCTTCATAGTCTTATGCTGCATTAATAAAAGTATAGTATTCAAAAAAGGGAAGTGCTCATTTTTTTTCTATACACACTTTTAAAATTATATCTGGTCTACTATTTTTAATTCTGAGTACTACATTTTAAGAAGGACATTGGCAATTTGGAACACATATGAAACAAAGCATCCAGGGTAATGAGAGAACTGAAGAGTATGCTGTATGAGTTTGATTAAAGGAACTTTGAATTTAACTGGGAAGAAAATAGACATGAGGGTAATGTAATAACTCTCATCAAGTCTCTAACTAGTTGTTATATGGAAGAGGGATTGGACTTGTTCTTCTTAACCCCAGAAGTATCACTGGGTGCAATGGGGGAAAGCTTCAGGGAGGTAGATTTTGGTTCAATGTAAAGAAAAATGTTTTAGTAATTAGAGTTGACCATAAGTAATATGAGCTGCCCTCAAGGGGAGTGTGAATCCCTTTACTAGCTCTTCAAGTAGAGTCTTGACAACCACGTATCAGGAATTTTGTCAAGGAAATAACTATTTAGATATGAGTTAGACTAAAAGTTTTCTGAGATGCTCTCCTACTCTGAGATTTTGTGAATGAACTGTCTCATTGTGTCTTGCTTTTGTTACAATTTACAAAGCCAGAGGACATTAGAGTTGGAAGGTACCTTAAACATCATTCATTCTAACCCCTTTCTTCAAAGGATAATTGGATTTAGGAGTTAAGGAAACCTTTGACACTATCTAATCCAAACCCTCTTATTTTATAGTAAACAGGATTTTAGAATGGTGAGTAATTTGTCCAAGGTGTCAGTGGTGAGAAGCATAGCTGAGATTTATAATTAAGTCTTCTCACTCCAAATCTCATGCTTTTTCTTTTATGCTACAGAGTGATGATTATGTATAACTTATTGGAAATAAAAGTATTTACACTTATATTTTAATTTACTAATCATTACTTCATTGTGTGATTATATCCTTACAACCTTCTTGTCAAGTTGGTAAAACCTCTTGTTTAACAAATAAGGAAATAAGGCTCAAAGTAGATATTAATTTACTTATCCAAAGGCTCAGAGTTGGCTAGTGGTACACCTAGAACTCAAGCCAGATCATTTAATTACAAAGCCAGTTTCTTTTCTACTAAACTAAAAGAAGGAACAATAATAACAAGTGATTTATACTAATTTACCCAGCTAGCTGGTAGCAATACTGGGAAAAGAATCATTCTCCTAACCTCAGATTCAATGAATCAAAACTAGATTATATTGTATCATGTTGTTTTTCCTCAGAACAATTTTGATTTACACTATAATAGAAATAGGTAGGATAAGATATCAGCCCAAACTAGCTCAAAACCTAGTTTAGATGACTGGAAATGTATCAAGTTTATGAACCAGAAAAGCAGAAGAAAAATACTTTCCCATATGGAGAAGGGAAATTGCATATAAGCAACATTTTTATGCTTCCAATCTATATCCTGCCCAAATATACCAATGGAAAGAGTTAGGGATTCTAGCTCAGTGACATTAATTTCCTAGAGGGCATGCATGCCCTGTCCCAACATTCAACTCTTACTGGATGAATTTAGGCTGAAAACTAAAAACAGGCTGATAAAAAAATACTGACTTCTAAGGAATTTATAATACCCTTCCTTATAGCCACTATGGAGGAGCAAAAGAAATTGGAATTATATTAACTAAAAGTAAGTTTCAGAATTATGTATGTATTTCATTCAGTTCAATAAGTATTTATTACATAGTTCCACAGAGAGAGGTATTATGCTGGACTGCTGCACTTTCCTTCACAAAGTTTAATATCTACTTTTGTAAGAAATCATTATGGAGCAGTTGGAGCCACTGTGTAATCAATTTCCAAAAAGCTTATTTGGAACAAGTCAATGGGAATAAGCCATTATGAAAGATAATTGAAAGTTTCTTTAAAATCAGCTTCCCAAAACAAGGACTAACCATCCTAAAGCACAAGTCTTAACTATGTCACCCCCATATTTACTTAACTCCAGTGGTTCCCTATCACTTCTTCCAGAATCAAATATAAAATCCTTTTTTTTGGGGTTTTTAAAGCCCTTCATAATCTGCCCCCTTTGTACTTTTCCAATCTTCTTATGCCTTATTACTTTCCACAGTTCCAAAGACATTGACCTCCTGAGTATTCCTAAACAGAACACTCCATCTTCTGATCCTGAACTATTTCACTGGCTGTTCCCCATGTTTATAATTCTGTTCTCTCTCATCTTTACCTCCTGGTCTTCATCAAGTCTCAGTTAAAGTTCTTTTATAAGAATTCTTTCACTATCCTTTTTAATCTTAGTGCCTTCTTTCTGATATCTCCACATATACATAGATATAGACAGATAATCTCTCTCTCTCTCTCTCTCTCTCTCTCTTTCTCTCTCTCTCTCTCTCTCTCTCTCTCTCTCTCATTTGCATATACTTACTTATATATTGTCTCCCTTATTAAACAGTGAGCTCCTTGAGAGCAGAGACTAACTTTTGCCTTTCTTTGTATCTCCAGCAATTAGCATTGTGCCTGACACATAGTGAGTACCTAAATGCTTTTTGATTTAATAATAGTCTTCCTTTGGGCAATGTGGGAATTGTAACTGGAATTTAATTGGCATAGAAAAATCTAAGTAATGAATTTTCCTCTACCAACGCTGATCAACATCTGCTCTGCAATTTATAGTTTTAAAAGTTGCCTTGTAGTTGGAACAATCAATTACCTATTGCTATTTTTTGTGCCACCAAGAAAATCACCCTATGTCTAGCCTCCATTTACAGAAACAATGTCTCTATTAAAAATGGGAATTTTTAATAGAATCTTCCATTTACTAGAATAATGTCTACTTAGTAGACAATCAATAGTTATGTTGAGAGGAAAGAAGGAAGGAAGGAAGAGGAAAGAAAAAAAGAAAGAAAAAAGAGAAAGAAAAAAGAAAGGAAGAAAAAAAGGAAAGAAGAAAGAAAGAAAGAAAGAAAGAAAAAAGAAAGAAAAAAGGAAGGAAAGAAAGAAAGAAAGAAAAAAGAAAGAAAGAAACAAAGAAACAAAGAAAGAAAGAAAGAAAGAAAAAAGGAAGGAAAGAAAGAAAGAAAGAAGAAAGAAAGAAAGAAAAAAGAAAGAAAGAAAGAGAAAGAAAGAGAGGAAGGAGGGAGGGAAGGAAGCAAGGAAGGAAAAAGAAGGAAAATGAGAAAGGAAGGGAGGGAATAAAGGAAGGAAGGAAAGAAAGAGGAAGGAAGAAAGGAAAGAAGAATGGAAGAATGAAACAAAACATGAAGGAGAGATCTATAAAACTTATTCCATTTTCAACATTCCTTGTGATTTTTTCATATTTCTATAACTTAGGGTCATAGGATTTAGAGCTAGATGGTATCCTCCAGTTTCTTCATTTTACAAATTAAAAAATTGAAAGAAAGGAAAGAAGGAATGAAGGAAAGGTAGAAGTAGAGGAAGGAAAATAAGAATAATCATTCTGTTGATCACTGATTAAAAAACCTAGATTTAAAGTTAAGGTTTCTGAATGGTATGTATAATCCTTATTCTGCCTTGGGAAAAACACTTTGTTTCTCTGGGTCATATTTATAAAATTCATTTATAAAATAAGTGGCATTAGACCTGATGACCTCTGAAATCTCATCCAATTATAAATCTTTTAGGGAAGCATCATGATGTCAAAAACACACTGCAAATGGTCCACTGACTCCTGAGCATACCCTGAATTAGATTAAAATATAATTGGGATATATTTAACAAAACAAAAATACAATAGAATATACATAATATCACATTTTAAAATTAACTCACTTTATACCCATAGGCATTCTTACGTGTGGATTAGTGACTCCTGGATTGTTTGTTTGTTTTTGAGTTTGACACTATTGGTGTAGTGGACAAGACACTGAATTTAGTGTCATGAAGACCTGCATTTGAATCTAACCTCATGCTCTATTAGCTTTGTGAACTTGATCAAGTTCCTAAAACGGTCTTCACCTGTTTCTTCACCTGTAAAATGGTTTAATTGTTTCTAAGGTATCTTCTAATTTCAAATCTATGATACTGTGGCCCAACATAGTGAATTGTGATGAATTCAGGTCCAAAAAATTTTTGAATACTTTCAGTTCACCTTAACAAAAAACTACATTGTCATTTGCTTAATAGTAGGCCAATCTTTAAAACCACTAGTCTTGGCAGGGTGTGCAGGCAGTTCTAAGGAGGACAACATCCAGGGTAGCAATTAGAATTGGAGAAAGAGGAGCAAGAGGAAGAAGATGAGGTCAGGGAGCAGTCAATAATCTGAACACCTTTTTCCCCCACCATCCCCCCACAGCTGGCACTCAGAAGTCTTCTCTCTCAAACTGGCTGATTAATTAAGCTTCAGATTTTCAGCAGTGCACTTCTGCCATCTAGAGGTTCTTCTTTTTTTTAAACACCCAAAATAAAAAACACTCCAGTAGAAGAGGATTTTGTTGCCAACAACCTAACAAAGGTAACATTAACCAGGGCTCCAACCTTGGTATTCCAAATACAGTAAAACTCAAAATAGAAAAACATGTTCTCTCCCTCCTTTCTTCCCATCCTCCCCTATTTCTGTCTCCCGCTGTCTGTCTTTCTGTCTGTCTGTCTGTCTCTCTCTCTGTCTCTGTCTCTCTGTCTCTGTCTCTCTCTTCCTCTCTCTCTCTCTCTCTCTCTCTCTCTCTCTCTCTCTCTCTCTCTCTGTCTCTTTCTCTGTCTCTGTCTCTCTGTCTGTTTGTCTTTGGCATAAATCAGCAAAACTGAGATAATGTTTGACATCTGAGTTATTCTGGAAGAAAATTAGACCTTTAAATCACTGAAAATGAATAATTAATCATTTCTTTCACTGGGAAGGAAATGGAGTCTTTAAAAACAACAATAACCACTTTTTCATAGTATATGATTTGCGATTGACATGCATTATTTGCCAGCTGTTTCTCAGATCAGAATGTGAATTCCATAAAAGCAGGGACTGTTTTACTTTTCCTTCTATCCCTTAACATTTAGCACAGTGTATGACATATAGTAGGAGCTCAATAAATGTTGATTTTTACTTGAGTTTCATCTCTTAAGAGAGGAATATTTGTTTTACATGATATGATTTTTGGCATTGTTATTCATCCCAAGAGATCTTAAATACTTTTGCAAGCCTAAGCACATTTTACCTACTGATGAGATACAAACAATTAGAGAGATAAGAAAAAGAAAAGTGTGTAAAACAAGAAAATGTCTGCTCTTTCAGGCACAGAGGACTGAAAAAAAAAGCCAGCAGCCAAGAAAGCTGCTGCTGCGATAGAGCAGGGAAAACATTTCAAGGAGAGGATTGACGGGATGAAAACATCCTTAGTTTCTGAGGACTCCCTAAGGGAAGCTTGTGCCACTTTCTGGCTTTTTCAGTGTGTCCCTAAAGTAATCCATTAATATATTAATAGTCTGTGTTTGCTGTCTGGGAGCAAATTGGGAGAGATCCAACTGTAGAAGAGCATATCAATATGTAGACAAGATATAAGACCGGATCTGTAGCTCTTTGGAGGGCTGATTGCCATAGAAAATTGGTCCTGAAATGCTGCTTCTGAAGGCACTTAGCAATAGCAATCAGCTTATGCCACACGTGGAAGTCAATAAGATTTAACACTATTTTCCCTAAAAGAGAGTTTTTCAGGCAAAAACTTTATACATATCCACAACAAATATATTAAATCTATGCCCTTTATATGCCGTTGGCCAGTACTTAGCACAAGGAATAGAGATGAATATAAAACAATCACAGACTCATAAATCCTACATGCTGTCCTATGAAATCCCAATTCTTTACTTTTCTAATTCTCTGAATAGGAGAGGCTAAAGACCTCAATTTAATCCCCAGACCTGCCTTTTACTGTCTGTATAACTCAGGGCAAGCCAGTCTTTCTGGGTTTCAGATCCTCATATGAAAAATGAGGTTTTGGATTAAATGACCTCCTGGGTCCCTTCTAGCTCTAAAATGATGGTTCTATGATCTAGATGTTCATTTTTCACTTGTATCTTCAGTCATGGCCCAAGAACACCAGATAGATGTATCTGTAAGTCTCACTGAATCAACTTGTGAGAGCCCTATGTCCCCTGGTACTCTGTTAGAGAAGTTAAATTGCAGGGAGCAGATACCAAGACTTAGGCTGTGTGTGAAAGAAAGACCCCAAGACAACTGGTCAGTTCAATCAAAAAGTCAGGCAAGCCAGCAGAAAAAGCATTCCTTTGATGTCATGTAGGCATAAAAATTGATTGTTTTGCTGATTTTTTTCTCTCTTCCTCAGTGTTTTAGATGTGTATAAATAGAACCTCAAACCATTAAAATGACTTGCTTTTCACAGTGGTCCCTAGCTGATGAGCTGGGTTCCTGGTTTTATACTCTATTGCCACTCCCACCCCCAGCCAACACTTAACTTCCTTTGTCCTTTCTTCAGGTTTTGAGAACTAAAAATATTAATTGGGAACCCTGTTGTCATTGGCTGAAATCAACACTACATATAAGTATTCATAATCTATATATGCTCTGCCCCGTTTCAATGCAATTTAATTCCGCATGTTCATTTTGAACAGGATTGCTAGATGACACAGAGGATAGAGCACCAGCCTTGGAGTCCAGGGAATGAGTCCCAATTCAGCCTCAGACATTTGCTAGCTGTGTGACCCTGGGCAAGTCAATTAATCCTTTCTGCCTCAGTTCCTCATCTGTAAAATGAACTAGAGAAGGAAATAGCAAACTATGCCAGTATTTTTGCCAAGAAAACCTTAAATTGAGACACAAAGAATCAGATACAACTGAAATGATTGAACAACAAAAATGTTAAATAAATACTATATGTAAGATATTGTGCTAGGTTTACAAAATTCTAGTTTACAAAGACAAAAGCAAAGCACTCTCTGACCTTGTATTCTATTGATAGAGTAAAATATAGCAGAAATACAAAGAAATAAAGGATAGAAAAATAGATTACACATACATGTGTGTAATAGGAGTGTATGAATGCCTGTGTGTATATCTATATACATACATGCACACACACATATATGTAGGTATATGTGTATATCTATATCTGTCTGTCCCAAATAATAGTATGCCACTTTAGGAGGGAGGGAATGCACATAACAGGGAGAATCAAGGGAATCATTAGGTCACTTTAGTTGTACTTTGCAGGAGGCTGGAGGTTCTAGGAGTTAGGAGTGGCAAGGAAGAAGTGCATTACAGAAATGGAAGATCTCTTATACAAAGACACAATGAGAATTCAATCATCTAAAATTCTATCCAGATGAAATCATCAGCTTTGTCCCAAATCCAGGGCTCTCAACTCTAAGCAGGATTGACAAAAGTGAATTGAAATGGGAATATAGAGATAGCTCTGTGGTTTACAAAGTAAAGATCAAATGTACCTAAAAAGCCAGCTGTGTCACTGCTAGCTAAAATGACAAAGGGAGAGCTTCCAGCTCCCTCTGTTGGTTCTTCAGGTTCTTCTTATTCATTGACAAATCTTTTCCAAGATAGGATGTCATTCATGACAAGATGACCCTATACAACTATGTGCCACAAAATGTACTGCTCTCTGACCCCTTTTCTCACTCTATTTTTTGCCTTTTCTCTGATTTTGCTCCTGCCATAAGCTATACTCAAATCACTTTCCCCAGTCTTACTTCTAACATTTTCCCTGGTTTTCTCTCTGTTGAAATCCTAAATCCTATCTTTCCTACAAGTATTAATTCATATGCTCCCTCCCAATCTCATCTCAGATTTCCTAAATCCATATAGGTAAAAATTCTCTCTCCTTCCTTAAATTTCTCCTATCACTGTTCGTGGTTTTCCTTTGTCCCTAATGCATTCTACTTTATGATCACATTTATTTGTGTAGCCTCAATATTCTCTACCTTTCCCTCACCTCATTCCCTTCGTATTGTAGGACCTTCTTTCATTCTATAGCATCTTATTTCCTGCACCATGTACCATTTCCAGGTACCATGTACCTAGCATATAGGATATTCTTAACTTGTATTTTTGAATTCTGTCAAATGATCCTATTAATTCAACTCTGAATTTTTTTCTATTTTCTATTCTATTTTATTTCTGAATTCTTTTTATTTCTAAATTATCTTATTCTAAATTATTTCTATTTTCTATTTTTCTATTAGGGATTATGGATACTAAATGATCTGTTAGGTCTCTTCCAGCTTTGTATCCTCCAACTTTTGCTGAACCATCTACACTCTAATGCAATCCCATCTTCTTACACCCAGCACACATTAGTACTTTACTGTGCTTTACTGTACTTTACTGGGCTAAGAAGTATAATCTAAAGCTATAGAACAGAACAAAATAGAACAGAACAAAGCTTACTGACTTATGTGACTTTAAGGGACATGACCTTGTTCTCACTAGTACCATTTCTAAACAGCTAGTGATCTATATTATAGACATATTCAGCTTAGAATGGTTCCACATGATTGATTAACAGTTAAGCACTAGCTCAAATTTCCCACTTTAAAGTATAAGATTGTAATCTTTGAAAATGAAATAGACATTAGAGAGTATCTATCTAGTCCATCTTACTATTCAAAGGTAGGTTCTTTCCTTAACATAGCTCAGTACAATTTAAATGCATAAAAATTAGATTTAGCTCTATACCCTGGACAGGAAAGGAAAAATAAAACAGACATTAAATTAGCTAAAACAATAGTTATTTCAAATTAGTATTTATTGTCACTCTCTTTCTTTGGTTTGGTTTACCTTTCATTTTTTGATTGTCCTAGCATTTTACCAAATATTCTTCAAAACCTCACCACTTTTCATAATCACCTATCTGACTAATATCCACCCCTTTTCTCCTTATGCAGTGACGATTCTGGTTATCATGAACAGGAACCACCTTATTGATCAATCAACCAAAAAGCATTTTTAAAGCATCTGCTATGTGTCAGACACTGTGCTAGTTATTGTGGATACAAAGACTCTTAAGAAATCTATGTTCCATTGGGTAGGCATGTTTATCCTTAAGGATACACACACACATATATTATATGCACACACATATATTTTCATATATACAGAGTTGGGAGGGAAGGAAGGAGACAGAGGAAGTAAGGAAGGAAAAGAGAGAGAAAGGAGGAGAAGAGAGAAAGAAACAGAGAAAGGCAGAGACAGAAAAATAGAAAGAGACAGAGAAACAGAGACAAAGACAGACAAACATGCAGAGAATAAATATAAAATATAAAACAAATGCAAGGAAATTTAGGGAGGAAAGAGAAAGGAAGCAGAAGCTGAAGTGAATCAATAAAGGCATCATATAAAAGATAATATTTTAGTTGAGGCTGAGAAGAAGAAAGGGATCTTAAGAGGAAGAGATTGGGAAGGATGCATTCTAAGTATGGGAGCTGGCCAGTGCAAACAGATGGGAGACAATAATCTATGGATACAAAAGTTCCAGAAACAATGAAAACTATGTGAAGAACTAAGGGGGTAGTCAATGGATACTTTTCATAGGATGGTATATAGAAGGTAGCCAAGAAAGAAGCCAAAAGATTTTTTAGAGATACAGAACTTATTTTTTCCTTTAGAATTTTTTTATTCAGTTCTGTTATTTCAGTGACATAGGGAAACATGTTATTCATGCATGAAGATCTGTGCTAGAAACCATTTAGCAGTTGGCTCTAGAAAAATGCACACACAATGAACTTTTAAATTTAATCTGTGTTAACATTTCTCCATCATTTTCTTGAGTCCAAAGAACAGGATAATAAATCAAGAACTAATTTGCAGTATCCACTGATTTCTGAAGTAAAAATTGTTACATTGGACATTTATAAATTAATCCTCAGAATTCAGAACAATTTCCCTTTAGCTCAACAATGCATATATATGTATATATACTTTATTTCAAACAAAACCAGGATTTTTTGCAACTCATTATAAACCCCAAAAGCAGGCAATAGATACTTTAACTCCCTTTTTCTAAAAAGTACATAAAATCTTTGGTTTTAAATAGTCATGACATCCATCCACTAATTTTATTAAGAAATTAATGAGAGTTTCTGCTTTTACATCTGATTATCCTGATACTACTGAATCAAAATATATTTCCCCTTCATTAGCAGTAAAACATGTAGGGTAAAAATCGATTGGTCCAAGTATTGTTTCCTTTATTCTGGTCATAATCACTTTATTTAATAAGGAAGGACTAGGTTCAATAAAGGATTCATTTGGCTTGAAATGATAGATCGATTTTATGGAGCTTAACATGCTGTGGAAGCCAGACAATTTCTTATTGAATCTAACTTCTATAATATGAATCACAACCCTTTCCCTAGCTAGCTTCTTTTATTAATCAGGCTCCATTTAATATCTTTGGGTATTTTTTAAAAGGTGCATCCTTTATCCTTTCTGTCATAATTAATACTGTGGGTGATTAGCTTCTGGGGCTGAAATCTCTTTTATCTGCATGTAAGCCACCTGTTCTGTTTTCCTTTTCTACTGGAAATGAGGACACTTAATTTTTATTCCTTCTTCAATTACTCCTCAGTGATTCTTTTAATTGGGATGTCTATTTTCATGGTTCTAGGGGGACCTTGACTTTTTAAAGCACAACCCTGAACATATTGGTTTAGTTTAGGGGGACAACTGCTCCCTGCAATGTCACTTCCAATTCCACTGGGCAGAAGATGAGTGAAGCATGTGGGTTACCAATATGGTATGAGGCCATGGCACACTGTGGATGCTTCAGATCCAAATGAAAAAATGGAATAAGTCAGAACAAAGGCATGCCTGAGCAGACAGATAAGGCTGAGCCCACTTTTGAGACTGGAGCATCTCATGGATAAAGAATAGAAGCCAATAAGCTAGATTTCCAACATGAGAGTTGGACTAACTCCACAAAGAAGGTCAGGCACATTCCTATGATTACAGGCCATCTGGACATATTCCTGGACTTGATGAGCCAACCATTGCTATTTCTCCTTGTTCTTAAAAGTGAATAAAGTGTTATTTATGGATAGGCCTCCCCTAGTTATAATATTACTTTATTCTAATGCTCATAGAATCATAGACTTAAGAGACTTCATATTCCTTCTGGTCTTATCCTTATTTCAATCATGAACCCCATTTCCAATATAAAGTGGCTTGGTAAGCTCATTGAGTTTGGTCAGAGGACCTGGATTTGAATTCTACCCTGTTATTTCTTCTTGTGGGACCCTTGAGAAGTAAAATAAATTCTTATTTCAACCAAGAATCCCATTTTCAATATATGATAACTTAGTACCATGGAGAGTTCATTGGGTTTGGTAAAAGGACCTGAATTTTAATCCTAACTCAATTATTTATCTGTGAAGACAAAAGGGAAATTAAATAATCTGGATCTACTTTCTTATTTGTAAAATCCTAGAAGGTTGGACTCAGTGATCTCTAAACTCTCTTACAGCTCTGTATCAATAATGCTATGATAAACCAACAGTGGTTATTTGCTTGAAAATCTCCAGCTGGAGAACTTGCTGTCCCATAAGACAAAGTCCCAATAAGACTTTTGAATAGCTCTAATCATTTCCCCTTACTTTGAAGAACATAGGAAATTCTAAATGAGAATTTAATGAGAGAATTA
This sequence comes from Antechinus flavipes, assembly GCF_016432865.1. Taxonomy (NCBI): domain Eukaryota; kingdom Metazoa; phylum Chordata; class Mammalia; order Dasyuromorphia; family Dasyuridae; genus Antechinus; species Antechinus flavipes. The sequence continues at coordinate 608,104,004 of NC_067398.1, forward strand.
AGCCAGAAGTTAGGAAAATGCGTTTGAATCCCATCTCAGATACTTACTGTCTATGTGATCCTGAACAAGTGTCTTAACTTCTGTTTGCCTCAGTTTCTTCATTAATATAAAGGGAATAATAATAGTACCCACCTCCCAGGATTGTTGTGAGACAATTATAAAACACTTAGGACAAAACCTGGTAAATAATAGGCATTATATTAGTGTTATTTATTATTATCACTAATCATAATTATTATTAAATCTGCCTCCCTGAAACATCCTTTGCCTCTAGCTCTACTTCCTGGGCACAGAACAAATGTAGTATTTCTTCCTTAAGACGATTCTTCAGATACTTTAAAATAGCTAGAATGCATTCATAAGGCGTCTCTTGCAAGTCTTTTCTTCCGCAGGCTAAACTTTTATGATTTCTTCAAATTTAATATTTTAGGTTGATCACTTTATTTTTCTACTTTGATTTGTAAATAAAAAGTTGAAAACATTTTCTCCAAACGAATGTTTTGAGTGTGCTACTATTCAACATGGTTCAACTATCTAAAAATAAATATATGGATAGGGCAGTGCTGCCTTGGGCACTTATTAGCTATATGACCAATATATTTCTCTTTGTCTCAGTTTCTTCATCTGTAAAAATAAGGGTGTTGCACTCAATGACTTCTACCATGGTCTCTTTCAGATCTAAATCTATGATCCTAGGGTCATAAGGCTTTCGCCTTAGGGAAAAAAAATTATATAAGTTTTTGTCTTACTTTCCTCCCACCTATTTCTTTTTTTTCTTTTTTTAAAAATAATTATAACTAGGTAATTTTTTACAACATTATCCCTTGCACTCACTTCTGTTCCGACTTTTCCCCTCCCTCCCTCTACCCCTCCCCCAGATGGTGAGCAGTCTTATACATATTAAATATGTTATAGTATATCCTAGATATAATATATGTGTGCAGAACCAAACAGTTCTCTTATTGCACAGGGGGAATTGGATTCAGAAGGTAAAAATAACCTCTCCCACTTACTTCTTAACTCCTTACAATCTAGCTTCTGATTCAACCAGTTAATTGAAGCTCTTTCCAAGGTAAACAAATATTCCTTAAAAAAGATGAACTTCTCCTAGTCTTCATCTTTATTGATCTCTGTAAACTTTTGCCACTGCTGACTACCCCTCCATCTGAAAACTTTCTTCTTCCCATGATGGTGTTTTCTTCTTTTCTTCTTCTAATATGTCTCATTTACTGGTTCATCATTTCCCTGTATGTATATATGTCCTTTCAAGTCTGCCCTTGTACTCCTTTCCCCCCTCTTTTTGTATAATTTCCTGGTGATTTCATCAGCTACCTTGGGTTCAGTTGTCATCTCTATGCAGATGGTTCCCCCTTTATTCCTGAGCTCCTCAATTCTTTATCAACTCCTGCCTATAAAAAAGATATCTCCATATGGATATTACATAGGCATCTTTATAACAGCTAGTATTTATATGGTGCTTTAAGATTTGTAAAAGCGTTTTACATGTTTCCTTGTTTAAGGATATAACAACTGTATGAAGTAGGTGCTATTGTCATTATTATTATTATATCCAGTTTTTTTCAGGTGAGGAAACTAAGGCTGGATAAAGTTAAATCACACAGCTAGCAACTGTCTGAAGCAGAATTTGAATATAGGTCCTCCTGATTTCAATTTCAGCATTTTATCCATCAAACCATTTAGCTGTCTCAAATGAGATAATATTTGTTAAGTGCTTTAGAGTACTGTATTAGAATACTAATGGTAGTATTATTATTATCATTAATCTTTATTATTACGATTATTTCAATTCAAGATCTCCTATATGAGACTTTCCCAGCTTTCCCTGATCTCCCAGTATGTGCATTCTCCCTTCTTATCTTCATTTATGAATCTATATAAATAATGTATCCCCTGCTCCTAGTAAATGATAATTCTTTGAAAACAGAGACTATACCCCTTTGCACCTAGTACTGTATCTAAGATAGGTACTTAATAAACACCAGTTAAATTGTTGAATACTCCCAGTCCATTTGTCACATTTAGATCAGATCAGAGGTCTGACAACTTTTTGTTGTTGTTGTTGTTAAATCCTTTTCCATCATGACCTTTTCGTTACCTTATTTAGCGTTTTCTCGAGTGGAGTGTTTTTCGATTTACTTCTCTATCTTTCTAACAGATGAGGAAACTGAGACAGAAAGTATTAAGTGACTAGTAAGTTCTAAGACAGATGAACTCAAGTCTTTCTGACTCCAGGCCCAGTGCTCTAACCATTGCTTTACTTAGTTGTCAAACTTGCTTTCATACAACTTCTGAGTGAAGCCCAACCAGACTGAAATGAATTTAAAGAAATGTTGAAAAATAAATTAAAATGCATTACAACCTAGACAATATTAATTTGTAATTCATTATGATCAATATGCTGCCTGCAGGGATCTCTTTCTATTTGAGTTTGATACCATTGGACTAGATATGTCTGATTCAGCTTCATGTATATAAACAGAACGGCATTATTATTCAGAGCAAGTCAAAGCTGAAATCAGAAATTGTGCTATATAGCCTCCAGTGTGTACAGAAATCTCCCCTCCTCTTGTAAAGAAAATGAAAGAGGAAAATATTTCTGAAAGGTTTAGATAACAATCTTAAGCACCAGCTGAGAATAATGTAGAATTAAAATCCACAAAAAGAAAAATGCAGACATGATCAAATGCTGATTTTGAAGTCATCAAGTCAAGGGTTCAACATGCTGCATTTGACAATTGATATCTCCTTGCTTCTGGGCAAGTCGCTTGATATCTCTGAGCATCAGTTTGCTTGCCAATAAAATTAATGTGAGAATCAAGTGAGATAATGTACATAAAGTCCTTGGTAAACCTGAGAAATATAAATATGTAAATATGAGCTATAATAATAATAATCATTATTATCACTATTTCATCAGCTAATTTTACTCGACGCTTGAAGACATTTTCATCTTCACCAGATCTCTCTTAGTTTGGAGGCTGGCATAAAGAACTCCTACGGAAAGGCTTTCTGTACCATAGGGCCCATCACTTAAAGATCCCATTAGGGTGCAGAGACTGTAGGAATGCCCCAGCATGACCCAGTGTGAGGGTGGGCAGCCTAGCATATAAACAGACACATCATTAACTCCATTAGCATGAAATTAGATTTGAAATAAATCTTCATTTGACTGTAAAATGGAATTCATTTAACTTTCTAATAATGAGGAGGAAATTTAAAATATGCTCATTTTTACCATATGTTTCCCTGCTTAACTGTCTATTTTTGAAGCCCCTTATCCATCAACTAATAATTTGTGCCTTTGGGTCCCCATTTTTCACTTCAGGGATCAATTAAAAGACATCAAAACATTCCTTTCTCTTTCAGTGGGGTTTTTAACCTCCAGCTGTTAAGATTCTGGCTTCCTGAAGTATAGAGTGTGATATTCTAAGGAGAGGGTACACGAGGCAGCCAAACACTGAAGATGGGTGATGGGTATGATGTTATTTTGTATAAATATCAACATACTGAGTTCTCTGTTTTATTCAGGTAGAGCAGACTTTACTGAAATGTCTGTAAACAATGCAGCTGGCGGCACAGCAGGGAAGAATCTACCTCCTGAAGCCTGAGGGAGTGTTTTTGGCAGGTAATCCAATGCACTGGTAATTTGTCACTGACACAGGCAGAAAGACTCCAGAGGGGCTGCCCCCAATTTCCCATTATCTGTCCCAAGACTTCCTCTTCATGTTAAATGAGATTGGACTCTCCAGAATTGGCTAGATATTTTCCAAAGTGCATTAAATATGGTGCCATATAGGCTTATAAATGAAAAGGGTCTTCAAGAGATTCAAATTCAACCCCTTCCATTTTACACATGAGGAAACTATGGCCAATAGAAATGACATGACATACCTAGGCTCATCAACCTAGCAGGCATCTGAAGTGGAATTCCTGCCAGATGGCACCCAGATTCCAAGTTATGTCTTCCTGACTCTAATTCCAGTATTCTGCCAACTATGAGACCCTGCTTCATTTGATGGTCAGTGAAAATTTGATGGTCAGTTGAATCAATTACCAGACCTATGAGGAAGGAGTGGAGGGAAAGAATCTACTCGAGATTTTTTTTTTTTTAAAGAACATTAGACCTAACATAATTTAGGACAGAAAGTATTGGACAGGTAGTTGAGACCTGAGTTCTGACCTTAGACCTGCCCTTAATTCCCTAGGGGCTTTTAAAGAAATCCCTTAAAGTTTGTAAATAATCATACAATTTATAATACTGCTACATTATGTCTTTATTATATGCAGTCACTTTTTAGGAAATATGCTGGGCTATAAAAATGATTAAAAAAATTCCTATGAGATAATGTACATAAAGTCCTTGATAAAACTGAGAGATATAAACATGTAAATATGAGTTGTAAAATACTCCCTATTTCCTCAGATCATTCTACTTGACACTGAAAGAGATCTATACAAGATCTTATGTTGGTTTGGGAGCTAACTAAACTCACAGAGCTTAAAAGAGCTCACAAGCTCTGAGTGGGTGGTAGGGTGGATATTATAATTCATACCCATAAAAAATGGTATTTTAGAGCCACTGAAGGTGATCCTTGGAAAACTGTGGAGAACAGAACAGGTGTTACCAGAGAATTAGAAGTAAGCAAGCATCATCCTGATTTTCAAAAGCAAGAAGAAATAAACTTCCAATAGTTCAGCTATATAGCACAGTGGACAGAGTGATGGGTCTGGAGTCAGACTCATCTAGATGTGTGATCCTGAGCAAGTCACTTAACTATTTGTCTCAGTTTTTTCTCACATATAAAATAAGTCAGAGAAGGAATGGCAAACTACTCCAGTGTCTTTGCCAAGAAAACCCCAAATGTTCTGTAGGACAACTAAACAATAACAAAATTTTCAATGTGTAGAACAATTAGCTTGGCTTTAATTTATGGTGATATTATACAACATCTAACATATAGCTAGTAAGATTTTAGAATATCCAGAAAGGAAAGCAGCAATCACTAAGAGGGAGCCTAGCTTCATGAGTCATAGCAGATTAACCTCATTTCTTTTCTTGATAGGGTTACTAGACTGGTAGATAAGGGCAATGTCATAAACCATATATCTGTATTTCAGTGAAATATTTGAAAATCACTCAGATTTTAGCTCTGTGGACAAATTGGAGAAATGTGGACTGTACGATAATATAGTTAGATTTTAGCTGCAGATCTTTTTGAAAACTTGGATAGACCCCCAAATCAGTCATTAATAAATTGATATCTGCCTTGAGGACAATGTTTAGTAAAATATTCTAGAGATGATAATGATAATGATAATAATAATAATTGACCTTTATGTAGTATTTCTAAGTGTTAGAAGAGCACTTTACAAAATATTTCATTTCATCCTCAAAATAAATCTTGGGAGCAGGGTACTATTATCATCATCCCTATTTTACAGATTAAGAAATTGAGACAGAGATTAAGTGGCTTGCCCAGAGTCACACAAACGTTGTCTCTATGCTTGGTTCTGTAGAAATGGAATGGAATGAGTATTCATTAAGTATCTACTATATCAGGCATTGCACTATCTCTCTACAAATATTATCTCATTCGATTCTCTGAATGAGGATCCAAAATAGATACTAGTTGGTGTTTTTATCAATTAGTCAGTTAATGAGCATTTATTCAGCACTTATTTTGCGCCAGATATCAGGCGAAACAATGGGAATAAAAACACAAAGAAAAAGTAAAACAATCTCTTTCTTCAAGGCACTTAGATTCCAATAAAGGACGATAATCTATAAAAGGAAGCTGAAAAGTTGGGGAGAAGGTTTATCCAACCCAAGGACACAGTTTGATTGGGCCCCATTCTTAAAGAGAGGTTCTGAGAGGAGTTATCTAGAAGGAAATTTTATAGGGGCAGAGTTACTTCCAAGGTGTGAATTCCAGGGCTGGAGTCCAGGAAGAAGTTATTTCTGGAATATAAGGGAGATAATCTAGAGTACAGCCTTGGAGAATAATTACTTGAAAAAAGACACAGATGATACTCTTAGCAAATTTACAATGACTCACATCTGAGATGGATAGCTAATGTGTTGAATGATTGAATCATACTTAAAGCAAATCTTGACAAGTCAGAATAGCAGGTCAAATCTGATCTAGTATAACATAACCTGCGAGTTAAAAAAAAATCACTTGTACAATTACAGTTTGAAAGAAGAGTGACTAGATAAAAATTTGTGTGGAAATGATATAGAAATGTTAGTGGATCACGTGTTTAACCGGATTGCATGACTACAGAAAAAAATTAATGAAATTTTAGGTTGAATTAATAGAGGCATAGTATCAAAGACTAGCAAATATGAGTGTAGGGGCTGTCCCTGGAGAGACTTGTGTGTCCACTTTGGGATTTTATCTATTTCAGTGGTTCCATTCAGAGTTAAAGTAGTTCTAGCAATAATTAACAAAACTGTTATTATTATCTTTGTTAATGCTATTGCTGCTGCTGTTTTTTTTTTTTTTAAATGTTGATGCAGACCAGTGATTTTCACAGATGGGAAACTCCTAGCATGGGAATTGTCTCCATTAATGCCTATACGGTACTTGTCTGTACTGGGAACATTGAAAGGTCATGCAACCTGCTTATAGTCAAGGCAACCCAATATGTGACATGGTTAAAACTTGAACCCAGATCTCTTCCTAGCTTATTTATTCATTATCCACAGATTGCTTTGATTTTACACTATTTCTATCAATGTAATTTTATATCATTAGATATTCTAAAAGGAAGACCTTCCACAGGGAGATCATATCCAAGAGGAATCTTCAAAAAGACTTTTGTTTTGGTTGTTGTATAGTTGTTTTTCAGTCATGTCTAACTCTGACCCCATTTGAGATTTTCTTGGTGAAGATACTAACATGGTTTATCTTTTCCTTCTTCCAATCATTTGACAGATGAAAAACCTAAGGCAAAAGGGTGAAATAACTTCTCCAGAGTCATACAACTCGTGAGAGTTTGAGGCCAGATTTGAACTTCTGACTACAAGTATTGGTGCTCCATGCACTACACCACTGAGCTTCAACTCTAATCCCAATAATTTACTTATTTAAGAAATTTACTATCAAATGAAATTCATGATTAAATGAAATAATGTATGCAATACCAAATAAATACTAACTATATTATTATTATTATGTGTGGTGATCTTTTTCTTCTCAAAACGCAGCCAGGTGATAAAAGTTCAGATCTTTTATTCCAATATAGCCCGGTTAGCTTAGAGGCCTATCTCTCTGCTTGGTTCCAAGAGCTCTCTCCAAATGTCTTTAAATCCAAAGGTCTGGTCCTTCAGCCTCTGCCTCTGCTTTTCTTCAGCCTCCAACCAGCTCCAGTCTTCATGTCATTCCGGTGAAATCTCGACTTGTAGCGTCTTCTTCTCTCAAGAGCCTCTTCGACTGGCCCATTGGCCTATTTATGCTCCTTCCAGAGAGAGGGATTACGGGTAGTTCTACTTAGTACCTTGTTTCAGGTTCTGCCCAAAACATCTTCTTGTAAGATTAGATCAACTCTAATTACTTAGCAGTTAGTAAGGATTCCAACATCTCCCCCTTTCTTTTGTTTTAAAACATAGGGGGTTTCTGAGGGGATACACATAAATCCATCAATATGGGCCAGAACTTTGTAACAGATATACATGGTATACATAAATCCATCAATATGGGAGGCATTATACATAATTTACATAAGCACATAGCAATATAACACAGGCTAGTAGTAATGTAACAAATAACATGAATCATCCTGAAAATTTACACATGTCCATAAGTCCTAGAAACAGTCCAATAGGATACCATTGTCCATTAGTTCATGTGCCAGGAATCTAATAATTCCTGTAAGCTCTGAAGTACTGCAAAAGGTTTAATCAACAATTTTTCATCTCAGGGAATCCAGTGATTCTTGCTGGTTTTTCAGGAACTGAAAGCTGAAGATTTTAAAGTTCTTTTGACAGTCTCATTGTTAGCCTTTTCCACCTGTGAAAATATAAGCAGATCCTCTTCCCCAAGCAATTAACCTATTTAATTCTCTTCTATTTACCAAGTTTGGGATTTCTCCTCATCATCTGGTAATTACATTGGAGTTGTTTGCATTGGATATTGTCTTATTGTCTTAAAAAGCCTGTATTCTTCCCAACTGTAATCCTGATTGCTTTTCTGTTGGTTGATGACATCAGAGTCCTGAATTTCTAAAGTCTCTCTGGGTGTAACCTCAGCTGCTATCATGCCCCACCTGTCCTTTGATTGATACTTTGGAGCTGGGCCCTGCCTCTCCTTCCTCTGGGTCAATATACATTTAGAGGCCTAATGAAAGCCTCGGTTACATTTTGGACATGGGGTTTTGGGTTTTCTCTCACCCTGTCTTCTCACTCTATCTCCATTTCTACATTGAGCTCTCAAATGTCCAACTTTTCCACAAAGAAAACATCGACGAGTTTCTCTAGAATTCCTCTGCCAAGAAGGACCTTGTCTTTCCATGTTCCTTAGCCAAATGTCTAGTCATTATTTCTGTGGCTGCATTATCTCCAATGGTTCTTATTACAGCTGTTTGTAAATGTCCACAAAATCTGCAAAAGGTTCATTGGGACCTTGCTCTATTTTTGTGAAAGCATTATTTCCATCTTTCTGTCCAGGGAGAGAATTCCAAGCTTTTATTGCAGCCTTAGAAATTTGCTCATATACTGTTATGGGATAATAAATCTGTTCTGAACTCTCTGCATACTGGCCTTGACCAGCTAGTTGGTCAAAAGTGATTTGTCCTGTTTGCCTATTGTGTTGGGCTTGAATCCTACATAATTCATGAAACTCTGAAAGCCACAATAAATTTTGTCCTGGTTCAAGACATGTTTTAGCGATGGATTTCCAGTCATTCGGGGTTAAGATTTCATAAGACAAATTATCCAGTAACATCTTCACATAAGATGATGTAGCCCCATAAAGAGTGCAACCCTTTTTCAAATCTTTAATTTTTCCCAAATTAAAAGGAGTATATTTTCTCTCTTTTTGACCTGAGGAGTTGAGCTCTTCAATCACAGGATATGCATTTATAAAATCAGATATATGTTCTCCTTCATTTTTTGCTTTAATTAATGCTTTTTTTAATCTTGTCAAATTCTGCTTTACAGGAGAAGCTGACTGTGTTTCTGTCTCTCTCCCTCCCCCTTGTTCCACCCATGAAGGGTTAATTGCGGGGGGAGGGTCATGAGATGTGGAATCACCTAATTCCTCCTGCTGTGAAGTATCATACTCAGAATTGTAATTAACTCCATTCTCATCTGATTCGTCCTCCTTTTCACCTAGTAAAGTTGGCACTTCTTCCTCCTGTACTTTCCTTTTCATCATTCTATCACTTAAATAACTTCTTATAGCCAATTGTATCACATTATATGTATTAATTATTGAGTTAGGCCCATTTTTATCATAGAATTGACAAAGATCTTCTCCAACCAATTTCCATTCATTTAGATCTAATTCCTTATCAAGAGAGAAACAAGGACATATGTCCTTTACAGTTTGTAAAAGTTCAGTGATTTGCTGTAAACTTATAATTAAACCTTGGCTTTCCATAACTTTGACAATGCTCTCTAAACATTTTCCTTGAACAGAAACAGGCTGTTTTCTAAATATCTGTCCCATCTTAGATGAAATTCTGCTTTAACTCTTCTAACAAAATTTCTTTGTTGCACTCACCCTAATTTCTGGGTTGAAGAGTCTTTTCCACTGGATCAGGATTAGAGGCTTTTCCACTTGAATCAGGTTCGGAGCTTTTCCACTGAAATCCACTGAGGGGGTCTGTCAGCCCCACATTGGGCGCCAAAATGTGGTGATCTTTTTCTTCTCAAAACGCAGCCAGGTGATAAAAGTTCAGATCTTTTATTCCAATATAGCCCGGTTAGCTTAGAGGCCTATCTCTCTGCTTGGTTCCAAGAGCTCTCTCCAAATGTCTTTAAATCCAAAGGTCTGGTCCTTCAGCCTCTGCCTCTGCTTTTCTTCAGCCTCCAACCAGCTCCAGTCTTCATGTCATTCCGGTGAAATCTCGACTTGTAGCGTCTTCTTCTCTCAAGAGCCTCTTCGACTGGCCCATTGGCCTATTTATGCTCCTTCCAGAGAGAGGGATTACGGGTAGTTCTACTTAGTACCTTGTTTCAGGTTCTGCCCAAAACATCTTCTTGTAAGATTAGATCAACTCTAATTACTTAGCAGTTAGTAAGGATTCCAACAATTATGAATATAGCTAAAACAATTCAGCACATTGGCCATATCTGAAAAGTCTGCCTTATTTTGCATGTGTAGTCAATCACTGCTCTGCCAGGAGGTGGTCTATGTGCTTCATCAATACTCTTTTAATGGCTTAATTAGTCATTGCATTGATGAGACTTCAAGAGTTTTTCAGAATTGTTTTCTTTTACACTGTTAAGATTATTCTGTAATTTATTCTCTTGGTTCTTTCATTCCAACTTGTTCAGCTCATAGAAATCTTCCTATAGTTTTTTTTTTAATCTGCCCTTTCATTGTTGCTTGTTTTATGATGACATTCCATTTTGATGAGCATTTGTTTACTTCTCATTTCTTTCTATAATAAAAAATATTGCTATTCATATTTTGGTGTACATAGATCCTTTCCCTCTCTCTTTAACTTCTTTGCTGTGGATTCTGAGTGATAGTATCATTTATGAGAAGGATATACACTATTTAATTAATTTTTAGCTATAATTCCAAATCGCTTTCCAGAATGATCAGACTACTCCACAATTCCAACAACAGTACATTAGCATGCCTGCCCTCCAACAACTCTCATTCATATTTTTACATACTTGTTGATAACATGCAATTTTTCTTTTAAAACTTATCAGTTCATATACTTTGACTATTTGTCAGCTGAGGAAGGGTTTTGTCATTATATATTTGCATCAATTCTCTATATATCTTGGAAATCAGACTTTTATCAGAGAAAATTGCTACAAAAAAAAATTTCCCCCTGCAGATAACTATCTCCCTTCTAATTCTAAGTACAAGGATTTTCCTTGTGCAAAATCTGGATAAAATCCAAATAGCAATTTCATGTACTTGAAATTATCTATTTTATCTTTCATGATTTCATTGAAAGGCAACTGTGAAGTTAAATAAATCATCATGGAAAGAGAAGTGAAAGATCTATCTAGAGCAAAAGCCTCTGAAAATTTTTTCATCATGCACCCATATCAGTAAATATTGTTGATATAAATGTTTTTATCATTGGATAATAGGTATATGTTTATTTGTTTTATATAACTATCTCATTGTTAATAATTAGCTACATTACAAAATTTATAGCAAAATAAAGTTTTTTTTTTTAAAGATGAGATAAAGATTAATCATGTCTATTACTTGAATCAATAAGAAACACTGGCATTTATTGAATGGGGTCAAGTGATAAGAACTATATTTTAAGAGAAATCACTTTGGCAGTTGTATAGAGGATATAATGGGGAATTGAAAGACTGGAGATATGAGTACCAATCAAAAGACTTTTGTAATAGTCTAGGCTCAAGGTGATGAAGGCTTGAGCTAGAATGGAGGTTCTGTCAGTAGATCAAGGGAACAGTCAATCAACAAGTTGACAAGCATTTATTAAGCACTTTCTGTGTTCCAGGACTTGCGGCTAAAATGGTGCAGTAAGTAGAATGCCAGAACTAGGGTCATGAAGACCTAAATTCATATACGGCTTCAGATACTTACTAGAACCTGGTGAAACAAAGATAGTTTCCTTATCTGTAAATCTGAAGAAGGATATGTCAAATTACCCTTATATCTTTGCCAAGAAAACCCCAAATTGGTCAGACACAATTATAATGAATGAATGATTATGTTCCAGACACTGTACTAAATAGTGAAAATACAAATACAAGCACAAAAAAGACAACCCTTTCCTTTGGTAGCATACATTTAATGGGGGAGACAATACAAAAAAGAGAACTGAGGGTGGGGATTATAGCAAAAATGAAGTTTGAAAAAGTGGTATTTCATGGTAGAGAAAGTCCAGAGTGTTAGGAGTACAACCCGAAGGAAAATAAAAGAGAATATGAAAAGAAATGTCATAGAGGTAGAAAGGATAACATTAAAGAAAAGAAAAAAGAAATTATAACATTTATCCACTAATTCAATTAGGTATGTGGGTTGAGGAATAGCAAAGTATTGATGAAGTTGTGAACCTGGGTGACTGGTGACAGAGAGGATAGGATGAGGAGATCCTTGATAGAAATAGGGAAATTTAAGGAGGGGAAAGAAGGGTTTTTCCAGAATGGAGAGAGATAATTGTAATGATAGCTCTTATACTGATCATAATACATTTGTGTCTGTTCATCTGAAACAGTTTAGTCTGTCCCCCAAAAAGAAAAAAAAAAGAAGACAGGGCTCTTACTCATCAGTCATTTTCTCTCTCAAGATCTGTCCTTACAATCATGAAGTGATCTGAGAGCAGAGAGAGGGGTTGTTTCTTCTGTGGAAGTCTGGTAGTTGCTAGGTAATGAATGACTCAAGAAGTTATCAATGAAAAATCCAAAGACAGGAGATTGAGAGCTTATAGCAGTTTGGGAAGCAGAATTGAGAAGGGTTGAAAGATAAATGTTGGTGTAGCCATCTTGAATACAATCCCTGGAACTGGCTACAGTGAGTGAGGTAGTTGGGATGAGACCCAGTTCTCCCAATTTGTGGACCATACATTTTTTGGGAATGAGAACATGGTCTTCCAGGAGACTAGCCCTTCACTTGTCTAGATCATAGCTTAAGCTACTTGGAAACCACTTGTCTGACCATAGGCTATGGCTAGGAAACATGGTACAATGGAAAATAATATGTTGCACTTGGTGTCGAAAGCATGGGTTCAAATTTTCACTCTGGCTAACTAGCACTATAATTTAGCACATATTGTTTAACCTCCCTGAAACTCCCTTCCAGCTTTTAACCCATGATCCTCTGAAAGAGGAGCCCTACACAGCAATTGTAACTCTTATCAGTAACTTTGGACATCATTTATCATCTTTCTACTTCAGTTTCTAAAAATGGACAAATTGATACCTTTCCTTCTCACCTCAGAGGAGAGGATTTTAGACAATAGATTAAAAGCTTCAAAGGATCTTAGAGGTCACCTAAATCAACCCCCTGTTATTTTAAGAATAAAGAAGCAAAGACCAGAGAGACTCAGTTACTTGCTCCAAATCACACAGAGTATATATAGGCAGGAAAGCTGGGATTAGAACCCAGAGCCACCATTCTTGCCTCTTCATCACACAGATATTTTGTTGTGGGGATCAAACAAAACCTAAAAATACTTTGAAAAGCATCAAGTACTATATGCCAAAATGAGGTAGTCTTTTCTAGACATACCCTGGACATGATTATTCCCTGAAGCTACAACATTGCATAGCATAAGAATAAAACTTTACAAAGAAGGAATCATTGTTCTTTTTTCCCATGGAGAAAACCAAACATCTACCATATTAATAGCTTTTTTTTTTTTAACAAAAAAAAGTCTTTCATTGCTTACAGTACCATTTCAAAAGCTTGAAATTAACATTTGCTTATTGTTGGTTTAATCTCTTTCCATTTGGCAGATGTTGAATCCAGCTCTAGTTTCAAAGGGAGATGCAAGCAAAGCTGGTCCTACTTATGTGCTACAATATTGTGGGGGCTGCTCAGCGCCAGACTGGGGACAGTATCCGACAGCAGCAGCTGCTGGGCTGCTGCTGAGCTTGCTGGAGCCACTGGTCCATTGCTTTTTGCAATGGGGCTCCCTCAAAGATAGTGGCTCATCTTGATTTTAATCTCCTACTGACAATCTGGCCCTCTCTTAAAGCAGGAGATGGAGAGAGGTGATATAGCAGTTAGTAGCAATTTTGATTTCAAACCATGCAAAAGGGAGAAAAATTACAAGGTAGTCACAGGCCATTTGTTTACAAAACAATCAATATCTGCCCCTCAGGAAAGGTTGATTAAGGTTTGTCACTGGAGTATGAATCCAACTGCTAACAGCAATATGTTTCTTTTTGTCAAATATCTCTCATCTTTTAAGACTTACAAGCATTTTTAGAGAATTGTCCTCGGACGATGTCCTTGTGGTGAAATATCCTAATGAAACCAAATCATTGTACGGTGGTTGAAACAAAGTTATTCATCATAATTTAGCAAAAACCCCAAATGCCACTTGCATTTTTTTTGCGTGTGGAATTCTTCACATAACAGAAAGCATCTGGAGACCTTCAAGAGCCAGGTATACTCTGACACCAAAAATCAGATTCCTATGATCTTGTTTTAGTTTCCAACATGACACCTGTAATACAATAAAGAGAATTTTTTTTATTTGTTTCATTTTAAATTCAATCTGTATGTATAGTATATTAACCCTGGACTTAGATTTGATCCCTGTTTCATTTAATGATTAGAACTAATAACAGCTCACATTTCTATAACATTTGTCATTGTGGTTCACTCCTCATGATCCCATTTTGGGGAGTTTTCTTGATAAAGATACGAAGTGATTTCCCATTTCCTCCTCAAGCTCATTTTACAGATAAGGAAACTGAGGCAAACAAGGTTAAGTGACATGCACAGGATCACTTAACTAGTAAATATCTGAAGCCTTTTGAACTCAGGTCTTCCTGACTCCACTCTATCCACCAGCTACCCATAAAACTTTACAAAATTTTTAAAAAGTACCTTCCCTACAACAACCCTGTAAAGTAGGCAATATAAGCATTACCATCCCCATATTCTAGATGAGGTAATTGAGGCAAAAGATCATGTTACAGTGTCCATGGCTACACAGCTGCTAAGTACCTGAAGCTAAGTGTGCTGAACCCAGGACATTTACCCACATCAAGTGGAGAGATTTAAGAGGTGAAAGAAGGCATCTATGTGGCACTGTGGATAGACTTCAAGGCTTAGAGTTCAATTCCAGCCACTATGTAAGCACTGGGCAAATAACTTCCCTTTATTTTTCTCAATCTCAGATTCCCCATGTGAAAAAATGAAGAGGTTGGGCTTAAAGGCCTGTCTGTATAGTCTCTTCCAGCTCAAAACCTATAAGCCTCTGGTACCTTGCCATCTTACTTCTTGGCTTAAGAGTAAAAATGAATGGAGAACCATATCTTTCTTAAAGGTAAGGTAAAAAAGGAGAGCTCCAAGAAAGACTGACCTGATATCAAAATACTACTTTTGTGTACATCACAGGAGACACCCAAAATAAACTTCCACAGACTACAATGATAAGATAAGCAAAGGACAAGATGAATGTGAAAATCTTAAGAGAATAGAACCTATTTTTAATAATGTTCTACTATGGACAGATATCAAGTTTTTTAGGCCTTAAAATATGTGGAATGTTTTGACAAAGAAAGGCTCTGTAGCCCTGTTTTTAGCACAAAAGAAATAGGCCAAGTCTGTGGATAGTACATTGCACCATGATACAACAGCTCCTCCTGCTGTATCTTAATAGTTTGAATTCCCGAAGATTTTTATTTGACTCATTTAAAAAAATAATACTACAAAAATGTTCCTGTTCCCTTTCCTTAGATTTCTGATCATCTTCCTCATTGCTCCTTTCTTTATCACACAATGGAATATTTTTATCATTTAATCTTTCTATATTCTTAATCTTGCCTCCCTTCCCCAAATTATCACCCATTTCTGCCTAGTTAGATTCACTGATGTCTGCTCTGAGGACAGCTGGCCAACATTCTTTGCCATCTACCTGGCAAAATCTAAAAGACTGGCTAACATAACGAAGCTTCCTCAAATTGAAAAAATCACTTAAAAACCATACTGTTTTAGGAAATTTTTGTAGTATTTGATGGTTAAAACTCTCCTTATCGACTGTCAAACTACCTCAGATCCATTGCTGATTGGTTATTATTAGCCCTGCTTACAGTATCTCATTCAATCAATGATTATTTATTAAATATCTACCATATACCAGGCAATGTGCATGGAATTAGAGCTGTCCCCATATACAATCAAAACCTAGTTTATCTTCAAGAGTCCTAAGCTTCTCATTCCCTGTATCCTGATGTTCTCTGCCCTTTCTTTACACTACCAAAATCTGATCTCAGGGAAGGATCTTAAACTGAGATATCAGTGACTGATATCAAGGATGCTTAAGGAATGAAATATTAATTTCAGAATTTCAGGAATAGATCAGAGAATATGTATCGAAGATATTTTAAGAACAATGGATCTCTCTGGCATCCCTCAAATAATATGATATAGGTAGTCACTTACTTTGCCTTATGTATAAGGCTGTTGTATAATTAAGTTAAATGGAACTATGTGGCTCTGTATGAAGCTACATACTACAGGAGTAATTAATTGATGGGAGCTAACTTCTCTGGGACAGATTTTCAGAGGAAGCTGGGCTTGGTTTAGAAACTGGGTCATGTGCAGTGTAGACAGGACTTAATTTAAAGTTATAGGAACTGAGTTAGATGTTTACATTGGGGAAATCACTCAGCTTTTCATGTTTCAGTTTTCTTACCTATACAATGATGCATTTGGATGAGATAACGTCTTCTATGGGAATTGCACAGCTCAGTGGAACAAGTACTGGCCCCAGGAAGATTTAGGTTCAAATACTGACTTTGCCACTTACTATTGTATGATCTTGGAAAAGACACAAATTTTTTAGACCTCAATTTTTTCACCAGCATCATAAGGGGATTAAACATTATGGCTTCTAAGGTCTCTTGCTGCTTTAAGTCTATGATCAATATTGCAAAACAAATAAACCGACAAAAAACGATCTGGCTACAGAATACAAATCCCAGTAATTTCTTTTCTCTGTAGCCATTTGCCACAAGATGGCACTGCTCTTCTTCTGATCACCTTCCATAGGCAAGAGGCCTTGAAGGAAAACCCTAGGGTCAGAAAAACAGTCTACAGAAAACCCCAGGAAACCAACCAACCAAGCAACCAACCTCCATCATTGTTTGTTTGTTTTTTTCCTGTACTGGTTCATTAAAGTTACAACGTCTTTCAAAGGAGTACATAATCACTAAGACTTCAATACATTTATGAGGGAAGGAAAGAGAACATGGGGAAAATGAAGTCTTTAAAACAACAACATTCCATGGTAATTTAAGAGGAGCTCCTATGCTGAATAGTAAGACAAAAAAGCTTTTTCAAGAAATAAATATTAGTGCAAAGTAAAACTTTTTCTGTTCTAAAAGTGACTAAAAGTTTCCAAGTTCCTAAATTTCCATGTGTTCTTTATTTTCTCTTTGGAGATCCCTATGCTCATTCTAGTGGTGATCTGATGGATTTTTATTTTATTATTTATTTCATGTGTAGCAGTTCTTTAAGAAATTAAGGTCCCCTTTAGATCATTTATGGCAGGTATCTGAAGAAAGATCATGGAAGTTCTATGTATGTATAATGAAAGGGAATACTGAAAGTGATATACCTTAGAGGCTACCTTGTGTATTATTAGAGAAAAGAACCATATCAATGAGATCATTTATCCATCAAAAACTGAAGAACCTTTATTTCCCTCAGATAAAAAGTAAATATTGATAGATGCTCATACATGCCTCCATCTTTGCTTTGTAGGTCATTTTCATATCCAGAAGGGAAATGATCAAGAAAACAATCATGTTGGTGATCAAATTGGAAACTGATACATAAAGGACTGGTGGTATTTAAATTGGAAAAGAGAAGATTTAGGAAGCTATGATATGTCTTCAAATATTTAAAGGATTATCATATGCAAAAGGGATTCAATTTGTTTTGGGAGTCCTAAATGTCATAAACAAAAGCTATGGACTACATGTATAAGGCAGTAAATATCCTCTATTTTGGGGGAAAAAAAGAGAAAAGTTTTTTATAATCAAGTTCCAGAGTGTCTCAGCATAGGATGACAATAACTGAGGATCTGATACTTAACTATTTGGGTTACATGGAGAAATCACAAATCTTTCTATGTTTCTGCTTCTTCATCTGCAAAACAATTTGGACTGGATTTTATCATTATCCTAATGCATAGCATTTATACTTTAAGGTTTGCAAAGTACTTGATAAATGTCTCAGAAACTCTCAGAAGTAGATTCTATTATTTTCACATTTTATAGAATTGAGGAGGGAATTGAGGCAGTCATAGATTAAGTACATTCAATTAGTAAGCATCAGATCAGATTTGAACTTCAGTGTTTTAGATCCCAGGACCAACACTTTCTCCTCCAGACCACGTAGTTTACCTCCATTACCTGTAAGCTATGCTATGATGCCATGAAAGCGGTTACTTCTATTTGAAAACTTGTTTTACTGACAAAGGCACAATTTGAGCTAATTGGCACTGGGCTGATTTGACAACAGCCCAGATCCCCGTACTCATTTGACTAAAGTCTCACTTTCAGAGACAAAGAACATAGTTGGCAAATGTTAAAAAGGAACTTCTGCAAGTTCTCACGATTCAGTGAATTATACAATTTCAGTTAAAATTAACACCTATTTGGGGAGGTCTTTTCTTACCTGGGTGAGTGTGGATGACAGGTAGCAATGAGCATCTGTTGGCAAGCTAATGCCAGATTTTCTTTTTAGAAGTCATCCAAGTGGCAACATTCTTTTTTTTCCCAAGTATTTTCCCCTCTCTTTTCAACTCCCTTTTCCCCCACCAGACTTGTCTTATCTCTGATCCTTTTCTAAACCTCTTTACCATACTTCCTTTGCTATCCCATTTTAAGCCAATTCACTTATTTTCCAGCTTTGCTTAACCTAGGGGAACTGAGCGTGTGACAAGAGCTCCTCCTACTGATATTATAAGAAAATACATCAGCTATTATTAAATAGGCTTTCCGAGAGGAGAAAAAATTAAGGAAAGAGTCCTCACTGCCTCAAATTACTTAGGGAAACTACTTTTGTATTTGATTTTCTGATTTATTGTGATTTTGACAAGTACCAGCAAATACAAACATTCTATTATTGAAGCAAAAAAGAGGATTGGATTTATACAAAAAATTGATCTTGTACATGTATACGATGTCTGTTGTATATACATATACAAATGTTTCTAGTAATTTTAACAATATATTAATAAAATTGCCATGTTTACTTGTGCTGACTTCTGAAGGAGATTTAAGTTCAAATACAGCTTCAGACACTTCTCCCCCTGTCCAAATCATTTCACTTAAATTTTCTCATCTGTAAAATGGGGATAATAACAGCACCCATCTCCCAGGGTTGTATTAAGAAAAAAAGATATTTGTAAAGTTGTTTGCAAACCTTAAAATATCATATAAAGGCTAGTTATTATAGTTGCTGTTTTTATTTTCCAATTTTCAGTTTGTTTTGTTTTTTTTTATTTATGATTGTATTTCCTTCCTTCCTTCCTTCTTTCTTTCCTTCCTTCCTTCCTTCCTTCCTTCCTTCCTTCCTTCCTTCCTTCCTTCCTTCCTTCCTTCCTTCCTTCCTTCCTTCCTTCCTTCCTTCCTTCCTTCCTTCCTTCCTTCCTTCCTTCCTTCTTTTCTTTCTTTCTTTCTTTCTTTCTTTCTTTCTTTCTTTCTTTCTTTCTTTCTTTCTCTTTTGTCTTTGCCATTTCCCATTAACTCATTCTGATTTCTCCTTCTCTCTCCTTCATCTCCATTTAAGTTCTCTCTTAAAAAATAAATGTAGATAAATAAGACAAATCAAAATTTGTTTTGATCTTGTCAAAATTGGTCCCATGGGATCCTGAAGAAGAAAATCAAAACATTAGTTACAACAAAAAATGTATATCTCACCTTAACTTTTTATTCTTCACCTCTCTGCCAAGAGGTTGTAAGCATATAGGAGTTACCTTTGTAATGCTGCATACAAATTCTTCTACAAAAATAACAACAAATAAGACCCACTCAGACACATAAAGAAGACTCCTCATGGGTTTTAAGGGAAAACCTCAACTACTTCCTCACTGATCCTGCTGTTGTACCAGACCTTTCCACTCTACCTAGAGTCACTTCTTCAGATAGGACACTGCTAAATTGTAAACATGATTTGAAAGTGGTAACTTTAGAAGCCTTCACATAAATTATGGTACCAGGTTAATTAGTCAATTCTTTAATAGAATTCCAAGGAAACAGGAGAAAAACAGGTACATTTTAATGAAGAAACTCATGTAAGAAAAATCATAAAATCTCAGATTTGGAAAGAAGTTCAGAAGTCATATGGTTCTATCTTTCTATGAATGAACATTCTTTTTCCATCATAAGAAAAACTCACCCAACCTGTAACTGGTGATCTTTAATGAAAAGGAAACTCATTTGAGATAGACCATCTTACTTTTGTATAGTTTTAATTATTAGAAAATCCCTTCTTCTTATAATGATAGTTCATATTTATGCAGTTTTAAATTTTGAGGGGCTTCCTGAACTATAGACCACCAAGAAAAACACAGTAAATCTAAAATCTACAAATTCTTTTATCTTTTTATCAAACATCTAAAATATAATTTATTATTTATAGGAGGTTATTCAGCAATTTGTTACCATTTCATTGACTGACATCTAAAAATGTCTACATCTAAAACCATAGAGAGCTAAGTAATGGAGCAGAGTGCTGGACTCATGTCAAGAAGACTTAAGTTCAAATCTTACTCAGACACTAGCTATGTGACCTTGAGCAAAAGACTTAATCTTTCTGTTTCTATAAAATAGCAGTAAATAGTAGCACCCACATCATCTGACTGTTAAAAGGATCAAAGGAGATAACACATGCAAACTGTTTGTAAATCTTAAAAGAATTATAAAAATACTGTTATGTCATTATAAATATTAAAAACAAAGATTTCTTTCTTCAATTTTTTTTTTTGGTGTGTTAAAATTTTGTTAAAAAAAAACTATGGAATCCTGAAGAACAAAAGGTCACCCAATTAACATGTAAACCTAGTACTTGGGAAACAGTGAACAAAGTCCACAGTGCATGTGGTTCCATAGAAAAGGCAAAAAAATTGCAGTTAGAAGTTCTAGATTCAAATTCTAATTCTGCTATTTTTTGTTCTGTATGGTTATAGATACTCAATTACTTTGAGCCTCAATTTCTTTAGTGGCAAAATGAAGGAGTTGAACTAGATGCTTTCCTAAGGTTTCCTCTGGCTCTAACTCTATGTAACTCAGGGCCAAATCTTAACCTCAAAGTGACTTTTGTCACATTTTCTCATTTGTATTTGTTATACATCACAGAATGGTCTCCTTTTTAGGGATATTCTTGGAGCTATCAGACAAATTCCATCTCTCTCTCTCTCTCTCTTTCTCTCTCTCTCTCTCTCTCATTCAATTTCTAACTCAATTGATGGAAAAAGAGACCATTTGGGTATCCATTTAAAAAACTATAAAACTTTCCCCAGAGAGCAGATGTTACAGAAAACATAAAATGTTGGTGTTGCCTCTGCAATCATATCAATGTCACTTACTTTAGATTAGAAATTCCTTAGAGCAGAGACTTTATCTTTTATTTTTCTTATATACCCCGCAGTCCCTAACATAATGTTTGTTACTGAATAAATGTTTTTTGACTTATTGATCTTGAAATTTTAAAATTAAAATAGTCAATATTCATTTCTAATAGCAATAGCTATTATGATGTTATCACAGTGATGACACTGACTTTGAAGTCACAGAATCTGGATTCGAATCCCAACTCTCCTATTTACTGGGTTACTTTAGCAATTTCATCTCTTTAGGCTTCATTTGTTTTATCTGCAAATGCAAGGAAGTACATTACATCATATAAAATATTTGTAAAGCGTTTAGTACAATGCTGAAGACATAGTAGGTACTTAATAAGTGCTGATTTCTTTCTCCTTTCCCTCTTCTTTCTTAGCTTCACTCCTGACTTTCCAGACTTTTCCACTCTATCCTAGCTACCTTTTCCCCCTAAAAGATTTCATTACCCCTCAGAGTCCCTCCTCTGATTGGTAAATTAATCCTGGAATCTCCATTTGAGAAGTACCCAGATTGGTCATGTCTATTCTTTTCCTCCTTTATTGGTTTTGCTTTTGACTCACTGGACTTCTCTATCATACTCTTGCATAGGTCACTTCTCCCTCCTTCCCCTCAATTCGCTTTTTTGAGACTCTCTTTATGTGTTGTCTTCCCCCATAAAAAAATCAAAACTTTTTGAGAATAGTGGTTGCATTCCTTTTTTGCTTATATTTTTATTCCCAGTGCTTAGCTTAATGCTTGGAACAAAATAAATGCTTAATATACTTGTTGACTTGATTTGACTCCATGGCCCCTTTCCAGACTTAAAATAATAACCCTATGTCCTAGAAAATCACTTATATTTCCACCTATAGCAAAAACTCTTCTTCCCACCACTAACCATTCACTTTGACCTCCCTGTCCAAACACTTCTCCTTAACCTTTCCTTTCTTATAGGGGTTGTATTTCCCTATTATAATGTAAGCTCCTTGAAGGCACTGCTGTCTTGCTTCCAAATGTTTGCATTCCCAGCACCTAATAACAGTGCCTGACACATCATAAGCATCTGATAAACTCTTTTTTAATTCATTCATTCATCCATCCATTCAGCTGTCTACCCATCCTTCCAACTACCCTTCTATGTATTCAAATGAATACAGAGGCAAGTGAGTCATCACTACCCAGTAGGTAGGTTATTGTGAGTGAGAACAAATAAATGCATCTGCTCATTCTTGTAATCAAATGAAAGGATTGGGTGTTAAGTCATATTGTAGCTTAGAGGATAAACTTGTTATTAGAACAAGAGAGGAAGTGGCCTAAGGGTAATGAGATATGTTAACCTGAGTCATCACTTGCATGCGAAATGTATGCACGGCAAAGCCATCTGAGCAATATAGCAAGGGAAGCATTTACAAGGATCCATACAGTTGAATATTGAGTCCCTTTACAAATGGCCCATGGGAAATGAAAAGCAAAGCAGGAAAAGTGCTGAGTATTGGGCAAAAGAGCATGAAATGAATGACTTTCTCTTCTCAATTAAGTGACATGAGAGAGAGGGGTCCTTAATAGAAGGAAGAGGGCAGGCTGCTGCAGATAGAAGAGGTAAGTGCAGAGACAGGCTTCTCCTTGTCCCTTACTATTAGAAAGAAGAAGGATGAGTAATTGCCCAAGACTCATAACCCATAATTATCTATATCCCTGAGGACAAATTTTAAAAATATGCCAATAACATACTAATGTAAGGTTACAGGTCTTGAAAACTGACAAGTCCCCAAGGATTCTCCGATTCCTTAAACCTATGGATCCTATAAACTGAAAAAGGGGATAGAATTCTGCTTTCTAGTGGAGAATGAAAGGTTGGGAGAACTCTGTCCCAACCCACCCCTATTATTGCACTGTGGGTACTCCCAACTACTCCCTCCCTCCTCTCCTGGCTAGTCAGTAACAGACATAACATTTTAGAAAAAAAATGGTTGGGGGCCTTGGGGGAGAATTCAGAGCAGTCACACTGACAATCTCTTTTAGAGGATCAAAGGAAAAATAGCTGAACCAGCCCAGCCTCTCTACCCTTCCCACACATCCTTTGTTACAATTCTTTGAAGATGTGACATGGTACTCTAGAGGCGGGCATCCTTTAGTTAAGGTTTTAAGAGGCGCTTGATAACACTTCAATGCTAGAAATGAATGTATAAAACATGAGGAATTGAAGTTGGCAGATAAGATTGAAAATGGGCTTCGTGGCATAGGAATAACAGGATGCCATGAAGAATCTCAATCCCAGCTGAAAAGAGCCGCTATCTGGCAGCTATCGAGGATGCTACTGGAACCAGGCAGAAAGAAGTTAGGCTCCTTTGTTGTGTTTCTGGGCAGTCAAAGCAAAAAGCATTTCTAAGCTGCAAGCTTCAAGGATGAAAAAGCCTTTTACTCTCATAGTAAAAACCAAAGTAGTTAACTTTGCTTTCAGGCAAAAAACAAATAAAATTATATATATATATAGAATACATATGTATGTATGCATGTAGATATCTAAACACATTCATATATATATATGTATATATATATATATTATGTACATCTATATCTAGCTAACTATACATCCATACATTATATACACACTTACAAGTATGTATAAAATTAGTGATCTGCTCAGGACATTAAGAAGTTTTCTGGTTTGCTCAATTGCCCAAGGCAGAATTTTCCCCATAAACATGTTAAAAATAATGGATGGGGGCAATTGATTAGCAAATATTTATTGACTACATACTATCTGTTCAGAACTGGACTAGGCTTGTGAAAGATACAACAGTATCCTTTTCACAAAAGTGTCCTTTTCCTAAGGCAATTATTGTGCAAGTAAGAAAATACATGAACCCTCTAAGACTAGGCAACCAGTGATTTTATAGGAATACAGGACTCACTGTGAGGAAATCTCTTCTACTGATTCAAATCAGTCAGTCAATTAACATGTATTAGGCTTCTACTACGGGTCAAGTACAAAGAAGGGTAAGACACAGTCCCCTTTTTCAAGGAGCTCATAGTGTAATAGGAGAAGATATGTAAGCAACTTTGTACAAAAAAGCTATATACATATATATGCATAGATATATAATTGAAAATAATTAACAAAATGGAAGGAACTTAAGGTAATTAAGGAGGATTGGGAAAGATTTCTTGTAGGAATGTAGGATTTTAGCTGTGACTTGAAAGCAGCCAAGTAAGTCAGTAGGCAGAGATGAGCATCCCATGAAGGAGGGACAGTCAGTACTAAGACACAGAGATGGGAGATGCCGTGTCTTTTTCTAGAAAAAACAAGGAGGTCCCTGGGAATCAGAGTAGGTAGGTAGTGGGTAAGTGTTGCATTACAAAGAAATTGGGCTAAAGAAAATAGAAAAAGCCTGGTATGGGGAGACTTTGGACTTTGAAAGGGTAACACTGGAAATGTGTGGTGTTAGTATGCATTAAATTATTTTCTCTCTTTTTAATAAAGAAAATTCCACTTGGAAAAGTATGAAAGGGGGAAAAAAACGGGGGCAATTAGGTGGCACAGTGGAAAGAGCACTAGCCCTGAAGTCAGGAGGACCTGAGTTCAAATCTGATCTCAGTCACTTAATACTTCCTGCTGTGTGACCCTGGGCAAGTTACTTAACCCCAATTGCCTCAGGGGAAAAACGAAAAAAAAGAAGAAGTCTAATGCCATGATGAAGGTGTAAAAAATAAGAAGATTGGAAATTGAGAGTTGAGACAGAGAAGGAAAAGAAAGCTATGAATAGCTTTGAGTACTAAACAAAGATTTTAGATTTGATCTTGAAGATGATAAGGAGCCACTGGAATTGATCTAGTAGGAAAGTGACATGTCAGCCATGGAAGAAGAATGAAATGAAATGGGGAGAAACTTGTGTCAGAAAGACCCATCGGAAAATTATTGCAGCCTAAAAGGAAACAAAAAGACATATAGAAAAGATTTTATGAAGGTAAAATTGTCAAATTTTATAACATATTATATATGAAGAGTAAAAGAGATTGAGGATAAAGGATGACATCTAGACATTGCACTTGAATGACTGGGAAGATGGTAGCATAATTGACGGTAACAGGGAAATTGGGAGGGAGGAAGAGAGAACACTTGGGAAGAAGGGAAAACTAGTCCAGTTTTGGATATACTGACTTTAAAGTATTGACAGAACTTCTAGTTCAAGAAGTCTAATAAGTAGTTGAGATATGAGAGAACTTGCACTATTAATATTACCTTTAGAGTTAATTGAGGGCACTGAGGCATTAAGTGTCTTTCAGAGGGTCATAGAGCCAGGAAATCTCAGAAAGAATATTTCAAACCTAATCTTTCTTTCATTGAAGCTGAATCTATATCCATTATGCTACACTACCTCACTGAGAGTATATAATTTTATTTTCAGTTAAAGCTGGAAACTATCAATGTGCTTTAATTTAAGGGATACTAGAAAAGATTATGTCCAAGAGACAGAGTGATGAGGTAGAAAGAGAGCTAGGTTTAGAATCAAAAATCTTTTGAAGTCAAAGACCAAAGAATATTCTAATCATTTTAAGTAAGGTCTATGTGACTGTGGGCAAGTCAATTACCTCTCCTCAGTTTTATTTTATTCATTTGTAAACTCAGATTGGACTAGTTGCCTTTCAAATGTCCCTTTGAGTTATAAATATATGATCCTATATATCCCTTTAGGGAAGCCTAAAATTTTGCCATTAATGAGTTATTACTTTGATTAAACCTTTCTCCTTGCATTTTTAAAAGATGCAAATACCATTCTAAGGTAATCACATTAGTATGAATAAGCTTATCAGTCATATTCCTCTATGAGTTCTAGGAGACATAGAGCAATAATTCTCCTCATAGCCAATATGGATGGTGTTGAATTTATCAGTCAACAAGCATTTATTAAATAGTTAGAGTGCCAGACACTGTTCTAAGCACTGGGAATACAAAGAAAAAGCTGAATTTGCATCTTTCTTCAAGGAACCTTTATTATAATGGGGGAGAGAACAAAAAAATGCATAGATATATACTAGATGTATGCATGTAGATAAAAGGTAACCTTTAGAGAGAAATTTTAAATGACTAATGAGACCAAGCAAGGTCTCTAGCAGAAGGTGATATAAGAGTTGAATGATGAAGGAAGCTGGATGAGGAGGTAAAGCCTCCTAGTCATAAGGGAAAGTCAAAGTTGCTAAAGAGGAAGAGTGTCACCTATGAGGAACAGTGAGACCAGTGTGACTGAATCTTGGTGCATGAGGGGATTAAAGTATAAGAAGTATAGAAAGTCTGAAAAGTCCCTTCCTGGGCCCACATTTTAGATGCCAAACAGAGGATTTTATATTTGATTCTAGAGGTTATAGAGACAAATAAATAAACTGGAGTTTGAGTAGAGATGTAGCCAGACATATGCTTTAAGAAAGGAGGTACAGAAAATGGAAAGACAAGGTACCAAAAAGAAACTTCATTACCTATAGCTGATAATCTTTCTCATAGGGGGGAAAAATGGGTTGATATACCTCCTTTTCCTGATTTTTTTCAGGATCAGGGTCCATGGATAAGTTGTAAGGAAAAAATTAATGGGAACCTCTCTTTAAGCAAGTAATAATCCATAACTTTATTTCCCCTCATTATCAGAAGATAAATTTGCCAAATTCTTTTATTTTACATTGAAGGCTTGCTTATCAAATATTTTACACAATTAAATCTGATTGAAAGGTGCACCAACTTCAGCGTTAAAAGCAGAGGAATCACATAAAAGGGCAGCTTATCTGGGTTTATCTGAATTCCTACCTGTAACTAGCATGAGGTAATTGGAACTTTGCTCCAGGATACTGATAGGAGGAGAGTCATGTTTCCTTTAAATTGTGAATACCACCCTTGCCCTATGTGTAAGGATGGGAAAAGGAATCCTTTCATTATTGTTGCAATGCAAGGGTATATAAGATGGTGGGGAATAATCTTCTAACACTATTAGAGCTACTTTCTGCCATGATGATTGTCTCCCCAAATAAATAACCAGCTACTATTACAATAATACAATGCCCTAGGGTAATTCCTGTTATATATGTGAGTTAACTAAAGCCTAGTGGTAAGGTGATGACCAAGTTGTATTTTAACCAGTAATCAGGGTGTAGTTCTGATGTTTCTCTGCCCACAGTGCTAGAAGTAGGGCAGGTTATCAAAGCTTTACTTCAGGTGCTGAAATTTAAATGTGCTGACAGCATATGTACTCCTTCAACAAGCATAAACAACTGAGTTTCTTATGCAGTTAGTGTGAATACTAAAATGGATGTGTGACCTCAACTATTCCTTCCAAAAGAAAGGATGAAGATGGCAACACATCCTACTTATTTCTATTGTGCAACTCTTCCACAAATTAACCATAGGCAAATTTCCCAAGTAGCCAGTGCTCCTTGTGTTCTCTTGACCTTGCAAAGACTATCAGTAGAACATACATACAGTTCCTTAGGTTATCTCTTCTCTCATACCATCACAAAACCAACTTTTTCTTTTCTTATACATTTCATTGATAACATCCTTTATATAAATTCTCAGTCATAATCTTTCTCTGTAATTTGTTAAAAGCTTCTCAGGCCCACCACATTTCTATCCATTGCCCTTTGGGTGATACTCAATAGCAATTCTTTGTTGGCTGTAATACTTTATGATTCATAGCCATACAGCATCACCGAAAGACTAACAGTATTAAAATTATAGGTCCAGGATCTATAAAAGAAGTTTGTAATTTCCCAAAGGTTTTCCCATCTAATATCTTTCTCCTGTTCAGTTTTGGACTGAATTCATTATCTTCTTATAGTATCTATCACATTAAAAATATATGTTAACACACATACACATATTCATACATACACATACATATGTATATATTCATAAGCATAATACACATATATAATATATTTCACAATGCATAATGCACTTGCACAAATGTGTAGATAGGCAATCTATATATATCACAGAATGATAGACATTGTTCATCAACTTTCTTTTCCCCTGTGGATAGGTAAAGGTGTTTATAGATTTAATTTGGGAGACTTTACTATGTTTTAGAATTTGATTCAGTAAGCATAATGGCTTCTGCAAACCAGGTCATTTATTGTACCTCACCATCTACAGCAAATCCTTCTTCAATTTGTCCTCTTCCTGATAATGCCTATTTAAAGGTAAAAGATCACTTCACTAATAGCAAATAATTTTATGCAGGAAAGGGGGAGGCCATGAATGCCACTTCCATTATCTTTAGTCCCTGGGGTCTGGAGAAATGGGACTTGAATTTTAGCCTTTGTTGATTGTTCTTTTCAGATCTGGGTACCAGAATCATAATCCTGGACCTGAGACCTTGAACCACAAGGATTCAGGAGATCAGGAATCCCATCTGGATATTGGAGCTATCCAGCAGGGAAGCCTTGAGCCTGGATACTAGCCCAGTGGGGCTTTGGACTTTAATTTGGTGGGACTAATGTTATTTTAAACTGTGAGTTTAACCTCCTTTACCTTTCCAAAGAAAAATTCATACAGTTAGGTGCTTGGAATAATGTTTACAGGGTGGTGTTTTTTTTTCTAAATATCCTTAAAGTAAACATTTCTTTGTAAAGCTAATCTGTTATTATATGGTTAAATGAAACTGGACAGCTAATCACTAGCCACCAAAAAAAAAAAAAAAAACAACCATAAATTGTGAAGGTTCAAGTCAATGATAACAAAAAAGATTTCAAAATACCACTAATGTATTGGAGAACCCTACATAGATAATTAACAATTCTGCCCTACAGCTCCTAGTATATCCAGTTAACGTGTGGAGGTTTTATCTGTGATAGAATTGGGCCCCTTGCAATTGCAGGAACTCATTTTCTGTTCTGGATTTTCAATTGTGGATATCCTAGTTTATGAAAACTTAGATAAATTAGGAAAAGACAAGGAGAGAAGGAGAGAGAAAGAGAAAGAGAGTGGGAGAGAGAGAGAAAGTTACAATTGTACAGGTGAATCCCCCTGGTATTTGTGTTCCCACATAAGTTGGTTCTATTGATATAGTTTTTCAATAGCTCTCATTGTTGATTCCTTGAGTTGTATAGACACTGATAGTATATTTTCTGTAATACTGAATCCTGCATAATTACTGATATTTTTTAATGTGAGAAATATGGAGTTTGCATCATTAGAATGTTGTTGTTATTATTCATCCTTCCTTCTCAAAGAAGACTATGACATCAGGGAGATGATACCATGACGTGCAAATGAATTGGATTTAAGTAGGGAGGTGGGGGGCGGGATTATGCAAGTAAGAATGTTCGCATTTCTTATTTTGTATTTAAAGAAATCTAGCTTGCTTTCCTTATTGTAAGATTATGCCTCATTCTTTCTTAGGATAAAGATTGTCTGATCCTAGAATCCAGAAGTAGTAAATGAGCCTAGATATCTCCTTGTAAAATACCATTTGACTATTGGTAGTAGCAACGATCCATTGGGGAAATCTAGATGCCCTTTGTGGTAAAGACTCTCAGGAAATTTGCTTGGATCTTTAAGGCTGTCACTTATGACATAGGAGACTCCTACAGAACTTTGACAAGAAACACTTGAAAATTTTATCTTGAACCTAGTCAGATGGCCTTAAACCCTAAGATAATCTGGAAAGGAAAATAGTGACTGCACTCCAGCTGATCTTAGATCCAAAATTCCTATGGGAAGAGCTCCCAGGGAATCTTCTGAGTCTCTCTTTTCACTGTGTCTCTGCATATACCTACTCCCCTCACCCTTTTTAGCTCCTTTTTATGTATCAGAATGTAAACTTCTTGAGAAAAAGAAACAATTTTTTATTTTATTTTTATTTGATTCCCTGATATTTAGCATAGTGACTAATACATAATAAGCACTTAATAAATGTTTATATGAATCTTTGCCAGTTTTCCTCCATTCTAGTGATGAACATCTTTAATGAACATGAGTTTTTTGTGTAGTGAATAGAGATTTAGACTTGAAATAAGGAAAACCTAAGTTTAAATTCCTCCTTGTGTACTTTTTAGCTTTATGACTCTGGGCAAGTTATTTAACCTTTTCCAGCCTCTAGTTTCCTCAACTGCAAATGAAGGTAAAGATATATTTAGATTGTATGAAGAAAAGGCATTACAAAACATAAATTTCTACATAAATGCCAGCTATCACTATCATTATCTTTGTTACTGCTTATTATTTTTGTGTGAAATATCATAGTTTTAATATATACATGGGATTCAATTTATTAAAGCTTTAAGATGGTACTTTGTTCTATATATAATCTTCTATAATCAAATTCTCCTGAATTCAATCCATCAGATATTTATGCTCTTATCATGTGCTGTGCTGTATAAGATACTGGGATACAGAAATAAAACAGAGTAATCCCTGTCTTCAAGAAGCTTATAGTCCACAGTATAAGAGATATGATGGCAAGAAATGTAGATGAGTAAATAAAAGGGAGCAGAATAAATAAATAAGCAAAATAAAAATAAAAATAAAAGGAGCAGAAAAGACCTCTTGTAAGAAGGAACATCAGAATTGTATTCAGAATGCAGGAAATAAGAAGAAATGTAATATAGGCATGGTAGACAACTTAAGTGTCTGCAAATGTACAAAGTGAAGAAATGGAATGTTTGGGACAAAGGAACATTGGGGATTAGCAAGCAGTTCAGTTTTTTAAGAACAAAATAAAGGTGGGAGAGTAATATGAAATCTGTCCAGAAAGATAGGTAAGAGCCAATCTGCAAAAGGTTTTTAAGTGCCCAACAGAAAGGTTTGTATTTTATCTGAGAAGCAAAAGAAAGCCACGTGAGGTCCTTAAGAAGAGAAATGGCATGTAGGATTTGTGCTTTGGGAATATCACATTTTTGGCTATATAGAGGACAGTCTAAAGAGGGGAGAGATAAGAAGACCAATTAGGATACTACTATGATAATCTGGGTAAAGGGTTTCTGAAGAGGTTTAAAGAAAATAAAAAGATGAGGATGACTCTGAGGGTAGAAACCTGGGTAACTGGTGAGAAGAGATAAGGGCTTAAACTAAGTTGAATGAAATAGGGGAGCTGTGAAACAAGATAAGATTGAGGTAAATCTAGTCTAGCTGCTTTTCCCATCTTTATTCTTGTTAGTGCCATTATATTTCCTAATTAAGCACAAATTGGATTGCTATATTAGAATCTAAATATGGTGGCTTTACTGTCCTTGATATTCAAAAGAATTTGTTCAAAGAAAAATCTTTGAAGATCTTTTCCATCTTTTGTCACTTTCTTTTTCTTCTTCTAATTCACTCTTTAATGCTTTTAGGATGACTTTATTTTGTTTTTTTTAACATAATTTTCTTTTTAAAAACTTTAAAACAAACTGTTTCTTACTATTTTGTGAGATGCTTTCCATAATCTCCAAATGCTTTTGTGATTTATTATTTCTTAGCAATAACTTTAAAACTGAATGGTAATGCAAATGAGATGATAGAATATAATACCCTGTAGCCATCATTATTTCAATCACTGCTCTGTCTTCAAAGAGAGCCTTTCAGTATAATCATCTGAGGAACAGTTCTCTATCTGGTCCTCAGAACAGCATGTGTCTCTTCTTAACATTTTATCGAAGAGACTACATTTCTTCTCAAGTTGATTTTGAGCTTTCCTTACAAAACTGTTTTTCTCCTTTGAGCAACCGAAATATCCACATATGAAAAGGATAGATAAATAGATAGAAAAAAGTGTGTGTGTGTGTGTGTGTGTGTGTGTGTGTGTGTGTGTGTGTGTATACACGGGAGAAATAGTTGAACGAGTGATATAGGAATGTAAGTATTACTACTGTGCCATAAGAAATTATGTGGGAGATGGTTTCAGAGAAATATGGGAAGATTTGCACAAATTGATGCAGAGTGAAGTGAGGTGAACATGGAAAACAATTAGAATAACATTCTAAATCTAAGACTTAGAGAAACAATGGACTTATTGATTAAATCAGAATTATGAACTAAGTGTGAACAACCTAGATAGAACTGTGAAATTGATCTATCTATGAAAGATATTTTAACTAAGAATCTAAAGTCCTTGAAATCAATTAAATGAAATGGAATGAACTACATATTATGTATACACCTGGTCTTGGTTGAAAATAAAATAGTTCATAACCCAAACATTCCAGGGGAAATTCAGAAGTGTGTATACCAAGCCAAATCTCTGTGAAGAAATTACATGGATTGGGGTAAGGAAGGGTTTGAAGGGGAAGGAATTAAGCTTAGCTTCCTCCTTTCTTCCATTGACCAAAGCCATGGGAACGTGAAAGGTCTAGAAACTTTCGGAATTCTTACTGAAAATCTATAAACAGTTATGTCTTGCACTGGGTTCAGAGGAAAAACAAGACAAACTGAAGGAAAGCAATTTGAAAACTCTACAAGGAACCTAAGAAAAAAATTCCTTTCAATGAGGAACTTCAGGAGGATTCCCCACAAAGAGGAAGGAAAGACGTTTCAAGAATTAGGGGCTGTGAATTACTTCTTTTTGACGCAGGCATTCTAAGCTGTAACCCACTTTTCTCTTTTCTCTTTGATGTATTTATAAAAGAATGTGTCCCAGAATCATGAGGAATTTTTTGAACCATCCATTCTTATTAAACCATTTTAATAAATACTCATTCCTAGAAGGTAATCAATTCTAACTGACCAATTGATATCAAATAGTAGCCAAGAGGAACACATCAGTGTTGATTGATGAGCTATGGAATTAGACCCTAAATCTTTCAGGTTCCTCAAAGAATCCTGGGCAGAGCAGTCATACTCTAGAGAGAGATGTGATCTA
Organism: Antechinus flavipes; assembly: GCF_016432865.1. Lineage (NCBI taxonomy): Eukaryota > Metazoa > Chordata > Mammalia > Dasyuromorphia > Dasyuridae > Antechinus > Antechinus flavipes. The sequence goes on from NC_067398.1 coordinate 608,137,307, forward strand.
CCAGTTTGATCAGTGATTGAGATGGGTATATAGAAATTCTAAAAGAGAACTTCTCATAGTCCTATAAGGAAACATATGGAAGGGGAATAGTGTTGCAGAAATAATATTTCACTTTCTCCCAGTATGTTAGAATACTTCCATCCAAATATTTATGACAACTCTATCAGAGATCTATATCTTTTGATCATTAGGGAAAAATATCCTTTTGAAAACTTTAGGCTTTCTTAGGAAAATAATTTGTCTTAAACTAATCCAGCTTGAGCATATCACTTATTTGTATCTGTTTCCTCATCTGTAAAGTGAGGGATGTGGGATGTGACCTTTAAACTCCTTCCCAACATGCAATCAGAAAAATATTAAGAAATAGTTATTATATCCGTTTATATGCAATGTAGAAAATAAGAAAAAACACCCTGTCCTTGATCTCCTACATCATTTCTTGTTCATATTCTTACCTGCTCTGTTTTCCAGATAATTTCTGTTGAGTCGTCAGGCTTTTGGGCAGAAGATATAGACAATTGAATAACCCTGTGATTGGAGTACACAATGAGAAGCCAATGATGCTCTCTGTGGTCTTCGAAGAGTCACTTGACCACTCCGTGTCTCAATTATTGGCAAAACAGGGACAACGAGAACAACACTTACCCTCAGGGATGCTGTGAGAGCCAATTAAATGGTGCTCGTGCCACAGCAGATTGAAAGATGAGAGCTATTATATAGTTACAAAGTATTATTTCTGTAGAGCAAGTTGCTAACCGAAAGTGAAGAGTTACCCAGGAAATTCATGGATCTGCCTAGCAGCGTCTTACTGATAAATTGCCAATAAAACCTTCTTAATTTATCTCCTCCTGCCTTGGTGGTGACTTGAGCCTAATGGTCTCTGGGGAAGAATGAGAGGGAAGGCAAAAAAGCCAAGACAGGTGCAAAACATTTACACTAAGAAGAACTTTCTTGAGACAAGATTTCTACTGCAGCCACATTTTTATTTTATTTTTTTAAATTCAACACGATTCATAAAGAAATGTATATTTAAAAAGTTAATGTACATGTATAATCAGGAAAAATGAAGAAAACAATAAAAACAAACAAATTTTTAAAAAAAGAAATTCAACATGATGGGGCTTGAAAGGGATGTTGTAGAATCCTGGTATGAGAGTGGGCGGGGGGAGACAAATTCAATAAAAACCAAACAAACAAACAAATTTTAAAAAAAAGAAATTCAACATGATGGGCCTTGAAAGAGATGTTGAATAACTTGGTATGGGAGTTGGGGGGAGGCAAATTTCCCAGGGATGTGCTGTTACTCTTAGTGTTTAGTAAATTATGGATCTTTGGCTTTTCTTTCCCAAATGATAACATCCCACTCCAAATTCTAAACATTTTAATAGAAAGTACAATGACAAATTTTGAGATGAAGAGGAAGCCTGAGATAGTAGGTAGAATGCTGACCTAAGAGTAAAGAAGTAATGGGTTCAAATTCAGTATCATCTTTGACATTTCTTAACTGTCAATTTATTTATTCTGTGATCTTCAACATATCCCTAAGACTACACACTAAATCACAGTTTCGTTGTGATTTGTCTAAAAGGAGGGAATTTTCTCCACTGGGAGTTCCCCATGTTGAGTGGTTCATATACTATAAGGATGAAAGGAGCTCTGTGGAAAAGAAAATTTTAAAAGTCAAAACATTTTGAAGGAATAAAGAAAAAGAAAGTGAAAGTGGTGTCATGGAGATGAAAGAAGAAAAGAAAGAAAAGGACATTAGTGAAATATTTTTAAATCATATAGAAGTTCAGAAAGGGAAACAAACAAGTAGGGCAGTGTTGGAATTATTATGCTAAATTTAATATATTTTTAAAGATAAGATTTACATAATAGAAATTCATAGTTTCATATATAATCCTCTTTTTTTGTTCTTTGCATGAGGAAATATTTACACTCATTGATGTTTCCCAAAAATAAAAGTCCATAAAGTTGTAAGTTTGTAAAGATAAAATTAATACAGATAGAGAAAATGGGGGAGTTAAAATATCATAACTATGCCTGTGCATATAATTAAATTGTATGGTTAGTGTTTATATCCTAATTCGGGGCCAGGAAAAGACATTAACAGCATCTCACAATGATTGAGCACCCCCATTTTACAAAATACTATCTTCACAGCATCTTTATGAAGTACAGAGCCCAAGAAATTACTACATTACATTTATAAAAGATACAAGTAAAACTTAGAGAATTTAAGTGTCCTGCTCAGAATTACTGAGGCTTTGAATCAGCTCTCTTGATGCACCTGTCCTATTGTACCTCATTGTCTTTCATTTTAGACTCTTTCCATTAAAAGCTATATTCTTATGAAAAAGATACAGAAATATGGATTAGATAATAGTATAATTAAATGTGTTATAGAATTGATTGAATGTCAGATGTTGAATATTCAATGTCAACTTAGAAGCATGTCAGTCAAGCAATAAACATTTATTTGGCACCTAAAGGCACTGTGCCAAGCATTCTGCTAATTGTTGGCTACCAAAGAAAAGCCTTCAGGGAGTTCACATTCTAATGGAATGATGACATGCAAAAAACCCCACCTATATACAAGCAAGATATAAACAGGATAAATAAGAAATATCAGTAGAAGAAAGGCACTAGAATTAAGAAGAATTGAGGATGTGGAATTTTAGCTAGTACTTGAAGGAAGTCAGGAAAACCAGGAGACAGAGATGCTTCAGTGATCAGTGCTTGTTTGAACATTTGATGAAATTTGAATATAGAAATAGGTAATACGTTTATCAAATTTGCTGGTGATAGGAAGTTAGAAAATATAATAAACCCCGAGTGATAGGATTCAAAAAGATCTTGATCAGATAGAATATTGAGCCAAATAGAAAAAGACTAGGTATCGTAAGGATAAATGTAAATGCTTACACTTTGATTCAAAATATCATTTTCATGAGTATAACATTTAGAATTATATTTCCGTTTACTGAAGGTCTGGGGATTTTTAATTGACTATATGTTCCATATGAGTCAACATATGCTATAATATGCTAAAAAGTTAATGCAGTCTTTGACAGCATTGAGAGTAATATCTTCCAGGACTAAATGAAACTTCCCTTCTTTTCTTATGTGGTTAAACTACATATGGATTTCAAAGTTTGAAGGTTGAGGTTGAAAGATTGAATTTTTAAAGTACTTGTGTGACATGGGAGATTGCAAAGGACTACCCAGCATGGTGTACTTGCATCAAAGAAGGAACTTGAGCTCTATGAACAAAGCAGAATTAAAGTATCTCAAAAGAAAAATGAGATGAACAGATTTAAAGAATCCACCCCAAATGTTCTCATGAGCTATTTGTGCCCAACCCCTGGTAGCACAAAGCAGAACTGAAGTAACTCAAAAGAAACACGGATGTACAGATTTAAAGTATCCACTCCAAATATTCATGTGAACTATTTGTGTCCAACCTATGGTAGAGCTTTAGGACTCATATTGGCCTGATCAATCACAGTCACTATAACTTCACTCTGACATAGTGATGTCATTTTGGTCCTTTTTGAGAATGAAAGACAATAGCATGTGAATTACTGTATCCAGTCCTAAACACCACATTTTAAGAAACCCATTGATAAACTGGACTGTCTGGGGTAGAAGAATTAGGCTGGTGAAGTAATACAACAAAAACAAGTTTAAATAAGGTAAAAATTGGATGAAGTAATTGAGAATGTTTTAATCTGGAGTTGAAAAGATTTGAAGAGCTCCATGGTAGGGTTTTTCAAGTATTTGAAAGTCTGTCATATCCCATTTGAGCTCGGAGGACAGAAAAAGTAGCAATGAGGAATGGTTGCAAAGAAACAAATTTAGGATTAATGTAATGGAATGTTTTGCAATAATTGAATTATGTTCAATTCCATTCAATAAATATTTATTAAACACAATGGCCACGCACTATGCTAAGCACTAGGGAGAAAAATATAAAAGAAAGAGTGAGTCTCTGCCCTCAAGGAACTTACAGTCTAATGGAGGAAGACAATCTATAAAAGAAAGATGAAAGGGGAGTGGATTTGGGGATACCCAACTCTGGGGCACCTTGTTCCATGGAATCAAAGCCAAGGAGAACAACTGATGGAAAATGAAATTACAAGGAGATTTTGAACCTACTATTAAAGGAAGACTTTGGGAGGCATTTAGTGTTCTGTCCTCCGGTTCTCAAATCAAAAGAAGTTCCCTGTCTTCAAGCAAAGACTCAACAAGCACACATCTGGTAAATTGTGTAAGAAATTCTTTTAGATTGGGATAAATGATCACAGGGGTGCTTTCCAATTCTGCAATTCTATCTTTCTTTTCTTTTCTTTTTTGATGTAATTTACCTTTAATGAGAGAATTTGATATACAATATTAACAAATTAAAATCTAATAGTGTAAATTATTTCATTGCACCATTTTCTTTTTCTGCAGCACATAAATGCAAGCATATTTTGACCTATAAATGATATTAAAGTATAACCTTGATTAATTGGAATGCTTATGGATCTGCATAACTAATGACTAATGTTTAATTCTTCTAGGTAAAAAACCTTTAAAAATATAATAGTTCACTTTCATTGTCTTAATTTTACCACTTTTACCAAACTAACTGCATTTTGATGGCTAAGAATCTCCCTATGCCTTGTTATAATTAAGATCAATCAAATCTTGCTTTCTAATGCCATTTATAACTATAACACCAAAAACATCCTTCAGAAAATACACACAATAATTTAGTTCCATTTTTATAAGAATCTTTTGCCTTTTCGATGACCTTTAAGTCAGAAAAAGTAGCAATGAGGAATGGTTGCAAAGAAACAAATTTAGGATTAATGTAATGGAATGTTTTGCAATAATTGAATTATGTTCAATTCCATTCAATAAATATTTATTAAACACAATGGCCACGCACTATGCTAAGCACTAGGGAGAAAAATATAAAAGAAAGAGTGAGTCTCTGCCCTCAAGGAACTTACAGTCTAATGGAGGAAGACAATCTATAAAAGAAAGATGAAAGGGGAGTGGATTTGGGGATACCCAACTCTGGGGCACCTTGTTCCATGGAATCAAAGCCAAGGAGAACAACTGATGGAAAATGAAATTACAAGGAGATTTTGAACCTACTATTAAAGGAAGACTTTGGGAGGCATTTAGTGTTCTGTCCTCCGGTTCTCAAATCAAAAGAAGTTCCCTGTCTTCAAGCAAAGACTCAACAAGCACACATCTGGTAAATTGTGTAAGAAATTCTTTTAGATTGGGATAAATGATCACAGGGGTGCTTTCCAATTCTGCAATTCTATCTTTCTTTTCTTTTCTTTTTTGATGTAATTTACCTTTAATGAGAGAATTTGATATACAATATTAACAAATTAAAATCTAATAGTGTAAATTATTTCATTGCACCATTTTCTTTTTCTGCAGCACATAAATGCAAGCATATTTTGACCTATAAATGATATTAAAGTATAACCTTGATTAATTGGAATGCTTATGGATCTGCATAACTAATGACTAATGTTTAATTCTTCTAGGTAAAAAACCTTTAAAAATATAATAGTTCACTTTCATTGTCTTAATTTTACCACTTTTACCAAACTAACTGCATTTTGATGGCTAAGAATCTCCCTATGCCTTGTTATAATTAAGATCAATCAAATCTTGCTTTCTAATGCCATTTATAACTATAACACCAAAAACATCCTTCAGAAAATACACACAATAATTTAGTTCCATTTTTATAAGAATCTTTTGCCTTTTCGATGACCTTTAAGTCAGAAACAGGAACACCATGAGATGATATCATTGAAAACAAATAATAGAAAACTTGATTTAAGGGTGCTAATTTATGCATTGTAATTATATCTTTCAACCATCCATACCATGCATAGCCAGGGATCTTCTGTACTTTGACAAACTATTGTGTTTGCATTAAAATCTTCGAAGGAAAAACCATACAGAACAGAAACAAAATCTGCTAGACAGAAACATGATCTTTTCAACTCACCAGAGAGATTTGGAATTTGGAAGAAAATAAAATAAAGCCTACGATGATTTAAAAGTGACAAGAGATGCAAAGGGCCCCTGGTGATAGACAAGGCTGATAGTTAGAGATACACAATTTCTCACCATCTCCTTTTATTTTTCATGAATGTGTCTCCTGGTAGGAAAGAGTAATTGGGAAAATGAATGAAAACCAAAAATTTGTGCGTCCTAGTTATCCAGACAGAATAGAATTAGGACAAGAATAAAGTTTGAACCACTGGTTTGTTAGTGGTCCACATGAAAAGAATGGCTGGCAAGATCCCACTCTTGATTCACCTCTTTCTGAGGTACAAAGGTACGACAAGGCAGGGTCATGCAAAGGCAAAGTCAAGAGGTATTGGATCACCTTTTATCAGTATGTCCCCTATATCCTTTTTTACCCATGGCTTACGCTTATTATTAGTCATTCATTTCATGTAAGTCATTGAAAGTTTCTCCAAATGCAAATATGTCATTTGATAAGGATTGATGTATGGAAGCATTTCAGCCATTAAATCTGACACAAGTGGTTTTTGTTTGTTTGTTTGTTTGTTTGTTTGTTTGCTTGTTTGTTTTGTTTTTCAGATGAGCCCTGGAAAGAGCAACCATAGGGCACAGAATAGGCTCATTTTTATGGAGAAGAGGAAGGAAGGGAGAAGAAGAGTTAGGACATCCAATATTTGGAATATTTTCCATAGTGTGAAAGGGACACAAAGGACACCAAATAGTGTGGGGAGGGAGGAATCTAAAGGAGAAAGAAAGAGTGCTAAAGATAATTTAATTAGTCATCAAGCCTTTGCTGGAAACATCTCCCACATCCTTCCCTTCCTCTCCAGCGAGATGGCAACATAGTTCAGAGTAGTAGGCTTGAAGATAGGAAGATTTGAGTTCAAATTTAGACTTAGATACCGTGGATAAAGTCATAAAACCTCCTTGCCTCAGTTTCATTATCTGTAAAATGAGAATTAATAATAGCACCTAACTCCCAAGGTTATTATGAGGATCAAATAAAATATTATTAGTAAAGTTCTTGGCACATGCTCAGTTGATAAATCATTTCATTCCTATCCACCTCTTCATGATTCCCTTTTCTCAGCAAAGATATTGGAATGGTTTTCCTTTTTCAGATCATTTTACAGATGAGAGAACTGAGGCAAACAGGTTAAGTGATTCATGATCATACAGCTAGTAAGTGTCTAAGGCTTGATTTGAACTCAGAAAGATGAGTATTCCTGACTCTATATCCAGTATTCTAATTACTGTGCCAATTAGCTGTCCATAGTAGGATTTTAATAAAAGCTCATTCTCTTCCTATTTCTTCCTTCTCTGAATTTATGCTTCTACCACTTTTCATCAGACCTCCTGGCTCTCCCAGGTAAAAGTAATCCCTCCTTCCTTATATTTCATATAGAATTTACTTAAGATTCCTCCTTTACTCTTATATTTTCTCAAAAACCTTATTTTTGTATGCATTTTATTGATGCAAATTTGACATTGGACTCCTTGAAGTGGTTTTTAATCTCTGTATTCTTCATCATCTAGCTCAACTTTGCAATCAGTCACTGCATCTAACTAATATCTCTGACTCTAGTGGCTTCCCTTTTCAATCAGCTTTCACAAAGCTGACAAAACAATCTGCCAAAGTCATAGGCCAGACCATGTTATTTCCCTGCTGGAGCTTTGTATTGTTTCTAAGATAAAATACAAATATCTTAGCCTGACACTTATTGACATCCTTCATAATTTGGCTCTAACTTTTCCAGCCTCATAATTTACTAATCCTCTTCATAAAGTTTAAATTTTATTTTCACTGACCTACTAGATGTGACCTTATTTCAGTCTCTTTCTGTCACCTTTAAATATTGACAAAAGTCATTCCCATTGCCTTTAATCAGCTCCCCATCTGTGTCTATCTATTGAAATCCTTTTCTTTTGAGGTCCATTGCACATTACTTCCTCCATGAAGTTTCCTCTGATTGCCCTTGTTAAAAAAAAAAAAAAAAAAAAAACTCTCCTTCCTTATATTTTATTTAGGGTTTAGCGTAGATTTCTTTTTTACCCCTATCATTTTTTCCCCATAAATCCTATTTATCTGTGAATATTCTATAATTGCCGATTTGAACCTTTTTGTTTGTTTGTTTTTTCCTTAAGTCTAGCTTGAAACATCTTCCTCACCCTGGTTCAGGACTTCATGCATCTTTATGGGACCTTTTGGTTACTTTTCATGGTTTTACTCTTGTGTGTCCTGCAGCTGAAGATGTTTCCTTTCTCTTCCTTCCTCTAATATTATTATTCTGGTTCTCCAAGGCCAAGCTTTCATAAAGAAATTAAAGCACAGAATGTCAGGTAAGCTGCTCACCTTCAGGCAGTTTCTTATCTCTCTCACTCTGTTGCTAAGCCCAGGCAGGTCACAGACACAAAATACAAAATAGAGACTGGATCGTTTAGTTGGAATAGGCTGTAGCAATTGAGGGGATCAGTAAAGCCTTCAGGAAGAAAGAGCTTTGAGTCTGACCTTGACATAAACTAAGGCTTTGAAAAGGCAGAGTTGAGTAGCCACTTAATAAATGTTTGTCAAATTGAGCAGTTTCCTGGGGCTGGTGTGTTAGAGAAAAGCAATGGGGAAAGTGGTACACGGCCACCTTTTCCCATTTACCCACATCCAAACCAGTCAGGTACTTAATTTTGCCACTAGCCTCTATGTATCTCAGCAAGAACAGGAAATGAGTGGTTCGTATTTATTTTTGTTTATTGTTTGCTCTTATGTGTTCCACACCCAAAAAACAATCGGTCATCTTTAACGACCTTTCCTCCTTGGATCTTTGCCTTGGAATTTTATTCCTGAGGTCGTCTGCAGCCCGACAGCAGCCTGGGCAGTCTCAGCAGCAGCATGGACAACTGCCTCCGCTAGAGGGGTTAAATGCAAAGGGAGCACCACATCTAGCCCAGGCTGTGGAAGAGATTTTCTGGCATTTTGTCAAGAATTCAATCTGTTTCTGGCTCTCACACACTAACAAAAGCTGTCGCTGTGTTATCGCTTTCAAAGATGAAACCACATTTTAACATGTATGCTTACCCTTACATGGTCAAATACCATGTGTTCATGGACCAAGATAGGAACCTGTCTGCTGAAGGTTAATGGGTCTGGCATCAGCATGTCAGCCTCCAGACATGTTCATATGCCCAGTTAGTGATGCTCAACCAAGTCTGTGAAGCTGCTGCCAGCTTTAGACTTGGCTCCTGAAGAGGTTTCATTTTTCTCAGCTGTACACCTTAGCCCTGGGCTCCTACCCCATCTTTCCTACTTAGAAGCCAATCATGTAACTTCTCTGAGGTTCAATTCCCTCATCTGAAAAATGAAGGCAGTCCATGTGCTACTTACCTGGTTTTAATTTTTTTTTAAATATTTAATAGTATTTTATTTTTCCAAATACATGCAAAAGATAATTTTCAACATTTGCCTTGCAAAACCTTATGTTCCAATTTTTTTCTCCCTCCCTCACCCCTACCACCTTCTATAGACATCAAGCAATGCAATTTAGGTTAAACATGTGGAATTCTTCTAAACACATTTCCATATTCATCATGTTGCACAAGAAAAATATCAGATCAAAAGATGAAAGAAAGAGGATTCTGGGAAGAGTAGGTTAGTAAATTTCAAGCTCTCCAGATTTCCCTCACAAATAGAATAAATTTATGTCTCAAGGTGAGCATAGTCTGATGAAAAATCAAGAAATATTGGGGCAGAACAGAGCTCTTCCCAGTAAAATCCAAGAAGACCTGAAGAAAGACCGCAGGCTGGTGATTAACCCTTGGGAAGTGCAAATACTTCTGGGCTGGCTCCCCAGAAACAGCAAGTGGGCTTGGCTGGAGTCTCAACAGGAACCAAGAAACTTTCACCTCCTGACAGTGGGTGGAGTTGGGTTCTGAGTTCCAGAAGACTGAGTGAACCTCAGCTGATTAGAAATGCTATGCTGAGATGTAGCCCTAAGCCCAAAGGAACCAGTTCCCTGAGAGTGTGGAAGCAGTGAGGCAGGGATGCTGCTGGCTGTGAGCACTTGCTGGAGGGGGAGCTCTTGGTTTGGGGTTCCTGATAAGAAAGCAGCTTTGCAAGGTGAAGTCAGAGGCATCACCCCCATTATATAATTAGAAGTGCTTATTTTTAAAAAATGAGTGGGCAAAGAAGAAAGAATCGCCCATTGAAATATATTATGGGAACAGGGAAGCCTGGGATTCATCTTCAGAGGAGAACACTGAAATAAAAAAAGCTTCTACCACAAAGAGTAATGTGAAATGGCTCCCTGCCCAGAGAGAATTTATAGAAGAACTCAAAAAAGAATTTAAAAATCAAATGAGAGACATGGAGAAAAAACTAAAAAAAAAAATCCAAGAAAAACAAGATTATGAAAAGAAAGTTAACCAACTATAGGAAAGGAGATCCAGAGTCTTAAAAATAAAAAACAACTCTGAAAATCAGAATTGAACAAGGGGAAGTCAGTGAAGCTATGAGAAACCAAGACATAACAAAACAGATTCTAAAGAATGAAAAAAAATAGAATACAATAGGAAACATAAAGAAAATGACAAATCTGGAGAACAGATCAAGAAGAAAAACTTTTTGAATAATTGGACTGCCTGAAAGTTGTGACCAAAAAAAAAAAAGAATCTTGATACAACAGTGCAAGAACTAATGCAAGAAAATTGTCCTGGAGTGATAGAACATGAGGAGAAAGTAGAAATAGAAAAAATCCAACAATCACCACCTCAAAGAGATCCTTTGTGGAAAACACACAGGAATATTATTAACAAATTTCAAAAAACCCCAAATCAAAGAGAAAAATTTGCAAGAAACAAGAAAAAACAATTCAAATATGCTGGAGCTACAATTAGAATTGTACAGGACTTCTCATCAGCTACAATAAAAGTCCTGGAATCTTATCTGCCAACAATCAAAGAACCAGACTTGCATTCAAAAATCTCACATCCAAAAAAATTATCCTTAATATTGAATGAGAAAAAATGGAATTCAATAAACTTGCAGATTTTTAGGACTTTCTATCAATGAAACCCAAACTTAGTAGAAAATTAAACACGTAAGAATTGATATCAAAGACCAATTACAAGGAACTCAACATAGAAAAATTGTTTATTTTTTTTTTTACATGGGAAATGTACATCATATGTTTAAGATTGATATCAACAATAGGGTGGCTCCAAAGAAATATTGGGGCAGAATTAAGGTAAAAATAGTAATAATATTATACAAATGAGGTGTAAAAGAGTAGATACAGAGGCATTACAGGGGGAGGAGGCTCATAGTTCAGAAAACTTACTCACATTGGGAATGGGTTAAATATGAAATAAATGAATATGAATATAATATGAAATAAATATGAAATGGGTTAAATATGAAATAAATATGTAATTAGACAACATTGTGTGTGTGTGTGTGTGTCATGAAGGGTATTGCACCCTCCAAAATCTATAAAGAAATGAAAAGGGAGGAATGGGTGGACTGGAAAGCAAAGATAGACAAAGGGAGGAAGACAAAGGAGGGATCCATGGGTAGAGGAAGGATAAGTAATAGCAAAGCAAGTTAAGAGCAGAATTAAAACAAAGAGTCATCAGGGATAATAAAGATATGTGTACATGTATGTGGTGATTGCAGGTGTACATGCTTTTTGTGAGCATGTATGTGCATGTTTATATCTACATATGTATACATAAATATAGTCTTCTTGACTATAGCCTGCTTGGGGATTGGGAGGGCTGAAAGAGGGGAAACATAAAGTAAAAAAGGTGCATAGCAGAGAACAAAAGAACAATTTACAATGAAGTAAAAAAAAAACGTTAGGTACTCATGATTATAATTTCTTCTATCACACACACACACACACACACACATACTTTCTTGAACTGGTAATTTGTTGTTATATATTTTGATCCTCTCTGATGTTCTGTTGGGCACATGACAGTGTCCTCTTTTGTTTTGTTTTGTATTCCTTTTCCTTTTTTCTTTTTTCTTATTCTGTTATTAAGCATAATAATTTTTTTAAAAGATGAAAGAAAAATGATAAAAATAAACAAACAACAACGATATAAGGTGAAAATACTATGTTTTGATCCACATTCAATCTCCATAGTTCTCTCTCTGAATGCAGATGGCTCTTTCCATCACAAGTCCATTGGAATTGCAAACTCAGGTCTTTCTGATTCCAGGACCAGTGTTTTATCCACTGAGGCATCTCAGTGGAGATGCTTGCTATATAAGTGCTTAATAAGAGCTTGTTTCCTTTTTTCTTTGAAATTTATAATCTTAGAGAATTGTCTAAAGCATTAAGAGATTAAATGATTTGCCCAAATTCATAGAGTCAGTATGTATTAGAAGCAGGACATGAACCAAATGTTATTGGCTCCGAGTCCAGCTGCATGCCATACTGCATGTCAACTATTATTATCAGTCTCCTTATCATTAGTCAGTATTAAATTGCAAAGCAGGGTCATCAAATAAGGATGTGAAGCATAAATAATCCCTTTAGTTTAGGAGCTATGTTGGCCCATAATAATGGACAAAATTGGATCTTTCCCATGTGTTAGGGCCAGCTTTCTGCAGCAGGACTTGTGAAAATTTAACAATCGAACATTCTGGCAGTTCTATTGTTCTAACCTTATAAATTCCACCATTTAAGAAAAAAAGTATTGTTCTATGACTGGTGTATTTTCCTATTCAGAGAGTTCTAACAAAGTCATTGATTACTCTTTGTAAAGAAGGGAAGAAGATATGTTATTTCTTTTGATGATGATTGAAAGCTAGAAACATAAGACCACATTCAGATAGCCATAAGATGACTTGAGAAGAAGATAAGCTACATCTAAGACCTCTTAGCAGTGCAACGGTACAACTTTAGAGGTGGAGCATTCTTGGGCATCTCCCTTTGTTCCTATTAATGTACTTGACTTCTTCTGTGAGTGCTCCACTATGGTATTCAGGGCTCCTGACCTGCATGAAATACATAGTGCACAAACTAAAATCCTGGGGAATGATTTGTGATAAGTTCATTCCAAAGAGTCAGAAAAAATTATTATCAGTGCATGACATATTGAATAACACGCTTTCTGACATTATTCCTCTTCCTTCAATTCCTCCACCCTGTGTGGGTAGAAAAACTTGGAAAAACATAGAAAGAAGCTGATCATGCTTCATTTCCTCTGCAATATCCAAAAGTGCTTTGGCATAGGAAGTGATGAGATCAGATTCACAGAAAATGATGAGATTAGGGTTCCTGGTCATCAGAGAGTTAAATGATGATGTTAGTGACAGGTTCGGGGTTCAGGGAACCAAATGAAGAGATTTGGCTCCCTTAAACCCCTTAGGATCCGGTGCAAGATAGGGAGTTGTGGGAACCCCATTTTGGCATGCAGAGGTCCTTCATAAAGTAATTTACAAGCCCAAAAAGCTAAACCAATAAAAAGAAGTTTATTATTGGCATTGGGAAGTCAGCCTTTGCTATGCATGAATAGAAAGGCTGAATTCCTTAGTGGCAAGACCACAACTGGAGGAAAGTAGTGGAGGAGTCCTGGCAGAGAAGTAAAGTTTCTAGTAGAGAAATCCTGACAGAGAGGTATAAAGTCTTGTTAGGGAAATAGGTAAGGATAAAAAGAGGGCAATGCTGAAAGAGAATATCATTTCAGCAGGCAGAGGTTTGCTGCTATGCTGTGGCATAGCATATTAGGCATATTAGGTTCTCTGCAAGGATTGAGTTTTAAATTGGCTCTTTTTAATAATAGAAATCTACAAGCTGGGATTTGTGCTCTTGTTGGGGGCTGGGTGTCAGCTTGAGCTGGAATTTGAATAGAATTCAATGGGAGACTTAATCAGTAGTGAGTGTTGCTAATGGGGGTGGTTCAAGCTCTCAGGAAAACAGAATGAAGCTGTTAGGATGTTTCCCTTGGGTGGGGTCCCCTCCAGAGGCAGGATCCAAGGAGACTTTCTCCTTGAAGAAGTTTTCAGAGAGTTTCAGGGTCCCCTTGTCAGAAGGATGTTGGTTTGGTAGTAGATATAGACTGGATATTTTTGTAATCTTGGGTTCAAAGTTCACTGCAGTCATGAAATTAAGATAATTGCTCCTTGGAAGGAAAGCATTGGCAAATATGAACAGCATACTAAAATACAGAGACAAAGGTCTATATAGCTATGATTTTTCCAGTAGCATGTATGACTGTAAGAGTTGGACTATAAGGAGAGCTGAGTTCTGTAGAATGTGTGCTTTTGAATTATGGTGCTGGAGAAGATTTTTGAGGGTCCCTTAGACAGCAAGGAGATCAACTTAATTGAAATTTAAAGAAAATAATTCAGACTGTTCCCTGAAAGATCAAATACAGAAGCTGAAGCTTAAATATTTTGACTACATAATGAAGAAATAGGACTCATTGGAAATATTGAAGGCAAAAGGAAAAGGGAATAGAAAAGGATAAGATGGAGAGGTATTATCATGGAAGCAATGGACATGAAGCTGGACAGATTTCAAGAGACAGTAAAGCTCTGAAGAAGAGTCAGACATGACTGAAAAACCACAGTAACAACAGACTGGCCTTAATATAAAGGCATATATATATAATTTTTAATTGATGTTTTTATTATTTATTTAATTGTTTTTTTTTTTATTATTATTTTTAAAGCTTTTTATTTTCAAAACATATGCATGGATAATTTTTCAGCATTGACTCTTGCATAGCCTTGTGTTTCAGATTTTCCCCTCCTTCCCCCTTCCCCTTCCCCTAGATGGTAAGCAATCCACTATATGTTATATGTGTTAAATATATGTTAAGTCAAATATGTGTGAACATATTTATATAATTCTCTTGCTGCACAAGAAAAATCAGATCAAAAAGGAAAGAAAATAAGTAAGAAAATAAAGTGCAAACAAACAGTAACAAAAAGAGTGATAATGTTTTGTTGTCATCCATCTTTAGTTCCCACAGTCCTCTCTCTTGGGTGTGGATGGCTCTCTTCATCACAAGATCACTGGAACTGGCATCTATCTTCTTATTGTTGGAAAGTCATATTCATCAGGATTGATCCTCTTATAATAATGATGTTATCATGTTCTGCTCATTTCACTTAGCATCAATTCATGTAAGTCTCTCCAGATCTCTCTGAAATCATCCTTCTGGTCATTTCTTATAGAAAAATAATGTTCTATAACTTTCACATACCATAACTTTTTCAGCCATTCTCCAATTGATGGGCTTCCACTCAGTTTCCAATTTCTAGCCACTACAAAAAGGACTGCCACAAACATTTTTGCACATGTGGGTCCCTTTTCCTTCTTTAAGACCTCTGGTATATAAACCCAGTAGAAACACTGCTGGGTCAAAGGGTATGGATAGCTTGATAACTCTTTGGACATAGTTCCAAATTGCTCTTCAGAATGATTGCATCTGTTCACAACTTCACCAACAATGTATGAGTTTCCCCACATCCGCTCTAACATTCATCATTATCTTTTCCTGTCATCCTAGCCAATCTGACAAGTATGTAGTGGTACCTCAGAGTTGCTTTAATTTGCATTTCTCTGATCAATAATGATTTGGAGCACCTTTTCATGTGGCTACAAATAGTTTCAATTTCTTCATCTGAAAATTGCCTGTTCATATTCTTTGACCATTTAGCAAGTGGAGAATGGCTTAATTTCTTATAAATTAGAGTCAATTCTCTATATATTTTAGAAATGAGGCCTTTATCAGAACCTTTGACTATAAAAATGTTTTCCCAGTTTATTGCTTCCCTTCTAATCTTGTCTGCATAAGTTTTTTTTTTTTTGTGTGTGTGTGTATGTGTATGTGTATGTGTGCAAAATCTTTTTAACTTCATATAGTCAAAATTATATATTTTGTGATCAATAATGATTTCCAATTCTTCTTTGGTCACAGATTCCTTCCTCCTTCACAGATCTGAGAGATAAACTATCCTATGTCCTTCTAATTTGCTTATAATACCATTCTCTATGTCTAGTTCATGAACCCATTTAGACCTTATCTTGGTATATGGTGTTAGGTGTGGGTCTATGCCTATTTTCTGACATACTAGTTTCCAATTTTCCCAGCAGTTTTTGTCAAATAGTGAATTATCCCCAAAGCTGGGAGTTTGGGGTTTGTCAAACACTAGATTGCTATAGTTATTGCCTATTTTGTCCTGTGCTCCTAACCACTGATTGACTATTCTATTTCTTAGCCAGTACCAAATGGTTTTGATGACCAGTGCTTTATAATACAGTTTTAGGTCTGGCATAGTGAGACCATCTTTATTGGAATTTTTTTTTCATTAATTCCCTTGAAATTCTTGACTTTTTGTCAGATTAGATCTGACTTTATTTGTGTGGAAAGTGTTTTGCAGTTATGTTCATATAGTTCCTGACTTTCCCTTGGCAGATAGATTCCCAAATATTTTATAATATTGACAGTTATTTTGAATAGAATTTCTTTTTGTATCTCATGCTGCTGGACTTTGTTGGTAATATATAAAAATGCTGATTATTTATGTGAATTTATTTTATAACCTGCAACGGTGCTAACATTGTGAATTGTTTTTAGTAGTTTTTTAATTGATTCTCTAAGGTTCTCTAAGTATATCATCATATCATCTGCAAAGAGTGATAATTTCAGTTCCTCATTACCTATTCTAATTCCTTTAATCCCTTTTTCTTCTCTTATTGCCTAATATTTCTAATACAATGTTGAATACTAATGGTGATAGGGGGCAACCTTCTTTTACTCATGATCTTATTGGGAATGGTTCTAGTTTATCCCCATTACATATGATGCTTGCTGATGGTTTTAAATAGATGTTACTGACTATTTTAAGGAAGAGTCCATTTATTCTTATAATTTCTAGTGTTTTCATAGGAATGGATGTTGGATTTTATTAAATGTTTTTCTGCATCTATTGATCATATGGTTTTTGTTAGTTTGGTTATTGATATAGTCAATTATGCTAATAGTTTTCCTAATATTGAACCAGTCCTTCATTCCTGGTATAATTAGTCATGGTATATTATCCTAGGGATGACTTTCTGTAATCTTGTTGCTAATATTTTATTTAAGATTTTTGCATCAATATTCAATAGGGTGATTGGTCTATAATTTTCTTTCTCTGTTTTTAGTCTACCTGGTTTAGCTATCAGCATCATATCTATGTCATAAAAGGAATAGATAGGACTTCTTCTTTCCCTATTTTTTCAAATAGTTTATATAATATTTGAATTAATTGTTCTTTAAATGTTTGGTAGAATTCAAATGTAAATTCATCTGACCCTGGAGATTTTTTCTTAGGGAGCTGATTAATAGTTTGTTCTATTTCTTTTTCTAAAATAGGACTATTTAAGTAATTTATTTCCTCTTCTGTTAACCTGGGCAATCTATATTTTTATTGATATTTCTCCATTTCATTTAGATTATCAAATTTAGTTGCATACAGTTGGGCTAGATCCTGGGTAATCCTAATTGTGGCTTCTTGGTATTTAAATTGTTTCTTTCTGGTTGCTTGCAACATCTTTTCCTTGGTGTGATAATTTGGAAATTTAACCATGATATTCCTTGGGGTTTTAATTTTGGGATCTTTTAGGAGGTGATAGGTGAATTCTTTTGAAACCTTCACACTATTTGGGGATACAACATGAGCACATTTTTAGAAGGCTCTCCTTTCAACTTGGGAGTATATCAGCTGATCCACATGTGTAAAAGTGTTTGGCTCACTCTAAAAGATACTCAAATGTAATTATGCCATGATTGATGCCCCAAATGCATGGGGGTAAATGAATATACAAAAACCAAATGAGATGGATTGATAAGGTCTAGGATAATAAGGTAAACACAGGCAAGGTATACAAAAGAAAACAAAGATTTAACAAGGATGAAGTTCAAGTAGTATATGATGACTTACTTCAAGAATGATAAATGACATTTATATAACCCTTAAAACTTTGCAGGTCATTTTACATAAATTATCTCATTTGAACATTACAAAAGAGATCTATGAGGTTTTTGTAATTATTGGTCAGTTCTTTTTTTTTTTTCTACTTGCATCCAACTTTTCATCAGATGAGAAAATTGAAATTTAAAGAGGTTAATTGACTTTCTTGTAATCAAAGGCAAGTTTCAAAGGAAAGATTTGAACCTGGATCTCTCTGTGTCATGTCCAACACTAGTTTTGTACCTATAATCATATACAGTGATTTTAACTCGTCATGGAATACTCAGAGATGAAATAGATAAGTAATTAAAGCAACAAGATAAGGCATACAACCCTGATTAACCTCTTCTGAACATGTACCAATTTGTTAATATCTTTCAGCTATACTTTGGCTTTCACAACAAAGTATATTAGTCTAGATATGGTCTGACCAGGACAAAGACTGATAAGATCATAATCATTATGGTTCATAATTTTCTGTTCTATAAGATAACAGAAAGAATTTGAGCTAGATCATTTCTAAAGTACCATTTTTTTTAATTCTTTAATGATCTGGATGTATTATTTCCCCCTGTATGGAAAAAAGCAAAGCAGTGGATGGTGTGCTGGATTTGGAAACAGAAAGACCTGTGTTCAGAATCAAATGTTAGAGTTGACTAACTCTATCCCCCTGGGCAAGTCATCTACCCACAATGTGTCTTAGATAATTCCCTAGAACTAAATTATTAAGCTATAGATAGATAGATAGATAAGCTACAGATAAAGATATAGAAATCTTTGATGCAAGAAGTTACAATAAAGAATTCCTCATGTTGACAAAAATCACAGATATTTCACATGTTTTCATATAGAAATAAACAACATGTTTACCCCCATACTTCAGTCCACTTAACATGCCCAGAAACATACACTCAGGCATATATCAATGCAGCCTTCCTCTCAATCATGCTATAATAGCCTCTTTCCTTGATATTTGCTGCCAATAGATGACCATGAATCAAATCACAGAATTCTAAAGAACAGTTGCTTTTCTGACTTTAAGAAATAATGAAACAATAATTAACCCATCAGTAATAATTGATGAATATCATAACAGGTTTGCATATACACTGCTGCAACCATATTTTCTCAAATCCAATTCAGCACTTTAGACACACAATAAATCATGCAGAAGTGAGTCAGCACACAACACCATGGCTAGCCAAAATGAAATAGGGTAAGTTTTGGATTTCCTGCTGTTTTTTTCTTCTTATATCCCTTTCCACCACAGTTTTAGTAGTATCTCCTCACCCACCACCACACCTAATATCCTACAAGTCTCCCCTTACATCTCATTAATACAATCTGTTCTCAGAAAAGAAATTTTAAAAACTCGTTCAAATTCACCAATGAAAATATTTCCTGTACTACTTTTCCCAGAGATATTGTCATTTTTAAAGATAGAAGAACAAATGCAAATTGTGATTCCAGGCATCATATGAAAAAGGAAGTGATGATAAAAAGCATCAAAATAGTTTCGTCAAAAGGAGGTCATAGTAGATTAATCTCATTTCCTTTTTTTGAAAGGATTACTAGGCTGGTAGTAGAAAATGTAGGTGTAGTTACCTTAATTTTAGGAAAGCATTTGACAAAATAGCTAATGCTATTCTTCTAACAACCCACCAATCCAATAAGAAATAAATACAGTTAGTTGAATTCATAACTGGTTGAATAGTAGGAGCCAAAGAGTATATATAATAATTAATGATTCAATGTCAATTTAGATAATCTTTTTAAAAAAATTAATTGAAAAAGAAAAGACAATTATGACATATCAGCTTTTCAAATGACATAAACCTGGAAGGAGAGCTAATGTGTTGAATTGAGGAAACAATGAATTTGAAATCACGTTTCCAACTCCATCTCTTATATTATCAATATTACTTTAGATAAGTCACAACTTCCAAAGCCTCAGTTTCCTCATAATTAAAATGACAAGATTGGTATACATGGCCTTTAAAGTCCCTTATAGCCCTATAACTATGAATCTGTGATGAAGGAATTGTAGTTGACAGAAAAATCTATATGATTCAACAGTACGATAAGGTTGCCAAAAAAACCTCTAATGTGGTTTTAGTTCAATCTCAATATTTCAAGGACCAATGATTTCAGTCTTACTTTAGTTTTTAAAAATCAACTTGATAGGAACAGGTACAAAATGGGAAGGCACATGCATCTGAAAAAATTTTGGGGATTTTAGCGGGTTGTTATTGTGATATTTCAGTTGTGTGTCTGACTCTTTGTAATCCCATTTGAAGTTTTCTTGGCAAAGATATTGAACTACTTTGCCATTCACTTCTCAAGTGCATTTTACAGATAAGGAAACTGAGGCAAATAGGACTAAGCAACTTGACCAGAATCACATAGCTAGTATCTTAAATAGAATTTAAATTCAGGAAGATGAGACTTCCCAACTCTAGATCCAATATTCTTATCCACTGCACTACATATCCCTTAGTGGATTACATATTGAAAATGAGTCAACAATGAGTCTGTTGTATATTGTCCAAAGACTAACCAAGTTAAGTCAAGAGAAAAACAACATCAGGTTGATCTCAAACTAACAGGGTTTTTTTTGTTGTTGTTTTGTTTTTTGTCACAGCAGCTCTTGATAACCATCTACTAAGTCATTAGAAGAAGAAAGGAAGAGGGCTTGTGATTTATGTTACCATTTTGAGTAAATCCAGTTGGCATGTTCTACCAAATTGATAACTTTTTGACATGGTCTTCCAGAATACTGAATCAACTAAAGAACAAAATATCAGAATAATATTTTACTGGAGGTGATATGGTTTTGGCCACTTATGTACATCTTTCCCCAACCTCAAAACAAGAAAAGTAATTGTTCTAAGTGGGAAGATAGTGGGATGAACACAAAAATTAATTTCAGAGGATCTCCATTAAAATTTATCTTTGTAATTTACTATCTTTATGAACTTGAGCAAATCTTTTTCCATATATGGACCTTAGTTTCCTCATCTATAAAATGAGAATTTAGGACAATATGGTAGCTGAAATATTTACTAGGGTTCCTCTAACTTAGTCTAACTTTTTCTAAAGCTCTAACAGAAACAATGGCATAGTTTTTCTAGCAGCTTAAATACAAAAAAAGTATGAAATCTAGGAAACAAAGAATAAGAAATTCTTCTCTTAGGCTACATATATACATCTGGACATTCCAGAATCATAGTGAATATTCAAAAAGTTGTATCCAACTGAATCAATCCTATGTCCTCACTATTTTTCCTTGGTATTTTCATGCAAAGCATACTTCCTTTTGTCACTGCTAAATGGTCATTCTAGTTCCAAACATGAGCTACCAGGCAGGCCTGACATAGTAGCACACAATAGACAAGATGATGTCTGGACAAGTGTGGCTAGTCCTGAGAATCACACTTTGAGATGGACATTGACAAACTAGAACTATCCATGAAAGGTCAATGAATAGAGCAAATAAATTGGAAACTATATTAGGAATAATGGAAGGAATTAGGGATGTTTATCTTGTGGAAAACAGAATGAAGGGAGAAATGGCAATTGCCTTTAAATATCTGAAGATAAAAGATAGATGAAGATAGATAGAAGAAAGATAAAATATAATTTATGTAGCTCAAGAAGACAGACCTAAAAATAGTAGATGAAAATGGAAGAACATCAGATTTCACCTCAATATGAAAACTTCCTAATTAAAATTGTGTTCCAAAATGCTGCCTCTAACCTTCACTTCTCAGAATTCCCAGCTCCTTAAAGACTCAGCTCAAGTGTTATTTGCTGTATGAAGACTTCCTTAATTCCCTCAGTCATTCATGCTATCTCCTTCAAAATTATTTCATATTTGTTGCATATTTATCTCTATGACCATGTTGTTTTCCCCTATAGAATGCTAGCTCCTTGAAAGAAAAGATTTGGATTTTTGTCTTTTCATTCCTGCACCTAATCTATGCCTAGCACATAGTAGTTACTTAATAAAATTTGCATTTCTGTGCCTAGCACCTTGTCTAGCACATAATAAGCATTTAATAAAATATTATTCATTTGAATAAAAAAGTTATTATTAAATTATATTGGATAACTTCTAAAGTCCTTCCTAACTCTAAGATTTTCTGGTTCTATGTCTTTAAATGGCATTTGGTTTTTAATGAAAATCAAACCTCCATACTAAAGGGATTAAATTCTCATTCAAGGGAAATTCTTTGCATTATTCAAGTGTGGGAGAAGATTTTCAGGGCTATTGAGTTCTTCTAAAACCCCTGAAATTACTCACAAAGACCAATGGCTTCCAACATTTTCTTGATAGGATCTAAATTGTCTACCAATGAGACTTTTGTGACCACATAAGGAACTAAAATCAATACTACCTTTTAAAAAGATGATGAGCCTCATGAATGACAGTAATGATTTTGTAAACATGGAATAAAATTATTCACAAAATAAAACTCCAAATGAATAACAAACAGTCCTTTGGTCTTTACACTATTATGGCAGACATGTTAAGTTACATTCTCTCCCTACTTCCCAAACCTATGTACCTTAGGAGTAAATGTTTAACATAGTATCTAGGGCCTAATATAGTACCTAGGTGCCTAATATATAGTTGTTGACAGATTGAAGGAAATATTTATTTCCTGGTTGAAGATAATGTCACCAAGGACTTAGAACTGATGATTGGTTGATGCATCTCAGGACTGATGGCATGAGGAATAAGGTATAATTGATCATACTGTTGTTATAGATTGTTCTCTGGCAAAGAAAAGCATTACATCTCCCCCTTTCTACTACCACCCCCCATCTCCCCGTTTCTTCTAAGCTAATGCATACTCAACAAAAATGCCTACACATCCTATGTTTTATTTTGGGCCATTAGTAAGCACATCTTCTTCTGTGATGCCTTCAATACCCTTCTATACTCTCTAATCAAAATAAATTTTAGTCTCAACCTGAGGTTGGAAACCAATGACATATGCAGTCAACTACTATGACATATAATAGAGTTCTAAATAATAAGACTCAGGCAAAGTATCACTGATTAAAAGAGGTTTGCTCATTGATCCAAGATTAGTTGAGTACCTTAAGAATGGAAAATGAGCAAAAAGGAGCAAATAATATTAGATTTGTCTTCAGAAGTGGTCAGTTCCATTTTACTAGAAGTATTTAAGCAAAGACTGGTTTTGCCATTTGCCAATATATTGTAAGGGGGATTCTTAGAGTGGTACAAATTAAAGTAGATGGCTTCTCATATTTTCTCTCCTCTCTCTCTCTCTCTCTCTCTCTCTCTCTTTCTCTCTCTCTCTCTCTTTCCTCCCCCTCTCTATCTTTCTCTCTCAATTTTATTTTTCTTGAGGATTTTTTAATTTATGGTCGAAGATTTATTTCATGGAAATAGATGATAATAATAATCTTCAGTTACAGTCATATGACTTTGATCAATGATTTGTCCATGAATATCAAAACTATTGAATTTCCCAAATTTAGCTACAATGATTTAGGAATCAGAAATATGTAACACAATGATATCCAAAAAGCAGAAGCTTGTAATATACAGTGGAAAAAATAGTGTGCAACATCCCTTTGAGGATGCAGATGACAAATTCAGAATTTCATTGAAAATCAAAAGACAGAGAGATATTAAAAATAGCCTACCATGTGAAA
Source organism: Antechinus flavipes (assembly GCF_016432865.1). NCBI lineage: Eukaryota > Metazoa > Chordata > Mammalia > Dasyuromorphia > Dasyuridae > Antechinus > Antechinus flavipes. The sequence continues at coordinate 608,161,011 of NC_067398.1, forward strand.
AGATAGCCAGAAAATTATAAAGCCAGGGAAACAGATACACTGGTTAACTATAGTTATAACTCCATGGGACTACAAATGGACTAAAAAGTTTAAGATTCAGTATAATGAGCCAATGATCTCACTCTGTGGACTGAGATGGAAAATATGAGTTCAGCATATATCCATGTTCACAGCATAATTATTGACAATAGATACAGATGTGAATCCTTTGACCTCATCTACCTCTAATCAATTTACCTGAAATCTGGCCATTTGTACACTTGTCTTTTGTTTTATTTTTAGCTACAGAGAGCTGAAAATGAGTTAAAACTATAAATTTGGTTTTCATTCCCACCTGCAACTAGAAAGATTAGGCAAATTTGAAAAGGATTCAGTAGAGAGAAAGAAATAAAAAGAGCGTGAAGAATAGAAGTTAGAACTAGAATGATTTAGATTTAAGAAGAGGCTGACTGATGAATATAATAACCTCCTTCTTCAAACATATTTTAGGGGATTATCAAACAAAGGGAATTGAGGAAAATGCAGTTTTAGCAAAGGTATTTATGATAAAAATATCATTATTTTGTAAAAAGAGTTTTCATGTAGTTCATCAAATCAAGATGATTTGATAACCACAACAAAACACAAAATGTAGACACTGGCATTTAATAATATTGAACATATAATAAATTTAAATATGACTACATCCCAAGTTAAAGCTCTCTCCCACTTGAAATCTCTTTATATTATTTTGCATATGCTTTGTTTTTAATAGATGGTGTGCCTCTAACATCCTGTCCAGAAGAAAATACGTTCCCTGAGAACAAGAATTGTTTCCATTTTGTGTTGGTTCAGTCCCTAACAGACAGGGAAGAGGGAGCTAACTGGGAGAATCAAGTAGAATTGAGTTAAGGTTCCTCTCTACCACATTCTAGCTGTATGTCTCTGGTAAGAGACTTGTTTTTATCAGGGTCACAGGCAATTCTCTAATACAATTCTTAATCTTTCTGTTACCATGGATCCCTCTGATAGTCAAATGAAACTTATTAATCCTTTCTTAGAATAATGTATATTGCTATTAAAATTGGAGAAAATGCTAAATTTCAGTTAGAAGTTAGTGCAAATAAAAATGTAATTTTTCCCCATACAAGTTTATAAAACCCCCTGAAATCTACCCATGAACTTCAAGTTAAGAACATCTATTCTAAGAGTATAGATGCTTCAGAGGAAATAATAATCCACATTGCTGGAGGCCTGAGAGCTTTCTACATGGATGAAATCACAGGTCTAACAAAAATAAAATAAAATAATAAAAAAAAAAACTTTAATTGCTGGCACAATGTCCAACACATAGCAGGGGCTCAATAAATGTTTGTTGAATTAAATTGTGATGTCATGTAAGGTCTTAAAATTATTTTCTGAAATATGATTTTGTAATATAAGGGGACCGGAATCCTAAAATACCACAAGAAAGTTGTTTTTGTGGTTTTTTTTCCCCTTAAATGTGAGGCTTGAGAATTTACTTTGAATATCTTAAGAACACTGTGGTTAGGATAACTGTCTTACTTGAGCCCTTTGAGGTTCTCAGGCACAAAAATGATCATGTTAATAAAAAATTCAAAATATAAATCTAACCTGGGCTATGTCTACATGGGAACAGCATTTATCTTAGCTCCATAACCACTTTCCTAAATGCCTGGACCACAAAATGGATCCATTGACATATGTGGTCAGGATAATGTTTTCATGTGTTTTCCTATCACAGGAAATGGGTTTTGCAAACACATATATTGGCTTAACCAGCAAGTTGTAATACATGGGTGTTGCTGCTACAGTATTTTCCTTTCTTAGTATGCCAGGATTAGCCCTTAATTCTGCCCTATGCTCACAGTCATTACTCAGGAGGTAGTAGTGGGAATGTTTCTTCTTCCAGGCCCTAACTATAAATCTCTTGGTCTTCTGTCACTTAAGGCTACAAAGGAGACAGCTTTTAAAGAATGCTTTTATCTTTGAAGAATAAGAATTCTAAAGACAGTGAAAAGAACTAGGGGTGAGGATGGGAATGATTAGAGTTGGGGAGTAGAAACCCTGTTGGTAAGATAGGAAGAAGCAAAGTTTGCATTTCAGCTCTAAGAAAACTTTTACCTTATGTGGAGGTGGGTGAATTTTAAGTCCTGTAGATAAAAATTAAAGTTATTTTCATCTTAACTGCAAGCATTAACAATGGGGTATATATTTTTATTTATAAGAACTGTTTTCTAGACATCCATTTAGTGAAAGTGAGAAAAATGGAACAGATTTTCTGCTCATAAAAGGAATGGTCTTTTGTCTGTGTTATTTGAATCATGCGATTTGGCATGGGTACCTGAGAAATAACAGATGGACCTTATTGTATAGCAGAATCCAACTTGATCCATTCTTCTTTTCCTCCTTTAAGAGTGATGGTTTCCAGATATCTGCCAATTAGCTTGTAAAGACAGCATTTTTCGACCCACAAAATACCACACTCATTTTTGTATAGTTTCCTTTGAAAGTCTATAAAACTCACAATTGTCATGCTTCTGTGGGTAGGACACCACTGGGTATCTGCAACCTTATCTATCTAAAAAGAACTTCAGGAGAATACCTGATATAACTTTTAGTTACTGATTGTTTTGTGTATGGGAGCCAAAGTTATTGACCATATTTCTTCCACCAAAGAAGTCAAAGATAGCCAAGGATCCAGAGAATAAATGACACAGAGTAGAAAACACTGGGCTGGAGATTTGGAACTTTGAATTTTGCTTTGTTCTTACTCTGTGTAAACTTGACTGAGTGTTACAACAATCTAGTAACATAAGGCCCTATCTAACTTCTTCATATCTCTTTTGATGCTTATTTAGCAGTTCCATTGAGCATAATTGAATTTTTCTTCTATAAAGTCTTCACTTTGTTGGATATGATCTCTAAAGTCCCTTCTAGCTTTTAAATGTTATAATTTAAAATTCCTCCTCACCTTCTGTTGCTTCTTCAATTTGACTTAGAGAAACTGTCCATCCCTGTAAGAAAAAGGTTTTCCATGGAGGAGACACCAGTTTACCAAGAAATAACCCCTTACCTACAGCATAAAACCCCCAAGCAAGAAAAATTAAAAAAAAATCTTTCTATACTCCTCACAAACTCTCCCTCACAAATTGCTGTCAATTAATTCCCTATTCCTACCCCTAGCCCAGACTGATGGAGCTGGATAATAGATTCCAAATATGAGATTTTAAATATGAATACCACTTGTGGGATAAAGTATAAACAATGCTGAAGCAAGATGCAGGAATGAGAGGTGGGGACTGTTCAATCACTGATTTCCTTCTGGCCCTGCTGATAGAAAATGAGAGACAAGTAACAGAAAATGAGTTCTCACTGTTAAGGTATTGAAAGTGCAGAGATGAGTCAACACTCTATGACTACTTTATGAGATGTGACGTTCTCCATTCAAACAAAAAGCAATTAGATGGCAGTTGTCCAGTTTATAGAGGACAGTCCAAGTCTCCTTTATAAGTAAGACACATTCTCTAAGGGCTTGCTCCTTAAACTGTGAGTTACAGCCTCATATGTAGTCTTGTAACTGAATGTGGAGTGGTCACAAAATTATGATTTATTATCAGTAAATATTTTATTTGTATATCTAATTTATATACCTACATACCTGGGATCTCAAGTGAAAAGGGTTTGTGAGTAGAAAAAGTTTAAGAAATTTTACTCCAAAGATCCAGAAGAAATAGATGATGACTCTGATTAATGTGAATTCTGTGAGTCAAGAAGAGAGCCACGAATCTTTGAGCTCCACCTCTCAAAAGATCTTTCTCTTCTTCTTCCCCCATTAACCAGTACCTTGCCACAGGGCTGCTTATGCAAAAAAATAAAATAAAATCACATTCAACAGGGAGCAGACCTAGGAAATTGAGCAAGATACTTATATAAGTTGAGAAAAGATCCAGCTTTGTTGTCAGAGGGCGAACTGTGCAAAGGAATAGACTCAGCAAGCTTAGCTGAGCAAATAGCTCAGCAGAGATGAAGATTCCAAGGCGAGGAGCCTGAGGATACTATTAGAAGGAATAAACTTTGAGGCCCTGCAGTGCCAGTAGGGTCACCTAGCTAGTTGAGAGTCTGATGTTGAATATGAGGTCTTTCTAGCTAGCTCCAGACCCAGTGAGTGACCTATCCATTGCACCACCTGAATCCCAAAATCTAGTCTGATTCTACTGTGGCAATCAGGCAATCCTAGGTGGTGAGTCAGTCATGGGACAAATATTTATTAAGGTGGAGACAGCTAGGTGATATATTGAATAGATTGTTAGAAGTGGAAATCATAAAGACCTGTGTTTGAATCCAGCCTCAGATACTTTTTAGCTGTATAACACTGGGAAAACCACTTTCTAATTTCTCAGCTTTTCTTTCTTTATCTGTCAAATGGGGATTATGACAGCATCTATCTCATAAATTTGTTGTGCTAATCAAATGAGATAGTATATGTAAATCATTTTGTGAACCATAAAACACCATGTAAATGCTAGTTATTATTAAATCCCAAGAAAATATTAAATTCTGAAGATAAAAAACCAAAGCAGACAAATCCGTGCCCTCAGGGAGTTTACATTCTATCTGAGAGACAATATGAATATCCATGAGTGTTCCTGATAATAGTCTACTTGTTACATTGCCTTGAAGGTATTTTTTAAAATGTTTTTCTTTCCTAATAGGTATTTTTAAGTCTTTTGACTCCCAATGGGCCTTATTTCTCAGGTCACTAATTATTCTCTCCATTCTATGGTGACGCATGCAGCAAACTGTTTCTGATCATGACAAACTTGTAAAAAATAAAATACTGCCAGATTTCTCACTGATATCACCCTGCTCCCGCTGACAGATATGAAGGGGCTGTGCATGTTAAATCTGTTGTTAACTTTATCTGGTGTTCAACCTGTCAGAAATCCTGTGGAGGGCTTTCATTTGCAAGAAGATGCAGCTCCTTGTTTTGACAATTCCTGGCTCCCCTCCTTTCTGCAGGACTGCAGAAATACATATGGCATTAAAGCAAATTACTTCCATGTGCCCTTCCCCTATGTCAGCCATTCCCAGGTTTGTGAAATACCCTTTCCTTTGAGATAACTGTGGCACAGTGGAAATCAGTCAATCAATCAATCAACAAGCATCTGTTATGCACTAGGCACTGTGTTGGGTTCTAGAGATACAATGATGAAAACAAGACAGTTCCAGTCTGTTAATAACCATGTAGAATGGGGATTGTAATATTGTCATCCCATCCTACTTATTCAATTTTATTACCTGCCTACTATGCCACATATTGTGCTAAATGTGCTAAAAAAAAAGGCAAGACAGTCTTTGCCCTCAAGAAACTCACAATCTAATGGATTTCTATGATTTTAGACAATTCATATAATCACTTGGAATCAATTTCCTCATCTTCAAAATGGAAACAAAAATGGTATTTGCAGTATTTACCTAATAAAGTACCTTCCCAAAACCCCACATATAACTTAAAAAATTGTCTGAGGGTCAGAAAGGTCAACTGCCTTGTCTGTGATTATTACATAGTGTCTGAGAAAGGATAAAGCTTAACTCTATTGTTACTAATCACATCCCACAATTCATGATCCCGTGGACTATAACACATCGATACTTTACCAAGAAAACATGGTAGAGGGGTTTGTCATTTCTTTCTTCAATGGATTAAGGAAAACAGCTTAAATGACTTGCCCAGAATCCCACTGCTAATAAGTGTCTGAGGTCAGATTTAAATCAGGTCTTTCTGACTCCAAACCTGGCACTCTATTAATTGAGTCACCTAGCTGCCTCAGTAACTCAACTCTTCCTACCTCCAATTCTAGAACTCCGTCTAAAATGACATGCTATTTTAAAAAATCAGATAAGAATCTAGAATTCAAAAATTTTAAAAACAAATGTAAAAAAAGAGTGCTTTGAATGTAACTGAGGAAAATATTAAATAAAATATTTTCAAAACCAGATATATCATATATATCTGTATATATCATGTATATAAAATGTTTATATCATGTATATAAAATACTCTTTAGCTATGACATTGATTTTTTGAATAAAATACTTTACCTTTCACCTTCCCCAAATGTCCTTTGTCAAGTGTACAAATTTATTTTTTACTTTAATTTAATTTGGTTTTGAGAACTTTCTGATGCCCTCAAAAGAAAGAAAGACATGCTGATATACACAAAAATTGGAATCATTTTCCTCAGTGATAGGACAAAGTTAGCTGTTGTACTTTGAGAAAATGCTGATGGAAAAAAACAAGAAAATAAAGTACTAAGAGGTCCAAGTTTCCAATTGGATCCAAACTTTGTCATTACTTCCACTACTACTATAGCAGCTGACATTTATATGTGTCTATATGCAAGACAAGGTGCTCACCCTTTCATATTTGGACTTTTATTTACTGAAGAGAGCAGAAAAAAAACAATCTTTTTGTGTGGGAAACAGAAAGGAAATGGTTTTAGAAGAAATATATACAGCTCAAAAAAGAATTCTGTGAAAGGAGAATCTCAAAGACAAAAATACTGATTATTGATAAAAAAATGATTGATTTGAATTATTTTCCAGTATCTAAGTTATAGTAGACTATATTTGGAATTTTGAAATTTACTAATGGGAATTCAAAAATTGTATGGGGACAAAGGAACAATTATATATGATCTACTTGCATCATAACCCCGCAAAATGTACATTTTAGGTTTTCCACCAAAATTAAAGATCAGTCACTTTACATGAGGATGCTCTGATTTAAAGTAAGAAAGAGAAAGAAACCAGGAAATTAGAAGATAGTAATTGATATTAAAATTTGTATGTAGAAACAAGATGATAGAAGTCGAGGGAATGGAAAAGCCAAAGGAGCTAAGAAGCCTACAAAAACAGGAAAGTAAAACGAAGTCAAAAAACAAAACAAAACACCAAAATAAACAACAATTATAACAGTGGCTGCTTTGAGTAGAGTGCAGCTAAGAAGAGCTGACAAAAGACAGATAAGCCCTGAAGTTATTGCAGGGAACTGATCTGATTGGAAGAAAGATCTGATACCTGGAACTCTTTGGAGAAAGCAGAAAGTTCTATTGATTGAAGTGCTGACTGGATAAAAGTTCATTTGCTCTCTTATGACACCTACAACTTGAGAAAGGGGAAACCCCACAGAGCCTTGCCTATATTGCTTTTTAATTTATTTAGTGTCTCTGGAGGGAGGAACCCTTCAAAGCACATAAATCAGATCTGAATTATTTCATATATTCTAGACTTAAAGCAACTGCTATTTTACTAAAAGAGAAATATTATCTCAATGACCAGCCTATGGAGAAAATCTGGTAGGCTCAGTAGATTCAAAATTTAAAGATGCTATTTGGTAAAAGAGCTTAATGAGGTTTTCTAAGCCTTAGAGTAGCAGAAAATACACTTTATCCAACAAGAAAATAGAAAAGCCCCAAAGAAAAATGGCCCCATTTAGAAGATAAAGTATAGTGAAAATCATTCATCAAAGACAAAAGACATCAGGTCTGCAGTTCAGAGTTGTGAGTTTCTCAAGGTGTATGGATTTCTCTTATGTATGGGCTTCACTGCTTGATTTTTACAAGTTTATGTCAATTATATGCATGAGTGCTCTGTGTATTGGTGAGATAGTATGATCCAGATTTACGGATGTAATATTATGATTATTAATACTTTGCCTTCTTGTTAGTAAATGTTTGAGGTTTAAGAGTTAATGCACTTGGTATTCAAACATCCACTAAGTTAGAAGGGCATCAACCCCACCTGGGTATGATCTTTTATGCCTCCCAATAACTAGGAAGCCCCATCAATATAACCAGAGGCCACCAGGAAGTTGTGTGAAGAGAGGTATAACCTGAGCCTTATTCCTCCCACACCACCCTGAACCAATCAAGTCCCAGTTTTGTCATTTTTAAGGGACAATATAGCATAGAACTTGTTGCAGGAGATAGGGAACAAAGGGAAACTTTAGTATATTCTGTTCCTGTCATATCCTCAACCCATTTGCGGGAGTGATAGAAATATTAATCAGAAAGAATTTAGTTCCTTTTGATTACTTCAGATCACCTGTGGCCTAATAAGGGAGAGCCCTTGAGAAGAATGGTCATAGGGATAGTTTGAGGAGAATTATTCTGTAAAGGTATTTTTGAAAGATTAACTATTATTCTATTATATGAAATAAAATGTAAATGCTAAACTGTAACTATATGGTGGTATTTTATTTATTTAAGATGTCTCTAAGTGTTACTTCAAAATGATTTTTGGTAGAGAGAATCAAAAGCCTGATGGGGCTCTGCTGTTTTGGAAATTTCTCTCTCTAAAAGTACTTGAATTTAAAATAATGTTAAATTAATTTTAAAATGTCTCTGGAAGATTTGGGAGTAAAATGGAAAAAAAGTTAATGATTTCATTACAGTTGGTTTATTTGAATGAGAAATATACTAACAGTAGCTCAGAAGTTACAATTGTGAGTGGAAGATATTTCCCTTCATACTATGGTTACTCCTGGTCCATTGAATAAATTGTAGTAGTCTGGTCATTCCCCCCGGAGAGCAAGACTGATAGAGTAGCTGAGTAAGTTAGCTTTAGGACAGGAAAAGAGAGCCTAAAGAGAATTGGGCATTGACACTATGCCAATTTATGGAAAAAAGTAAAAGATTATGGTTCTAGATTTCCAAGAAAATTGCAGAGTTGTCTATTACAACCATTATTATTAGTACAATAGCTGTGTATATATATTTTTTAACTGTGTGTATATCCGCCATTATAAATATGAATTCTTTTGATCTTCACAATTGCTTTGTGAAGTAGGTAAGGTAGGTTTTATAGATGAAAAAACTGAGATACAATGAAGTTATGATTCCTTCAAAGTCTCAAAACTTGTGAGTGGCAGAGATTCTACATCCTTTTCACAATGAATTATCTCCACACTGTATTACAATTTTCTCTTCAATGGCAGATCCTAGAAGAAAAATTACATCTAATTGCTGAGGGCACATGATAGATCCAAAAAAAGAAAAACTTGGAAAAATTAAAAAAAGAAAAATTTTGACTTGAGTTTTTCAAGAATTTTGGAGAAATTTTCTGGGGGAAAAATCTGTTTTTATTTCTAAGTACTAATGTTTCTAATAGAGGTGATTCCTGGATTGATAGACAAGAGTGCTGGGAGTTATAGTCCCAGCTTCACTAACTAATTAGCCACATGACCTTAAAGAAGTAAACAACCTTACTGAAATTATTTCCTCATTTGTGAAATAAGGGCTTGGCCTAGATGATCTCTGAGGCTTTTTCCAGCTCTACTATTTATTATTCTATAATTCTAGGAGCTGATTAGCAGACTACTCACCATTCTCTTTAGATAGCTTTTGGACTGTATATCCTGTGTGTTCAGGGGCCTCTAACACAGGTGCATGGAATTAAATAGAAGAGATGGAATACCATATAGAAGAAAGAAGAGTAAACTGATTTGGGAGACCTGGATGCTAATCCACTGGTTCTTATTTAATGGTTCACTTGTGTAGAGCCTTAAAAACCATGAAGCACTTTACATATGCTATTTATTTTTTCATCAATACAACCCTAGGGGGCAGGACCATTTTATAGATAAGGAAACCGAGGCTAGGAGAGCCTAAGTTACTTGATCATGGTTACAAAGTGAGGCAGGATTTGAATTTAAGGCTTCCTAACTTCTAATCCAGCTAATAGACCCCATCTATAAAATTATGAGATTAAGCTGGATGATCTCTTAGGTTACTTAAAGCTTTATAATATTGTGAGTTTATGAATTTCATTTCAAATGAGCACTCTCAGATTAATGATAGATAAGACAGAGAAATAGTAGGTAAGTATGTTGAGCTTTTATTATATACTGACTGTATTCCAGGCACTGTTCTAAGTTTTGGGATGCAAATATAAACAAGCACAAGCAAACTATCCTTTACAGAAAATATATTCTGTTCGGGGAAAACAACAAAGGAGTACTGGTACAAGCTAGAAGTGGCACAGTGGCTAGACCCCCTGAATAAGGCAAAAACTAACCTATCAGAACTCTCAAAATCTTTAACCAGGATTGAGATTCAAAAGGTTTTTTGTGTTTGTTTTGTAACAAAAGGCAAAGAGCAACATTTTACTGTGGATCCTTTCTCAGATGAACAGGGAAGAAAGAAAGTAGGTGCAATGGGGACTTGACCCTATTAATCTGGTCAAAGGGCTCTTTTATTAGCAATGGAACCTGATTGCCAGTTGCTTTTAGAATTCAGGGATGGTATAGACATAATGTGAGGGAGGCAGAATATATGTGTTGTCTGGAGTTGGGAGTAGGAGGTACAGAATATATTGTGAGTGAAAAAGAAAGAGTAATCTATATCTGAGTAAACAAATTTCTTCACAGTTCCTTAATCCTGATAATTTGACTAGGAAATAGTTAGCAGCTGTCTTTTCTTTTTCTTTTGGAGGTTCCTACTACATGCCAGGAACTGTGCTAATCTCTTTACAAACATTATCTAATTTCATTCTAATAACAGCACTGTTGGTAGGAGCTAATAGCATTCCTATTTTATAGTTGAAGAAACTGAGGCAAAAGGGTTAAATGACTATGCTAAAGTTACACAGCTAGTGTCTGAGGTGAGATGTGAACTCATATCTTCTTGGCTTCAGATCCATCACTCTACCCTCTGTACTGCCAAGCTGCCCCTAATGTGCAGCATGGAAGATGGGTAGCCAAATAAAGAAGGAGGGTATGACCCTACACAAAGTTCTGTTGTTAGCTAGGGATTGAAGAAATCGAGAAGTGGTGAAAAAGGGGAAGAAAATCTAAACTCTCAGCCAAAGCTAGACTCCTTTTCAAGGTTGGTGCAGCGTGTACTTCAGGCTGAAAAAGCATTTCCCTGGAAGACTCAAAATCTCTGATAGCAAAGATTCTCCAGAAGAAGAAAAAGGATATTATAAGAAGGTCCTTAGGGAGGTTGTCAAAAATAAAATTCCACCTCTATATGTATATGTATATAGATAGATAGAGACAAACATAGAAAGGCAGATGCAGAGAGGGATAGAGAGAGAGACAGAGAGAGAGGAGTGAGAGAGAAAGAGAGAGACACAGAGAGAAATACATAGAGAAACAGATAGACACAGACCCAGAGAGGGAGGTAGGGCAGGAGAGAGAGAGAGAGACAGAGAGAGACAGAGACAGAGACAGAGAGAGATTGAGAAAAGAGAGAGACAGAGAAGGAGGTAGGGCAGCAGAGAAAAAGAAAGACAGACAGAGAAAAGACAGACACAGAGACACAGAAATACAGACAGAGAGAATTTATCAGATACAATTCATTTGGTGGTTTTCTTAAGCCACCTGTAGTCCAAGAAAAAGCGAAAACATGTATGGAGGATCCTCAGTTCCCTCATCTGAATATGGGAGTTTACACATGCTTTCTAAAGTTCTAACTAGCTCTAAGAAACATTGTAGCATTTTCCAAAGCTAGGATTTGATACCTTATTTCCAGGAGGGAGCATATGCAAGGGCAAAGTCTTCTGAGGATGAGTCTCTATAACGTCCTGCGATTGGCAAAAATTATTTTAGCAGCATGTCTCTGGAGACTTCTGGGTGGTTTCTTTTGGAAATTTCATTGGGTTTTAAGTGCATCACAATTAACTGTGGAGTGCTTGAAATAAAATATCAGATTTTTGATAGGAAGGGAGGAGAGATTCTTAAGAGGAAGGGTAATAGAATTATACATTTTATACATTCCTAAAACTAAAGGACCATTGTGAAAGTTAAGGGAAATGGATTTAGGACAATAGAAATGGTTGCAGCCAGGCAACAAATTGATTTAATTAAATATTAAGAGCATTTTAATGGGTGAGTTAGAGGCTGGCTTTAGAAGAGGATATGTTACAAAAATATTTACAGCAGTTTCATGCATAAACCTGCAAGGACCTCTGCAAGTGTTTCAAGATTAAAACAGAACCAATTTTTCTCACAAATGTATCTATTTCTTCCTTTCCTGCCTATTGTAACAGAGTTGAAAGCATATGGCCACCATTAAAAATCATGATTTCTGATTTGCACACAAATCCTTCACTACCCACTAGGAATCTAGAAGACAAATGAAGGATATTTAATCATCTGAAACCAGAAGGACTTTCTACCTGCTCCTTCGTGTCTTTGAATAAGGGCTTGCCCCATTGCGTGTATTATCTGAATTGGCCATTCTCTCCATCTGACTTTTGGAAATAATTAATGAACAAATATTTATAAAATCCTTACTATGTACCGCATCCTGCTAAGAACTGGAGATACATAGAAAGATAAAAATAGGCCCTGCCCTCAAGGAGCTTAAATTTTAATAAGAGCAAGGGAAGAGACAACATATATGACAAAAGATTCAAAATAAATATAGAGTATAGAAAAGGTAACCTTTTAGGGCACTACCATCTGGGAAGATCAACATGACTTGAAGGAAGTAAATTTTGAGGTGTCTTAAAATTTTTTGAACTATTTTTTTCCTCCCATCTTCTCATTATTCTGACTAAAAAAAGAAAAAGTATAATTAAGCAAAACAAGTTCCCCACATTGGCCATATCCAAAATATATGTCTTACTTGTTTTATTGAGTATTTTCTTTCAGGAGGTAGATAGCATAGTTCATCATTGATCAAAGAAACCAGAGATTGTAAAAGTTTAAAGTTAGGGCAGGGTGAGAGTGTGGGGTGGGGGGAAGAACTCTACTCCCCTTCACACACTTCAACATTCTAGCCACACTGGCTTATTTGGCAGTTCCTTGAACAGGACACACTACTACCTCATTTTTCACTGATTTTCTCCATACCCAGAAGATTTCCCCCCTAACTTTAAGAAAGAAAGGGATCAACTTATGAAAAGCTTTAAATACCAAACAAATGACTTTATGTCTGATCAGAATAACTCACTGAAGGGGAGTGGGGATGGGAGGGTGACCAGATTGTTTACGTTTATGAGAAAATTGTATAATTAAGCAAAAGATCCCAGATGATATCTGATTCCTGAAACAAAAACTACATACTTGGGGAAGAAAATAATGTGATTTTTGGCTTCTTAGAATAAACAAATTTTGGATTTAGGCAAAAGGGATTAAGGATATTTCCCTGGATCTTTCCTGGAAGAGAAATGAATAAAACTTCTGGAAATAAGACTTTCAAGTAATTCTCAACATGCTCTATGCCATCATTTGGGTGCAAAATCAAAGAGAAAATGGAAACCAATATCTGTTCAGCATCCAGCTGCAGTTATTGTCTCCTTACCCTTTGCAAGCTACAAGTTATAAGCCTTAATGTCTACTGGCTGACTCAGACCAGCACTGATGACCAAGAGCCTAATAGGATGAAATTCTCTAAGGAACTCCATGTTCTTGAAGGTTTTGTCCTAATTAATCCTCTTGTAATAGTGCTGGGAAGTAGGGGGAAAGCAGAAAAGATCAGCTCTCTGACACCCAGGTTAATGCCTACGTGGCCTTTCTGAAAATTGCAGATCACCTGGAGACCATGAAAATGTAATACTGTTATCATTATTTAATGAGTATTCAGGAGCAACGTGGCATGAGAGACTGCACAGAATACAGAGTAGAAAATATCTTCTACTAAGTGGACTTTGATCTCCTGGAAAAATCTTGATTTAGTTCAAGTGATGTGAAGCAAAAGGGATTAGCCTTTGCTTACTTTTTCAGTAATGGTAGTTTATTATGGAGATGATGGGATAAATATATGTTTTATGTGATTGTTTTTCCCCCTTTCCCTAATTGCAAAAGAGGGATAAGTAATCCCAAGGTGACTGATTTCATAATGATCTAAATGGATCACCAAAGTCTCACTATATAAATATAGGAAATCTTCTGGTTGAATATATGAACCTTAAAGAGTAGAAAGCATCTCTATCCAGAAGATATTGATAGCAAGAAAACAGAAAATGTACTAGGTCAAAAGATTTCATTGTTGACTGAGCATCATGAATGAGTATACAACATATACAGAAAAGCCATTGTAAGGGTCCAAGTTGGGGCCAGGGAACTATAGCAACATCGATTATTTTAGAAGTTATGTAGAATCCAGGCCAGAACTAGGAAATTTTATTTACCTTTCTAATTGCTTTCACAGAGCTTTTAGGTTTGGATTTTGGTGACTATTTAGTACAACTAGTATCTGACAGGAATATCTACTATACCATCTCCAGTAAATGGCTACCCAGCATCTGCGTGTAGAGCTGAAATAAAGCCCACAATAATCTTATTATAGTATATTATTTACAGATATGCATATTACTTTTGCCTTTTTGCATAAACACATACATACACATACATGCACACAAACCAACTCTTGTGTTTTGGAACATGTAGTGTGAAGAATAAGAAGCAAAACCATGAAGTACTTGTATAATTGGGCTATAAGTAAATAATAATCACAATAACAATAATATGAAGATATTAAAATTTAAGATTTAATAAGGAATTTACAATTGTTATCTCATTTTATCCTCCTAGTAACCATTAGATATTGATGGTATTATGTTATGGGAGCATCAGAAAGGAAATAATATATAGTTTAGTAATTAGATAAGGCTTATAACTCCATGAAAGTTAAAAGCCTGAAGCAAATTTGTCTATTGTGTGAAAGATGAACTCCTCAGGAATTTGATCAAGATTCACCAAAAGTATAAGGCTCAAGGATTAATCCATCACAGGTTATTTGAGAATTCAGATACTAATATTCCTCAAAAGGTTCATAAGGCACAAACTACCAGATAGTTATTATATAAATTTCTCATTTGTTCATTTGTTCTTGGAGGACAGGAGTCCTAGGAAGAGAGTGATAGTTACCCACAGTTCACCCACACTTCACCAGAAGTACTTGAGGTATGATACCAATTGGGCCTTCATGACCAGCATGGTGATTGGGAAAAAGGAGAGAAATGGTAGTGGAGGTATTCCCATCCCTTGACACTTATCCTCCCAGCATCTACTTCAGAAGGTGCCTTTTTTCCTTTGTAAATTTTTTTCAAATTAAATTTTATTTAAAAAATGTATTTGTCTCCAGAACAACCCCAGAACTTTGTAACAAAAATGCATAGTAAATGCACTCTCAGATTGACTAAAATGACAGAAAAAATAATGATTAATGATGAAGGGAAAGTGGGAAAATTGGGACACTAATGCATTGTTGGTGGAGCTGTGAACTGATCTAACCATTCTGGAGAGCAATTTGGAAATATGCCCAAAGAGCTATGAAACTGTGCATATCCTTTGATCCAGCAGTGTCTCTAATGGGTCTGTATCCCAAAGAGATCACAGAAAAGAGAAATGGACCCACATGTGTAAAAGTGTTTGTAGCAGTTGTTTTTGTAGTAGCAAGGAACTGGAAATTGAGTGGATGCTCATCAGTTGGAGAATGCATGAATAAGTTATGGTGTATAAATACTGTGGAATATTATTGTTCTATAAGAAACATTCAGTAGAATGATTTCAAAAAGACCTGGAGAGACTTACATGAACTGATGTTAAATGAAGTGAGTAGAACCAAGAGAACATTATACACAACAACAACAAGATTATGCAAGGACATGGACATATCTTTCATGCACATGAGTCTTTTCAACAGTGAGCTGATTTAGGTCAGTTCCAAGAGTCTTGTGATGGACAAAACCATTTGCACCAAGAGAGAACTGAGTGTAGAGCACAACGTATCATTTTTACTTTTTTATTGTAGTTTGCTTGCATTTTGTTTTCTTTCTCAATTTTTTCCTTTTTTGATCTGATTTTTCTTGTGCTACATGATAATTGTGGAAATATGTATAGAAGAATTCCATATGTTTAATATGTATTGGATTAAGTGGTGTCTAGGGGAGAGGGTGAGGGAAAAGAAGGGGGGAAGAATTGGACTACAATGTTTTGCAAAAGTGAATGTTGAAAACTATTCATGCATATGTTTTGAAAATTAAGTTTTAAAATTAAAGAAAAAAGAAAAATGCATAGTGAAACAAAATAAATTTCTACATTGTTCTTGTCTAACAATAATGTATATTTTTATATTTCTAAAAATACTGTATATTTCTGTATGTTTAATCCATCACTTTTCTAGTAGGATATGGTAACATTTTTCATCATTGGTATTCCTGAATGATAATTGATCATTCCACTGATCAGAGTTCTTAACTCTTTCAAAGCTATTTATTTTTTACAATATTGTTGTTAGTGTCTAAGTTGTTCATCTAGATCTGCTTATCTCACTCTACATAAGTTCATATGAATTAGTTTTCCCAGTTTTCCTTGAAACCATTCCTTTCATTATTTTAATTGCACAATAGTTATTCCATTTTCTCTCTATTTTCCTTTAAGAAGTAGCTCAAATACTACTACTTACACAAAGCTTTCCTGATTCCCCACACTGCTAGTATCCTACCCTTTCAATATATTGTATTTAACAACTCTATTTATTTGTACTTATTCATTTTATATTTTGCTGCTTATATTTTTATATATACTTGTCCCCCATTAGAAGTTGTAAGCTCCTTGCAAGTAAGGATTGTTTCATTTTTTTCCATTCACTTTTCTACCTCAAGGCCTACCACATAGTAGGCATTTAATAAATACTTGATTGATTGGTTAAAATAAAAACGCCATAAGGGAAGAGAGTGTCAACTTGACAAATGGTCATTGAGTGCATATTTTGTGCAGGTCATGATGGGAAATGCAAAATCAATGAACACCTTAATTACCAGTTAATGCCTTAGCAGAGTTTACTGGATTTTTAGCTGAGAAGAAAAATGAGACACAAGGAAAGGTTGTATAAAGATTAAAAGAGGAGCTAAAGACATATGAAAGGGGAAATAATATAGGAGGTGTGAGACCACCAAGGACATATGTAATATACTTCATACTTTTCTCTAAGGTTAGCCCTGAGAAGCAGTCATCAGTATCCCCTCAAAAGTATCATCTGTGTGCTCTTTGGTATACTTTTGTTTAAACCCTACTATGGAATTTAGACCAGGAAGAAAAAGTGGAAAGCATTATATATAAAATCCTAGAAGCTCAGAAATGGAATTAGTACTCATTTGGTCAAATCTTCTACCCAATGCAGAAATCTAATCTATAACAACCCATGGAGATGTCAAGCTGGTCTCTATTTGAATACTGAAGTAGGTAAAATACTATTAGAGAAAATAAACCATTCAACTCTTGTATGGTTTTGCTTTTTGGAACATCCTTTCTTATATAGAGACATTAGATATTAGAACTGGAAAAAACCTAATCCTACACTTGCAATTTTTATTCATTGTTCCAAATTCTGTCCTTGGGACTGCACAGGATAAGTTGGATTCCTCCTTTTCCTACATCTTGTGTCCATCTCCCACTTCTAATACTTACAACTTATTTGACCTTGGGAAAGGCACTTTGCTCCTTTGGGTCTCAATTTCCACATGTATAAAATGAAAGTATTAGACTTTATGGTCTTTGAGGCCCCTTACTGTTCTGGATCTATGATCCCATGCTTCATATATGTGTTCCCCACTGCATCACACATAATAAGCACCGAATATGTTTCATTTTGCTAAATGAAATTGAAACGGGAGCCTCTCAAATATTTAAAGATAGATCTCATGACTCTGAATGTTTTCTCTTGTCTAAGTTTAATATCCTAAATTCCTTTAATGATTCTTTATATAACAAAATATATCCAATTTCCTTGGTACCTAAAATATCTGAAACAAATATGTAGCTATGATAAAAATAGCCAACAATCCCATTGCCCCTTATGGTTTGTGAAGCACTCTACAAACATTCTTTGTTGACTCACAGCAGCCCTAATCTACATATGAAGAGACAAAGGTTCTATAAGGTCAAGTGGTTTGCCTATGGTTGTACAGCTAGTAAAATTTAGATCTATCTTTTTGATTTCCAAACCAGTCTTTGATGCTCTTTGCACACCCTTCTGTTGCATATAAAACCCCAGGAAAAAACTCCCAGTATGGCACTAGAATTCGTTCCAATGTTTAACAAACAAGTTATTGCTGCCAGTACACTTTTCCTTTCTGTTTCACCTAAAAGCCTCTATTGCTCTACTTCAATCTCATTTTCTCATGATCTTTCCTCAAGGAAAGAAATGTGATAGGTTACATTACTCATTCTATTTGTCTTCTATATCTATCATCTGTTGCTGTTTCATCATTTCAGTCATGTCCAGTTCTTTGTGACTCCTTTTGGGGTTTTCTTGGCAAAGATCCTGGAGTAGTTTGCCATTTCCTTGCCAGTTCATTTTACAGATAAGAAAATTGAGGCAAACAGGGTTAAATGGCTTGCCCAGGATGACACAGCTAGTAAGTGTCTGAGGTCAAATTTGAAATCAGGAAGATGAATCTTCCTGACTCTAGATCTGGCACTCTATCCACTGTACTACTTAACTACCCTTCTATCATCTATCACTTTTCCATCATGTATCTACCATCTTCTATCTATCCACTTATAACTTTTCTATCTATATCATATTTCTTTCCATTTATCTACTTATTCTCTCTCTCTCTCTTTCTCTCTCTCTCTCTCTCTCTCAACCTACTTTTACCTTTTCAATTGAAAATGCTGCTGCTGTTAGCATTGCCACCCATATGTGTGTGAAATGGTACAGTCAGGTAGAATGACTCATAGATGCATGTCATTCTCATACCATACTATACATGGGCAAGATGTTCTTGGTCTGTGGCAAATGACCACTATGTACAGAACCTGTCACTCTGCCACAGAAGCCGCTCCCTACTTTTATTCAAAGTTAAGCACTCCCTTTCTGGCAGCCATTTGCCAACTTGAGCCTGTTTTGCCTTTGATGTTTTTCAGTATACCACAGTTGTGCCATGTTCTTTGAAGTTGGGCTCCAGCATGTCATTACAACACTTCCTCTACCTCACCCTGATTATGGTCTCCATGCTTCAGGTCCCCATGCAGTGGGTGCTTTGACATCCCATTGTCATTTGAGGTATCTGTAACCTTTTATAAGAATGAAGACCATAATGAAAGTTTGCTAAATATTCTCCATTCTGAAATTATTATGGAAATGTACTGTGAAAGTTAAAAAAATTAAACTTTGTCAATGTGTATTCACATAGGAATAAGATCTGTCTGATGGGGGACTTCCCTATTCTATACCAGTTGAACTATTCATATCAGTAAGATCCATGAAGTGTGAAGAACTTTTTGTCTTTGCCGCTAGAAGGTTCAGTAAGACGCCTTGTGGGAGATGGTTAAGAGATTCCTAACCTCATCAGCAGAATTCCTGCTGGCAGTCTATTCTATAAGAAAGATTGGGACACTGCTGACTGTTTCATCAAGACCTATATCCTAAGCTTCATCAAGAAAAAAAGTAATTGAAACTATTCCTGATTTGTAGCCTGAAGGAGTTCACAGTTGGCTCCTTCCATCTAGCTCAGAAGGGGTCCTAAACCCAGGATATAAATAAGAAAAATGGATTTCATGAAAGTAACATTTAGAAGACTCTGTGATGCTCAGGAGAATTCAAGACAGGAAAAGAAAATAATGCTCCATTGCTGTTTTAAGGTCTGTAAATAGCCAAATCCAATCATATTAAAAAAAAAAACTTCACTTATTTAGCACCTATTGTGCAAAACACTGCACTTTTTTTTAAAGAAAAATATTTTCAGTGTATTGAGGTCAATATAACTTATAAATGGTTAAGTTTAATTTGAAAAGTGAGAGAATACTAATGACTAAGGAGATTAGGAAAGATTTCCCATAAAATCTGACACATAAGCTGAGACTTGAAGGAAGCCCAGAATTCTAAGAGATAGAACTGCCTCTGAGTGTGGGACCCAGCCAATACTGGAATAGAATATAGCAAAGTGATTTCTTCTCTACTTTCATCCTGACCCACATTTCATCTCATACATTCCATCTGTTCAAATTTTTGTCAGGAATAGGAATCAGGGCTTGGCAAATGATAGATAGATGATTGGGTATGTGAATAACCAATAGGTATTTATTAAGCATCTACTATATTCCAGGTACTGTGCTAAATCTATTTTTTTAGATAAATAAAAAGAAAGGCAAGAGATAGTCTACTCTCAAAGAGATCAGTCTATAATCAAGAAGGAAAACATGAGAATTAAGGGGGAGATAGATAGATAGGTAGGTAGGTAGATAGCATTTGCAATGTGCTAGACATCATGGCACATAAAGATGCTGAATTTTGAGTCAAAGTATCTAGATTTGATCCTGGATCCAGACTTCATGATCTCTTTGTCAAAATCATGATTTCTCTTGGTCAGTTTCTCATACTTAAATTAAGATGAGGGGGTTGCATTTGATGGTCTCCCAGATCATTTATATTTCTTTTATCCTAGGATCCTATTAATAAATCCACCTAGACTAGAAAGTTGTAATATACTTTCAGGATCATACAAGAGTTATTTCTGTCTCATGGACTGGGAAAATGAAAGCTTTCTCCATAACAAATTGGTAACCCTTCTTATAATAGGAATGTGAGCAACAATGCTTTACCAAAAATACTTTGTATTGTATTTTATTTTATTTATGTCACCCTCCCTATAATGTAAGCCCATTGAGGACAAGGATAGTTCATTTTTGCTTCTATATGCCTAAAATCTAGTAGAATGCCTAATAAGGAAAATGAAGTCAGAGATGTGATGTGACTTCCTTATACACATTTTGGGTAGAAGAGCTAAGAAACAATTTTCAGATCATCCAAAATTTCTTACAGTTTCCAGAAATTTTAATTTTTTTTTTATAAATAGAAACTATGGATTTTTAAAATCTTTTGAACTTGTTGATTTTCTTTCTTATTTTCTTTATCTTCTCCCTACTGTTCATATAACATGAGAATAATATTAGAAATATGGAGAATCAAAGTCTTTAAAGAGTAAGTTTTCAGAAAAGTTGGGATCTTGACAGTGGAGAACAGATGTTCTTCTGTTAGGCTATGGATACTATCTATAGTAGTATATACATATGGTAATACAGGAATCTCATGCAAACCCCATAGGTTTTCATTTTTCTATTGTGTTTGCTGTCTTGCATTTTGTTCCCAATGATACAGTTATGAAGCCAAATCACAAGAAATGTTTACTGAGAAACAGCAACAGCCCCAATAGAAAGCTTGGGACCAATTTCTCATTATAGCACTGGGTGGAGTGGGAGAATAAGCTGCAATCTGCTATGCTTGGCAGAGTTGTGTGTCCCTCTCTGAGTGACTCAGTATAAGCAATATGTTCTTTTGTTGGAGAAGTATAAGTTTAAGCTCTAAGTCCCTAGCTAAGGCTTTTTCTAAGGGGTTTCTTTCTTAACTATGGTCCCCTCCAAATATATTTAAGATTTTCTGTATCTAAAGCTAATAAGAATGACTTAGGATATGAGATCTGAGGTCTAAAGATTGAATCCATTCTAGACCAATCTTTCTGCAGTATGCCAGACAGAGAGGCTAATGATAGCAGGTATCTCATTGCAGACGTTCAAACACTCATAGAATCTGACTAAATGCTTATTGATTAAAAGTCATCAAAGAGTTTTTCATTGTTTTTCAAGATCAAATATAATGACTTTTTATATTTGTGACTACAAAATGAAAAGTGATATGTGTATTTCAAGAGCTTTGTCATACAACAAGAGCTTTGAATTTCTAAGTGTTTTGATCTTTTAAATTCCCATAACAGTGAATGGTTGAGATTTCTAGAGAAACTGTGCAGCAATCAGTCACATTGAAAACATGATTGTGCTTATTCTCAGGACTACTGGGTTAATATTATTAGAGTATACCTCTCTTCAAAGTTCAGCTCGGCTCAGCTTCTATTTGTTAATGCTATGTCCCTCTTCAATTTTCCTCATATATTTTGTGTCTAGTGTCAATTAGAAACAAAGCTTCTTGAGGACAGAAATCATCATTTCATTTATAATTCTGCATCCCCAATGCCCAAAATATACTTAGTCCCTAATAAATGCTTGTGAGATTGATTTGTTCAAATATGGGCCCCAAGCCTCCTTCAGAGCCAATGTCCTAAAATCTGGTAACAACACATGCTTCATTGGCTGAACTCCACAATTACATTTTCTCTTAAGTCTCTCTCCTCTCTCTTTTTCATTCTCTCTGCTTCTTGCATTCTCTTCCCTCAATCTTTCCTCTTTCTCTTGTCTCTTTTTCTATCTTTCTCTGTAGCTGTTCTTGTTCTGTCTTCCTCCCTGCCCTTGTCTCCTTGGGTTTCTCCTTCATTCTCTCTGGTTATGTCTATCTCTGTCTCTGTCTCATTCTCTCTCTCCCTGTCTTTCTTTTCCAGAATCTATTTCTATCTCTCTAATCTCTTTCTTTCTCTCATCTCCCCCTATCTTCCACATGTGTCATAAAGAAGAAGAAACTATTTCATAGAACACACAGGACCAAAATTCCTATGGATTATTTCAGAGTAAGTTTAGTTTAATACAGTTATTTTAAATTAATTACAAACATGAAAAATCTATTCCAAATAATTTCCAAATAGGTAAAATCTACTTTTAAAAAAATCACCAACTACTAAAGATTCAGCCATCCCTGTGAGGAGGAGTTATATTACACACACACACACACACACACACACACACACACACACACAATTATAAGGTAAATTATTCTTCAGTTTCTACTTCTTCACTTTATATCAGTTCATAAAAGTCTCTCCATATCTTTTTGAAATCATCTATTTCCTCATTTCTTTCAGCATAATAGTATTCCATTACATAATAATGATAAATATAGATTTGTTATAAATCTATACTTATTATAAACCTTGAAAGCCTGTGTTGCATAAGACCAAGCAGTTTAGCAATTATTCAAGGAGAGCAAAACAGGGAAAAGATGGAAAAGATGGGCACAGAGACACAAATACAGACAGAAATAGGAAACAGAGACACAGAGAGTAAGAGACAGGGAAACAGAGTCAAAGAGAGAAATAAAGACAGAAACAGAAGCAGAAAGAGAAAAAGAGACACAGGAAGAAAAAATAGAGATAAGCACAATGAGACAGATCAGCAGAGATAGAAAAACAGAGACACAGATACAAAATGGCAAAGATAGAGAAAGAGAGATAAAACTAGAAAAATTATCAGAGAGATAAAGACAGAGATAAAGAAAGGGACAGAAAGACAAAGGCAGAGAAAGAGACACAGACAGAGATAGAGAACTCTATCCACATGCATGAACTTTTTGCATATGCATGTGCGCACACACACACACACATACACACATGGAGCAAGGTACCAAAGTGGAGAGATACAGAGAGAATACATGAGCATAAGTGCAAGCTTTTGTCCAGGAGGAAGAACAGGGGGATATATTGAAGAGGGGATATCAAGCTACAGAATCCAGAAGCCTCCCTATAACTCCTACTCATTACTATTCAGTATAAGGAGGGAGTCTCATTCCTATATCCTAGCTATGCTGTCCTATTAAATACCACCTACATAGCCCCAAGGCCACAGTCTCCAGAAAATATCACCATGATCATTCAAAATCACCTTGTCAGTTTCTATCCTAGCACTTCAAAATTTCCAAGATTCTCACCAACCTATTCAGCTGAAAACTATGTATTACCTTTCTCAAAGAAATAGCTGATCCTCTTTCTCTCCTTCTCTTCATCTCATATCCTTCTTCCTTCACCTAAATTTTCCACCTTGACTCTTGTTCTCAAAAAATATGTGGCCATTCTCCTTAACAAAATAAAACCCTTTATGTGCACAAGTAATTTCATTCTATTTCATCTTTTCTGGTAGATGACAATCTACTTTGTCATCCCTATTCTCTCACCTATCTTCCTCACCCCTATCCTTCTCAGCTGTCAGGCTGCTTCCTTAACTCCCTACAAACAAGCCCATGAACCATGCCCAAAGGACTATAAAACTATGCATAGCCTTTGTGTCTCTACTGGGTCTGTGTTCCAAAGTCATAAAAGAAGGAAAAGGACCTACATGTACAAAAATGTTTATAGCAACTCTTTTTGTAGTGGCAAAGAATTGGAAATTGGCTGTGAAATGGCTAAGTTAAGATATGTGAATGTCATGGAATATTATTGTTCTATAAGAAATGATTAGTGGGCTGATTTCAGAAAATTCTGGGGAAAATTATGTGAACTGATGCTAAGAAAAGCAAGCAGAACCAAGAGAACATTGTACACATGAACAAGATTATAGGATGATAAACTTGACTCTTTTCAACAATGAGATTTCTTTTATTATTATTATATTATAGCTTTTTATTTACAAGATATATGCATGGGTAATTTTACAGCATTGACAATTGCCAAACCTTTTGTTCCAACTTTTCCCCTCCTTCCCCCCACTCCCTCCCCCAGATGGCAGGTTGACCAATACATGTTAAATATGTTTAAGGTATAAGTTAAACACAATATATGTATATGTCCAAACAGTTATTTTGCTGTACAAAAAGAATCAGACTTTGAAATATTGTACAATTAGCCTGTGAAGGAAATAAAAAATGCAGGCGGACAAAAATAGAGGGATTGGGAATTCTATGTAGTTCATAGTCATCGCCCAGAGTTCTTTTGCTGGGTGTAGCTGGTTCAGTTCATTATTGCTCTGTTGGAACTGATTTGGTTCATCTCATTATTGAAAAGGGCCATTTCCATCAGAAAACAATGAGATTTCAACAAGACAAATCTAATAACACTTGTGATAGAAAATGCCATCCACATCCAAAGAAAGAATTCTGGAGATGAATATGAAACAAAGCATAGTATTTTCACTTTTTTTACTGTTGTTTGTTTGTTTTTTCTTTCTCATGTTTGTTTTTACTTTTGATCTACATTTTCTTGTGCAGCATGATGAATATGGAAATATCTTTAGAAGAATTGCACATGTTTAACCTACATTGATTTGCTTGCTGTCTTGGGGAGGGGGAAGGTGGCTAGAGAGGGAGAAAAATTTGGAACACTGATGAATGTTGAAAATTATTTTTTGCATTTATTTGGAAAAATAAAATACTATTACAATTTTTTAAAATTAAATTAAAGAGCAAACAAACAAGCCCATGGCTCCTCTGTCCTTAACAACCTCTCATTTGTTCCAGCAATCTCTGCTCCTCCCTTTCCTAGCTAAATTCCTTCAAAAGGCCATCTATAATTGGTGCCTCCAATTCCATTTTTCTCATTCCCTTTTCAATTCTCTACAGTCACCTGTAGACTGCATTATTCAACAAAAACTGTTCCCTCCATAGTTACCTATGATCTGTAAATTGACAAATTTAATGGTCTTTTCTCAATCTTTATTCTTCTTGATCTTTCTTTAGATTGTGACACTGCCAATCACTCTTTTATTTAGTACTTTCTCTTCATTATGTTTTTGTGTTACTCCTCTCTCTTAGTTCTACTATCCATGGCCTACCCCTAGTTTCCTTTGCTGGATCTTTATCTAGATTGTGCCCAATAATGATAATTATTTGAATGTCCCTGTAGATTCTGTCCTAAACTATCTCTGTTCTCTCTTTACTCTATTCTACTTTTTGAATTCATCAGTACCCATGAATTCAGTTATTATCTCCATAAAGATGATTCTCAGACCTATTTACAAGCTATAATCTCTCTTCTAACTTCCAATTTTGCATTTTCAATTATGTATTGGACATGTTTGATTACCTTATAAACATCTTAAACTCAACAAGTTCAAAACTGAACTGAATATCTTTTCCTCAAATTCTCTCCATCTCTCAATTTTCCTATTTTTATTGATAGCATCTTCATTCTTCTAATCAACTAGCTTGTCATCCTTGATTCTTCTTTCTCTCTCACCCTTCATATCCAATCAATTATAAAGCCTTGTCATTTCTACCTTTACAAGAGCTCTCAAAATGTCCCATTCTCTCCTCTGACACTGCTACTGGCTTGAGTCATTTGACCTTATGACTGAATTATTGGGGTAGCCTTTTACCTATTTCCCTACCTCACGTTGTTTCTCACTCCAGTCCATCCTTCACTTGGCTATCAAACTAGTTTTCATTAAAGTACAACTATGGTCATATTATCTTCCACATTCAGTAAAATCTGGTGGCCTCGATTCTATCCATGATCAAATATAAAATTCCATTTGACTTTAAAAAAAATTAATAGCTTTTTATTTACAAGTTATATGCATGGGTAATTTTACAACATTGATAATTGTCAAACTTTTTGTTCCATTTTTTTCCCCTCCTTCCCCTCACCTCTCCCCTCAATGGCAGGATGACCAATACACGTTAAATATATTAAAGTATAAATTAAATACAAAATAAGTATACATGTCCAAACTATTATTTTGCTGTACAAAAAGAATTGGACTCTGAAATGTTGTACAATTAGCCTGTGAAGGAAATAAAAAATGCAGGTGGGCAAAAATATAAGAATTGGGAATTCAATGTAATGGCTCTTAATCATCTCCCAGAGTTCTTTCGCTGGGTGTTGCTGGTTCAGTTCACTATTGCTCCATTGGAACTGATTTGGTTCATCTCGTTGCTGAAGATGGCCAGGTCCATCAGAATTGATCATCATATAGTATTGTTGTTGAATGATCTCCTGGTCCTGCTCATTTCATTCAGCATCAGTTCCTGTAATTCTCTCCAGGCTTTCTGAAATCATCCTGTTGGTCATTTCTTATCAAACAATATCTATTTGACTTTTAAAGCCCTTCTTTAGCCTATATCTTTATAATTTATCTCTTCTAACCTATTTTCTTGTCTTCTTAGACTTAATTCTCTTCCATGTTTTCTATGATATAGTGACATCATCATTTTGATGTTCCTCACATAAGATGTCTTCTTCCATTCATTTTCAGTGACTGTCTCTCATTCCTACAATGATCTTCTGCTTCTTCTCTGTCCTTTGGTTTTTTTCAACCCTTAGTTAAAATTCTACCTTCTATAAACTTTTCCTAGTCTTCCTTAATGTTCATAACTTCCCTTTAAGATCATATCAAATTTATCCTGTATGTATCTTGTATACACACTGTCATATGCATATTTTCTCTCCAAATACAATGTGAGGTCCTTGTGGGCAGGGATTTGTTTTTACTTTTCTTTACCTTCTTAGGATATGTGTGTACACACACACATGTATAAACATATATGTATTATATATACATATACTGCACCTCAGGTCCATCCCCTTTCTGTCATAGATACCATGTTTCATTATCAGTCTTCTGAATTATAAAAGGTCATTTTATTCATCATATTTCTTGCAACTTTTAAAGAGGTTTTTACAGTGCTCTCTCTCTCTCTCTCTGTGTATACACACACACATACACTCTATATTTTTATTTATATATGTATCTATACATATATATGTCTATGTGTATACAATAGATCTCCTGGTTATGTTAATTTTATTCTTCATAAGTTTATAAGAATCTTCAAAATTGTTCATTTTCTTATTAATATTTAAGATCAAATTGTTCTTCAGCTTATATCTCTTCATTCTATATCAGTTCACCTAAGCATTTCTACAGCTATTTTGAAACCAATTTCCTCCTTTCTTTTAGTATAAATGTTGTTGTTCATCCTTCATTCTTGAAGAAGACTAATGACATCAGGAGGGTAATGCCCTGCAAATGATTTTGATTTAAGAGAGGCAGAACTGTGCAAAATCCTTATTCCCACTCTCTCTCCTCCAGAGTCATCAGAGTTCATTGATCAGCCACTGGTTAGGATGATTGTTGATGGCTTATTAAGATAATAATATTCCATCATATAAACCACAGCTCATTCAGATATTCCTCAACTGAGGACTCCTATCCAATAAACATTTAATATGTTTATTGTGCCAGGTATTATCCAAAGTTCTAGGAATATAATTAATAAAAAGACAGATTCTAGTCATCAAGAAGATTACATATGAGAGCTTATACACCTTTTGAATTGGCTAAAATGACAGGACAGATAATGATAAATGTTGGAGGGGATGTGAGAAAACTGAGATGCTAATACATTGTTGGTGGAGCTGTAAATTGATCCAACCATTCTAGAGAACAATTCAGAACTATGCCCAAGGGGCTATCAAACTGAGCATACCCTTTGATCCAGCATACCCTTTGATCTCTCCTGGACCTGTGTCCCAAAGAAATCATAAAAAAGGGAAAAAGACCCACATGTGCAAAAATGTTTATAACAGCCCTTTTGGTAATGGCAAAGAAGTGGAAACCGAGTGGATGCCCATCAGTTGGGAAATGGCTGAATAAGTTATAGTATATGAATGTTATGGAATATTATTGTTTTATAAAAAGCAATTAGCAGGAGGATTTCAGAGAAGTCTGGAGAGCTTTATATGAACTGATGTCAAGTGAATGAGTAGAACCAAGAAAATGTTGTAGACAGGAACAACAAGAATATGTGATGATCAACTCTGATGGACTCTTTTCAACAATGAGGTGATTCAGGCCAATTCCAATAGACTTGTGATGGAGAGAGCCATTAACATCCAGAGAGAGGACTGTGGGGATTGAATATGGATCACAACAGAGTATTTTCACTTTTTTGTTTATTTGCTTGATTTTTGTTTTTTCTCATTTTTTCCTTTTTGATTTGATTTTTCTTGAACATCATGATAAATGTGGAAATATGTATAAAAGAATTGCACATGTTTAACATAAACTGGCTTACTTGCTGTGTAGGGGGTGGTCAGGAGAAGAGAGGAAGAAAAAGTTGAAACAAGACTTTGCAAGGGTGAAAGTTGAAAACTATCTTTGCATATATTTTGAAAATAAAAAGCTATTATTTTAAAACAAAATAATCATATGGGAGGTTGGGAACAATGAAGGGGGAAATGTGGGGAAGGACACACATCAGGGAGTATCTTGTTTCCTGGAGTTGAAAACAGATAGGATATCAGACACAGGGTTCAGTGAGCCCCCAAATCCAGTTTCTAGTCCTCTGTAAAGGAAAACATAGGAAGGTGTTTGACATTTCACTCTCTACTTATATTACTACCATAGAAAAGATTTGCTATGACTATTTTTATACAAAATGGACCATTTTCTATTTCTCTGATCTTTTGAGTATTTATTGGTGGTAAAAGGACATGAACTCTTTGGTAATATTTTGTCTATAATTTCAAATTGTTTTTAGAATGATTTTTATCTACTCACAGAATAACAATAAAGCAATATGCCTGCTTTTGCAAGTCCCCACCCCCCCAAGTTTTGTCACTTTTTGTTACCTTTTTCAATCTGATAGGAGATAGCATCTCAAAATTGCTTGGAATTTGCATTTTCTCTCATTAACAGTATGTTGGAACATTTTTTCTACACCTATTAATAATCCATTTCTTTTCTTGAGAATTACCTATTAATATCCTTAGAATATTTATTAATCAAGGAAAGAATTTTATTCTTATAAATTTGTATCAGTTCCTTCAATATTTTGGAAATGAGACTTTTATCAGAGAAATTTACTAGAAAGATTATTTTTACAGTTCATTATTTTCCTTTTAACCTTAGTTTTTGGACTTAAGTGCAAAACCTTTTAATTTTATGTAATCAAAATTATACACTTTATCTGTGATGCTCTATTTTTTGTTGGATTACAAAATGTATAGACATCATTTATAAACTTTTTCTTGACTCTACCATCAACTTAAACTATTAGTATATTTCTTTAGATTTTTTCATACAACTTGCTTTAAAAAAAAAAAAACTATCTACGTACACTAATTCATCCACATTTCCTTCCACTCACTCTTCAATAATTTCCAATTTGATTCTTGACCTCATCAGTCATTATTATTGTTGTTCAGTTTTTTAAATTGTGTCTTTGGGATTTTCTTGGTAAAGATATTGGATTCATTTGCCATTTCCTGCTCCAGATCATTTTACAGATAAAGAACCTGAGGCAAACTGGGGTAAGTGACTTGGTCAGGGTTACAAAGCTAGGAACTGTCTGAGGCTACATTTGAACCTAAGATTCTCTTGATTCCAGGCTTCCTGTTCTATCCTTGTTCTATCTATCTAGCTGTTATCAGTCAGTCAAGAAATATGTTTAAGCACATGTGCCTCTCAACCAAAACTATGTTCTCAAAATGATCTTATAAGGAGACTGGGGATGAATGTAGTCCCAGTTCCCCTACTTATCAGTTGATACAATCACATGATATAGAAACTGTTAAGATCTTAATTTGTGAACAAGATGTACTTATATCCTAAGCTTTTTTAGAGGTATGAAGTTTTTTTGACTGAAGAAACCACTTAAACAAATTAGCCTCAACTTTAAGGTCTTTTAATAGTCATTTACTGAGGAGCACAAGGCAGCTGACATTAGAACAATTCAGAGTCAGACTTTGAAGGGTTCATGGTCTCAACTCTTATCACATAGGCTGCCTCTGTTTCATGACATATTTAAGAATTAACAAAAATAGGAAAATTCATTTGTTCCTATATTTGTTTATCATCTAAAGAATATTCATTGTGTTAATATGGTAACAATAAATGCCATTAACAGAAACATGATTCTCCAAAATGCTATCCTCTCTAAGTACTTTTGTATTTGCCCTCTTTATATTTATTCTATATATATACTAAAATATTTACTGTTTCCTCTCATAGAATGCAGACTTCTTGACCTTAGTTATTGTTTCATTATTTGTGATTGTTTCCCAGAACCTATTATAGTGCCTAAAGCATATAGACCCATAACAAATGCTTGTTGATTGGTTGGTTAATCAAGTATGCCCTCTCTCACTCTTAAATATCCATTCCTCAGCTTCTCTGCAGTATTTTACATTTGTTGATATTCCTCACTTTGAAAATTCTCTCCTCCCTACATTTTTTTTCTCCCTGTATTCCTTTATTTTCCCCTTTCTAGAGAACCATTCCACATAATAATTTTTTTTTTAATGAAAAGGGGTAGGGTAAGTAATGCAGTAGATATAGCATCAAATCTGGATTCAGGAGGAACAGAGTTCACATATGACTTCCAACACTTATTAAATGACCCTGGGCAAGTCATTTAAGTCAATTGTTTCCAAAAGGAAAAAAGGTGGGGGGGGGGGGGGAAGAAAAACAATAAGCAAAATTTATCAATGCATCCAAAAAAAATGTGGAAAAAGATGCAATTAAAAAAATTACCCTGGCATGGATTCTGTCAATATAAAGTAATTATTAAATAAAAATTTAAAAAAAAAAAGAAAAAGAAAAAGATGCAATGTACCACTCTCATAGACCTCACAAATTTGTAAAGACGGGGGCTAGAGTATCTTTTCATTTCTTTTTTTAGGAAGTCATGATTATTCTTGGTAATTTTGAAACATTTACTTTTGATTGTTTCATAGTTGTTCTTTCTATTTATGTTGTTATCTGTCTTCTTGGCTTTTTCTTTTCTTGGCTTTTACTTCATTCCATATAATTTCATAACTATATTTCCATGTTTGAAGATATTCATCATATTTATCATTTCCTTCAGCACAGTAATATTCCATTACATTTATTTATCACAATTTGTCTAGCCATTTCCTAATCAACAAGCATCTACTTTGTTTCCATTTCTGTGCACACACACACACACACACACACACACACACACACACACACTGCTGATAACAAATATACCACTGTAGAGAGGGATTTTCTTTTAATTAAATACTTCCTTCTCTGAATCAAAGATTATGGCTATTTAAATCATTTTATTTGCATATTTTAAAATTACTTTCCAAAGTGCTTTTACTGATTCATATCTCTACCAACAATGCACTAGTGTGACTGCTTCCCACACTTCCTCTAACAATGACTACTTGGAGTACCATCTTTTGTCACTTTTGTCCATTTGCTGAAATGAACCCTCAGAGTTGTTTCAATATGTATTTCTCTTCTTATTATCAATTTGTTTATTATAAATTTGTTACTTTTTATATGATTTTCAATAATTTGCTATTCTTTTTGTGAGAACTATTTATTGATATTCTTGACCACCTTGACAGCTTGTCATTATCTGTTTTAAATACAAAACTCTTATCTAAGAAATTGGATATGCAAATGTTTTCCCATTTGGTCATTTCTCTTTTTATCCTAGTTGCGTTAATTTCTGACAACTGCTTTCCAGTTTTCCTAGTTTTTTTTTTTTTTTTTTAACATAAATAACCTTCTCTAGATCTCTATGACATTTAGATCTTCCCTAATCTCCCTTTTCCTTTTCCACCACAATGAAATATGCTCAACTTTCCCCTGTAATTAATTGTTTTTCACCCTCTAGTCCTTGATAGCCACCAAGTTACTGATATCTCTCATACCCTTCACTATTAACCTTCAAGAATAGTCTGGGACTTCCAGCCAAGATGGCAGAGAGGAGGCACGCATCTACTTAAGCTCTGCATTTTCTCTAAGAATTTATTTCATGACAAGCCCCGGAATTAGTGCTTGACTGAAAAAAAAAACCTAGAAATAATTACCAAGAGAAGACATCCTTGAAATTAGCCAGAAAAGTCTATTTTTGCTCGAGGGACGGTTTTAGATAGGGGGCACAGGCTGAGGGCAGGCAGCAGCGGGGAGAGCACAGCAGGCAGCTCACAGCCAAGCAGACCAGAGGGTGGTGGGGTGTAATCTCAGCCATCTCTGCAGGGAGAGCTTTGCTACAATATTGGATACTTTGCCCTGGCAGCAAGCCAGCAGACCAGCATAGAACCTAAAAACACAAGAGGTGAAGAATACAATCCTGAATACCTGGAGTCTCTGAAGACCTGGCCACCCCTCCCTCCCAGTGTCTTAGCCTGCTCTTAGAGTCTCAGAGCACAGGTGCAGCACAGCCACCACTGTCCTACTAGTGCCTCGCTGCTGCCCCCCACAGTCTGTAGAGGAAGCTCAGTAACACCATCCAGCTCAAAAAAAAAAAAAAAAAAAAAAAAGCAGATTACATTTTTTTTTTTGCTAGTTTATCTTCTTTGATTCTTCTCTGACATAATGAGCAAAAAATTTAAATGGACCTTAACCATTGACAGCTTCTATATGGATAGAGAGCAGACTTTAAACCCTGAGGAGACTAAAAATAGACTGTCTCCAGATGAATCCCCAAAGGAGGATATGATCTGGTCCTCAACACAAAAAACTCTCATAGGAGAAATTTAAAAAGGCTCTCACAAGAGAGCTAGAAGAAAAATGGAAAAAGGAAAGGGAAGCTTGAAAGAGGGCCTCAATAAATCATCCCACTCATTTAAAGATAGAGTGGATAAAAAAATCAAATCCTTGAAAAACAGAATTAGTGAACTGGAAACAGAAAATAACTCTCTAAAAAATAAAATCGGTGAAATGGAAAAAATTCCATAGAATAAAACAACTTAAAAACTCAATTGGACAATTAGAAAAAGATATAAAAAAGTGAGTGAAGAAAATACTTCCTTGAAAATCAGAATCAAACAAATAGAGTTGAATGACTCCAGGAGGCACCAAGAATCAGTCAAGAAAACCAAAAAAAAAAAAAAAATGAAACAATGGAAAAACATGTCAAATAACTTCTTGGGAAAACAATAGACCTGGAAAATAGATCTAGGAGAGACAATCTGAGAATTATTGGACTCCCAGAAAAATATGATGAAAAAAAGAGCCTGGACACTATTTTCCAAAAAATTATCAAAGAGAACTGCCCAGAAGTTATAGAAACAGAGGGTAAAATAGAAATTGAAATAATTCATCTATCATCTACTGAAAGGGATCCTAAAATCAAAACACCAAGAAATATAGTGGCCAAAGTCCAAAACTATCAGACGAAGGAAAAAATACTGCAAGTTGCTAGAAAAAATCAATTCAGATATAGAGGAGCCACAATGAGGATTACTCAAGACCTAGCACCATCTACATTAAAGGATTGAAGGGTCTGGAATATGATATTCTGAAAGGCTAAGGAACTTGGTATGCAACCGAAAATAACTTACCCAGCCAAAATGAGCATCTTTTTTCCAGGGAAGGAGATGGACATTCAACGAAATAAGCAAATTTCACCTATTTTTGATGAAAAAACCAAAACTTAACAAAAAGTTTGATCTACAAATATAGAACTCAAGAGAAACCTAAAAAGGTAAAAAGAAATCTTGGTGGCTATATTTCTGCTATAAAGATATATCAAGAATACATGTATACCTTGTTCTAGAAACAAGAGGCAGAAAGGAAATTGTACCTGGAAAAGGGTAAAGTGGGGGTACACATCTCATGAAGAGGCAAAAGAAACCTATTATATCTGAGAGAAAGAATGGAGGGGGGTGAACATAGTGTATATCTTACTACCATCAGAATTGGCTTAAAAAGAAAAATTTTAGACATATTCAATTTATGGTGAAACTTCTCCCACCTCATTGAAAAGTGGGAGGGGAAAAGTGAAAAAAGAAGGAATAAGCTAAGCAGAAAGGAATACAGAAACTGTGAGGAAAAGGAGTAAGATAGGGGGAGAAACTCTAAGGTGCGGGGAGGGATAATAAAAAGGGAGGGCTGTGAGAAGCAAGTGGTGCTCACAAGTTTAATACTGAAGAGGGGAGTAAATGGGAAAGAAGGGATAAAAGCATAAACAGGGGTTAACAAGATGGCAAGTAATACAGAATTGGTAATTTGAACCATAAATGTAAATGGGGTAAACTCTCCCATAAAGAGGACCCGGTTAGCAGAATGGATTGAAAGCCAGAATTCTACAATATGTTGTATACAGGAAACACACCTGAAGCAGGGAGATACATACAGAGTAAAGGTAAAAGGTTGTAGCAGAATCTACTATGATTCAGGTGAAGTCAAAAAAGTAGGGGTACCATCCTCATCTCAGATCAAGCAAAAGCAAAAATTGATCTAATTAAAAAATATAAGAAAATGCACTATATCTTGCTAAAGGATAGCATAGATAATGAAGCAATATCAATATTAAACATATATGCACCAAGTGGTGTAACATCTAAATTCTTAAAAGAGAAATTAACAGAGCTGCAAGAAGAAATAAACAGGAAAACTATAATAGTGGGAGATCTCAACCTTGCACTCTCAGAATTAGATAAATCAAACCACAAAATAAATAAGAAAGAAGTCAAAGAGGTAAATAGAATACCAGAAAAGTTAAATATGATAGATCTTTGGAGAAAATTGAATGGAGACAGAAAGGAGTACACTTTCTTCTCAGCAGTTCATGTAACCTATACTAAAATTGGCCATGTATTAGGACATAAAAACCTCCAACTCAAATGCAGTAAGGCAGAAATAGTAAATGCATCCTTTTCAGACCATGATGCAATGAAAATTACATTTAATAAAAAGCCAGGGGAAAATAGACCAAAAAATAATTGGAAACTAAACAATCTCATACTAAAGAATAATTGTGTGAAACAGCAAATCATAGAAATAATTAATAACTTCACCCAAGAAAATGACAACAATGAGACGTCATACCAAAATGTGTGGGATGCAGCCAAAGTAGTAATAAGGGGAAATTTCATATCTCTAGAGGCCTACTTGCAGAAAATAGAGAAAGAGAAGGTCAATGAATTGGGCTTACAACTAAAATGCTAGAAAAGGAACAAACTTAAAAACCCCCAGTCAAACACTAAACTTGAAATTCTAAAAATAAAAGAAGAGATCAATAAAATTGAAAGTAAAAAAAAAAACTATTGAATTAATAAAACTAAGAGTTGGTTCTATGAAAAAACTAATAAAATAGACAAACCTTAGTAAATCTGATTTAAAAAAGGAAAGAGGAAAATCAAATTGTTAGTCTTAAAAATGAAAAGAGAGAACTCGCTACTAATAAAGAGGAAATTAGAGCAATAATTAGGAGTTACTTTGCCCAACTTTATGCCAATAAATTCAACAACTTAAATGAAATGGAAGAATACCTTCAAAAATATAGCTTGTCCACATTAACAGAGGAAGAAATAAATAGACTAAACAGTCTCATTTTAGAAAAAGAAATAGAACAAGCTATTAACCAACTCCCTAAGAAAAAATCCCCAGGACCAGATGGATTTACATGTGAATTCTACCAAACATTTAAAAAACAATTAACTCCAATGCTATATAAACTATATGAAAAAATAGGGATTGAAGGAATCCTACCAAATTCCTTTTATGACACAGACATGGAACTGATACCTAAACCAGGTAGGTTGAAAACAGAGAAAGAAAATTATAGACCAATCTCCCTAGTGAATATTGATGCAAAAATCTTAAATAAAATATTAGGAAAAAGATTATAGAGAATCATCCCCAGGATAATACCCTATGACCAAGTAGGTTTTTTACCAGGAATGCAGGGCTGGTTCAATATTAGGAAAACTATTAGCATAATTGACTTTATCAATAACTAAATTAACAAAAACCATATGATCATCTCAATAGATGCAGAAAAAGCATTTGATAAAATCCAACATCTATTCCTAATAAAAACCCTGAGGTTGAGAGGATAGGAATAAATGTACTTTTCCTTAAAGTAGTCAGGAACATCTATTTAAAACCATCAGTAAGCATCATATGCAAAGGGGAAAAACTGGAACCTTTCCCAGTAAGATCAGGAGTGAAACAAGGTTGCCCACTATCACCATTATTATTCAATATTGTATTAGAAACGCTAGCCTCGGCAATAAGAGTCAAGAAAGAGATGAACGGAATTAGAATAGGCAATGAGGAAACCAAATTATCACTCTTTGCAGATGATATGATGGTATACTTAGAGAACCCCAAAGATTCTACTAAAAAGCTATTAGAAATAATTCACAACTTTAGCAAAGTTGCAGAATACAAAATAAATCCACAAAAATCTTCAGCATTTTTATACATCACCAACAAAATCCAACAGCAAGAAATATAAAGAGAATTTCCATTCAAAACAACCATGGATAGCATAAAATATTTGGGAATCAATCTACCAAAGGAAAGTCAGGAATTATATGAGCAAAATTACAAAACACTTTCCACCCAAATAAAGTCAGATTTAAATAATTGGAAAAATATTAAGTGCTCTTGGGTAAGCCAAGCGAATATAATAAAAATGACAATATTCCCTAAACTAATCTATTTATTTAGTGCTATACCAATCAGACTCCCAAGAAAATATTTTAATG
This sequence comes from Antechinus flavipes, assembly GCF_016432865.1. Lineage (NCBI taxonomy): Eukaryota > Metazoa > Chordata > Mammalia > Dasyuromorphia > Dasyuridae > Antechinus > Antechinus flavipes. Next base: position 608,198,106 of record NC_067398.1, read on the forward strand.
ATCTAGGAAAAAAAAAACAACAAAATTCATATGGAAGAACAAAAGGTCGAGAATCTCAAGGGAACTAATGAAAAAAAAAAATCAAATGAAGGTAGCCTACTGTACCTGATCTAAAATTATATTATAAAGCAGCAGTCACCAAAACCATTTGGTATTGGCTAAGAAATAGATTAGTTGATCAGTGGAACAGGTTAGGTTCACAAGACAAAATAGTCAATAACTATAGCAATCTAGTGTTTGACAAACCCAAAGATCCCAACTTTTGGGATAAGAATTCATTATTTGACAAAAACTTCTGGGAAAACTGGACATTAATATGGCAGAAATTAGGCATGGACTCACACTTAACACCATACACCAAGATAAAATCAAAATGGGTCCATGATTTAGGCATAAAGAATGAGATTATAAATAAATTAGAGGAACATAGGATAGTTTATCTCTCAGACTTGTGGAGGAGGAAGGAATTTGTGACCAAAGATGAACTAGAGATCATTATTGATCACAAAATAGAAAATTTTGATTATATCAAATTAAAAAGTCTTTGTATAAACAAAACTAATTCAAACAAGATTAGAAGGCAAGAAACAAACTGGGAAAACATTTTCACAGTTAAAGGTTCTGATAAAGACCTCATTTCCAAAATATAGAGAGAATTGACTCTAATTTATAAGAAATCATGTCATTCTCCAATTGATAAATGGTCAAAAGATATGAACAGACAATTTTCATATGATGAAATTGAAATTATTTCCACTCCTATGAAAGAGTGTTCCAAATCACTATTGATCAGAGAAATGCAAATTAAGACAACTCTGAGATACCACTACACACCTGTCAGAATGGCTAAGATGACAGGAAAAAATAATGATGAATGTTGGAGGGGATGTAGGAAAACTGGGACACTGATGCATTGTTGGTGGAGTTGTGAACGAATCCAACCATTCTGGAGAGCAATCTGGAATTATGCCCAAAAAGTTATCAAACTGTGCTACCCTTTGATCCAGCAGTGTTTCTACTGGGTTTATATACCAAAGAGGTCTTAAAGAAGGGAAAGGGACCCACATGTGCAAAAATGTTTGTGGCAGCCCTTTTATTAATAAGGGAGGGAGGGAGTGCAAGAGATAATGTTGTAAAAAATTACCCAGGCATGGGTTCTGTCAATAAAAAGTTATAATTATTAAAAAGAAAAAAGAATAGTCTGGAGTACTCTCGCTCTCCAGGTTATATCATTACCTATCATTTCCCTTTGAAAATCCTATTCCATAGGTTCAGCTAGTATGTATATGTCCAATCAGCATCACTAGTTCAATATATCCAAAACCTGATCACCTCAAAACCTGCCTTTTTTTCCTTTCCTCTCTATTTCTTTCAATAGCTTTATCATTCTCAGAATTTCATCTTTACCTTCTTCATCTTTCTGGACTCATACATCCAATTTGAAGATAGAGATCATGTCCTATTTTTCTCCCTCTCAATGGCTCTCACTTCAACTCAATAAATATTATCTTAAAGTTAAATAAAAGAAGAACCAGATGAATTTGTCTATTTCTATTAGTGAGAATATTTTGTTCATCCAGGTACCCTGGATTGATACTTCAATGTCAATTTTGTTTCTACCTTCTCCTCATGCCTGCTTTTCTCTATATCCCTCATTAGATTGTAAATTCTCCAAGGGAAGGGATTATCTGCCTTTTTTTGTATCCCCAACCCTTAACACAATGTCTGGCAAATAGTAGAGGCTTAGTAAATGTATACTGAATTGAATTATTAAAAATTCAATTTATTATATTCTATAATTCTAACTTTGCAATCTCTTCCATTTCTGTCTCCAATTCTACCATTCTAGCTCAAATTCAATTTTGTTCCCAGACAATTTTAATACACTTAATTTGTTAATACAATACATTTATTTTCCATCTTTAAATTCTGTTTTCTAATTGATCACACCACTATTATTTTGTTGCTTTCCTTCTCAGAAACTTCAATAATACCCCACTTCCTTGACTTGGTATGGCCTTTCACAATATGGCTCCAGACTTATCTTCCATTATACTCTTACAAAAAATACAGGATACTACAGTAAAGCTAAATTGTTTTCTGAATGTACCATTAGCATTCCTGCTACTGTTCGTGATTTTCTCTTTCTGGAATCCATACTCCCAATATAGTCTCTGCTCGAAACTCTATCCTTTCTTCCAGGCTTACTTAAATTTCTACTCTTCTTGCTCTTCTTAAGTGGTCTTCTGAAATCCTACATATATTTTTCATTTAAATCTTGTGGGCCATTTATCACACCTAATTTTGCATGATAGTGATTTATGCATATAATTTAACAGTCTATATAACTCTACTTCTGCCCCAAGCCTGGGACAGTAACTTGAGAAATACTTCTATGGCTGACACTGAATGATTTATACATTAAGGCTGAACCAGAAAGTTGTGTGTGTGAAGTGAAGCAGAAGGAAAGTTTGTGAGAGGAGTACAAAGAAAAATAGATGCAAAATGGGCAAATTCAGAAATGCATATATGATGGGGATCTGATCTCCCTCCACATATCCCTTGACATCCAGTAGCTGCAACTTTATGGACTGCCAAGAGTAGACTTTCCGAGTAAATTTATTCTCCCATTGTCTGAACTGAAAATTTTCTCTCAGTTCCAGTGAAAGTCCTCATCTACTCTTATGCATGGTATTTTCTCTAATCTATGTAACTTTCCTGATTTCTATTTACTGTGTGCTTAGGAAAATGTATTTTTTCATTATCTCTGTATGTGTGTTTGTTGTATGTGTATGTGTGTGAAAGGAACTAACTTGATGAGAAGCTAATTGTTGTTCTCCAATTCTCCAATGAATAAAGTAGATATTCTGATTCTCTAAAAGATCATATACCTAGAATATCAATATGTGATGTGTGATAGATAGATACAATTTTGACCCAATGCACTTCTTGGAAACAGATGAATAAGAGAGTGAAAACTAATTCTGACCTCTTTTTGTTTCCTAACCTATATTTATTCCAGGGCTTTCCCTCTTTTAACTTATCATTTATCTTGTACATAGCTTGCTTTACATATATTTGTTTGTATCTCATCTCCCACATTAGACTGTAAGCTTCTTCAGGGCAGGGACTGTCTTTTGCCTGTTTCTTTTACCCTAGCACTTAAGACAGTGTCTAGTACATAATGGGTGCTTATATATGCTTTTTAAATGAATGAATAAAAAGAGAAAGTAAAACAGATGCTAGATATCTATCTATCCATTCCATACATTGGGCTAACCTTTTATATTAACATACACACACACACACACACACACATACACACACACATTGGTGTTTGTAAACCATATATGGATTACATTATAAACTTCTGTAACATAATAATGACATTTATGTAGTACCTACCATATGCTAGGCACTGTGCTAAGCACTTTATTTTTAATCTTTTGAGGACACAGATATTTTTAATAATAAATAAATATATTAATAAATAAAATTATAATATAATAAACAAATATGTAAACTTTGAATTGATTATAATAATAAAAGAGATTTAAACCAGAAAAAAACTTTATGAGTTCAACCATTTTATACTTATCTCATGTAATTCTTATAATAGTCTTGGGAGATAGATACAATTATTGTGCTCTTTTCACTGATGAGAAAACTGAGGCTAATAGAGATTAAGTGATTTGCCAAGGGTCACACAAATAGTAGATGTCTGAGGCTGAATTTGAACTCAGGTCTTTCTGACTTTAGGTTAGTACTATCGCAATATCACCACCTAGGGAACTATGCTGTAATGACATTAGTGTCTGTTATAGGATCTTGAACCTAATAATCACATGACAAAATGTTTTATTAAGCTAAATTGAATTGAAAGTAAAATAAAATGAGAACATATTTTTAGATATTACATTTGTAAACTCTTATACTAAAAGGTCTCAAACAAAGTGGATAGTTGATTTTAATGGTGAATTTCTAAAATAATTCAAGGGCTTATAGTCCAAAATAACCCAAGCACATTTTGAATCCTCCTTAACGTTCTGCTGGACATTTGGCAAAGCTCTCATGTTAAATTTTGTATTCCTTTTCTGTTTTTCTTTTTTTCTTATTCTGTTAAAAAAAAAAAAAACCTTATAGTTCTATTGTTGAGAAGAGTCTTCCCTTCACCAGAGAATGATCCAGCTGACTGACATTTGAAAGAGGACCCCGTGAGTATACACACATTGTTTAGGTACAAATTCAGGAAGTGTAAAAGAATTAATGAACATGGCCCTATACAATCACCCCTTTTCCCTGTTCCATCCCCACCCTACCAAGTACTGTGTGCTCTGTGGAGGAGAGTAGCAGAAATATGCAAAGCAAGTTCTCACAACCACTGCCATAAATTTCCTTCCATGTATGATGGAGACTAACGCTTACAGCTTCTCTTTCTTGATTTCTAGATCATAAAATGAATATATTTACTTATATCCACTTGCAAATATTGAATAATAATTGGTTAGTTATTATACTTATGGGAATTAAAAGTGCTACTCCAGTGCACAGAAATATTATACTACTTATAAAAGAGAATTTTCCATGTTAAATAGACTAGAACAAAGATGTATTTATCTAGTCAGTTTCAATTCAATTCAACAAATATTTATTAAGCACCTGTTCAAAGCAAAGTCTGGCAATGCAAAGACAAAAACTAAAACAGACATTGACTTCAAAGAGCTTATATTCTACTGATGACATCATACACAGAGAAATAAATGAAAAGTGATTTGAGAAGGAAAAAAGAACTAAGGATGGGAGGTTATTAAAGAAGATTTCTGTAAAAGATGACACTTGAAAAGAGACATCAATCAATCAAACAATATTTATTAATAATTATTAATTTATTAATAATTAATCCCACTACATGTCAGGCACAATGCTAAGCAATGAGGATATAAAAGGAGCTAACAATCAAATGGAGGAGACAGTATATAAGAAATATATTAAGTTATATCAGGGATAAATAAGAAATTATTAACAGAAGAAAGGCATTGTAAGTAAAAGGTGTTAATGAAAGCTTCAAGTTGAAGATGGGATTTTAATTGAGACTTAAAAGAAGTCAGGGAGGTCAGAAGTTGGAACAGAGAAGGAAGACCCTTCCAGGCATTGAGGACATATAGAGAAAAGGCCAGAATTGGAGAAATAGAGTATGTTCCATGCTTAACATGGAACCACCAGGAGGGCAATGTCAACAGATCAAAGAATACGTGTTGTAAAATAAGATGTAAAGAAGACTGAAAAAGTAAGAGGGGACTAGTTTATAAAGGGCTTTGAAATCAGACAGAGAGTTTTGTATCAGCTGCTGGAGGCAGTAGGAAATTGCCGTAGTTTATTAGTAAGGGATGGGTGGATGACATTATAGGACCTATGCTTTAAGAGAATCTCTTTAGTGTCTAAATAGAGAATGATTGGGGTGGGGAGAGACTTGAGGTTGGCAGAACCACTAACAGATTATTGCAATAATGAAAGAGGTGGTGAGAGTTTACAGTGATGGTGACAATATCAAAAAAAAAGGGAGCATATTAGAGAGATGTTACTAAGATAAATCACCAGGCTTTAACAACAGTTTACATATGGGGGGCTGGGGTTGAGAGATACTGAAAAATCTAGAAGTCCTGAAGTATGATTCACATTGAGAAACCTTTCTATAGATCAGGAGTCTGAACTATACAATTTAATCATTAAAATTCCACTCAAACCTCCTTCTCCTTATGATTTTGTAGTTCTCATGTCTCCCATGCTCAAATATTGCTGTTGTTCAATCATGTCCAATTCTTCATGACCTCATTTTGATTTTGTTTGTTTGTTTTGACAAAGATATGGGAGAGGTTTGCCATTTCTTTCTCTAGTTCATTCTACAGATGAGGAAATTAAGGCAAATAGGGTTAAGTAACTTGCTGAAGGTTATATGTCTAGTAAGTGTCTGAGGCCAGAGGAAGATGAACTTTCCTGATTTCAGGCCTGGCACTTTGTCCACCTCACCACCTAGCTGCCATTGTTCAAAACCTTGAGGTTTATATCTCAGATTCTTCCCTTTCCCTTTTATTTCTTGTTTCTAAATATCAATTACTAAGTCCTAGAGATTTCTCTTTTTCCAGTTCCTACTATTACCACCCTAATAAGAGATGGGATGCAGACTGAATTATTGCAAGAGCTTTATGGTAGGATGAATATTAATGTTTTTTCAATTAAGATTAGGCTAATTCCTTCTCCTTTTCTATGAAAGGGATTACTTGTATCCTAAAAGGAGACAGAGATCCCAAGACTTGACTGGTCCCTGTGACCAGCTTCCAGGTCACCTAAGGGTATAAACAAATCTTACCCACCTGCAGTAGGGACCATTCTCACTTCACTTCTGAAGTCCATGTGAATCACCATTTCCCTTATTAAAACCTGTAATGATGACCAGACATTCCATAAAAAACATGAGACTATGTCAAGAGAAGTTGAGAGCCACTAGATATTCCCACCCCTACCCCAATCCTTGCTGATAAAGTAAGCCTATATCATTGTAGATCTTACTGTTTCCTCAACTCTTTCTTGTGAAAATAAGAGTTTCTTTCTCTCTTCTTCAAGTAGTGAAATTAGCCTGGCAAAATGCATAGTGAATGGCAAGAGATTGGGAGGTTTTATGCCAGACTCAAAACATCAAAATAATTTGTGCCAGGCCATTTTTTGCACAAATCTGGATTCAGTCTTTTCATTAAATGATTCTTTGTTGCAAATGAAATCATGGCATTTATCAACTCAGCAAATTGCTCCTCACTTGCTTCCCAATCATTGGAATGATCTCTTGGTGTGACAGCCTCCTTAGGGATTATTCCCCTCTTGCTTAATTCCTTTCTCCATGTCTCTATACCTAACACTGAAATATGAATAGCCTTCTGGAAATTCTATATTGTTCTCTTTCTTCTATTCAGAAACATTCATTTTGGCATGAACTTTTAGTTTGTCCAAAAGAATTCAGCAGCATCCAAATTTACCATTGACTCCCTTAAGACTCTCTGGAATCCTCAATTGGCTTTTGAAAATAGTGATATTTCCTTCTCACTTTTTTTTATCATCTCTGTATTGAAATAATTCACCTTGTAAAAATATTTCTTGACTATCAAGTAGACTGACATAGAATCCATATCCTACTCTCTGTCTCTGTATCTCTGTTTGTGTCTCTGTCACTTTTTGTCTTTCTCTGACTGACTCTCTCTCTCTCTCTCTCTCTCTCTCTCTCTCTCTCTCTCTCTCTCTCTCTTTCTTATTCTCTCTCGCTCTCATTTTCACTTGCTACTACTGCTTTTCTTGGATTTCCCATCAAACAACTGGGTCCCAAATCCCTTAACATAGCAAATATCCAGAGTTTACATAAATATAATTCTTAAATGCCAAATACACAAGTCCTAGTAACATTGAAAAGAAAGGAGGAAAAAAATGGAAAAGAATTATATAACTAAGAATATGAGTCATTTCACAACAAATAGAATATTTAGCAGTTTCAGAAGCAGATGTATTGGGATTATTAGGGTATGTTGATGTGTCAAAGAATTTTTAATTTAAAATGCCACTACTGATACTAGAGGTGGAAACATGCATAAAACAGGGCACAGGGTGCTAACAGTGATCTGTCAATGCAATGGGATGGCAGGTGATCAGGGCACAACATTCACTGGTCTCACGAGGGATCAGAGCAAGCTACTATGGACGAACAGTGGGGATGCCTACAAATCCAATTTCCAAAGGTACCCCTATATCTAAACAAGAGATAAAAGTCCTAAATTACTAAGTTACACACACACACAAACACATACCAACTACATGACTACTCTCATTTTAAGAAAAGTCAAATAAAATTTTAAATCAAAATGTTAATGTTTTTAATAATAATAATAATATTTAAATAATGATATCAGTGGCTGTGAAAATTCATTTGGACCCCTACTCTATTCTAATCAGTATTAATCAATTTGATAGAATCATATCAAAGTTTTACACAAAAGGTCCCAAATCTATGGGCTGCAGATTCTAAATAAACTTGCTCAACTATAGAAAATTAACTAAAAGTCAACCGCTCTTGTTTTTCCAAGTGTGGCAGAGAGCAAAATTATGTGGAAAGTCCCCAAAAATATTTTTATATCTCCAGACCAATCACTTGTCCAATAAGAGTAGATAACCATCTTATGACCACTTAGGTCACCCAATTTGTGATATCTTGTATCATTTATTCCTGCCCAATCTACAAAGAAACCTGTCCATCTTAGGTAGAGATATTTCTTGTTTCACCCAACTTGTGATCCTGCTAACATAATGCTTATTTTAGCATGTCAATCAATGCGATTATTCCATGTTTGGTATAGTTGTTCTGACTGACTGGACATCTAGCCTTATTTAAATAGGGCCCTGGAAGAAGGAGTTATTTCAGATCATGAGAAAAATCTGAGGTTCATTTCACTGAAGGGAGTCATGGGCTCTTTAATAAAGTGACTTTGACTCAGAGTTTTGCCTCAGTTTTTTTTTATTGTAGGTGGGATAATTTTGATTCCCACATAGCATTTATGTAGTGTTAAGATTTACAAAGTATTTTAGAAATATGATCTTATTTGATTCTCATAGCTACCATGAGAAATGGGTTCTATTATTATATACTTTTATAGATGAGAAAAGTGATGCAGTAAATGTCTGAAACCAGGTGTGAATTCAGTTCTTCCTGACTCTATCCACTGTACCACTTAGTTATCTCTGCAATTTAACAGTTTATTTGGGGAGAGTTTACATTCTACTAGATAATCGAATACAACATGTACATTAAAAGAAGTGTTATGAAGACCTTTGGCTATTTCTCATTGAAATACATTTTGCAACCCTGAAATTTTAAGGAGCAGAGCTAATAGACTGTCAACTTGAGTCTCAGTGTGATTTTAGAAATTGTGGGAAAACTTAGATACACACTCATAGAGTTATTGCTTTCTTTATAGTTTTATCATTTATCTACCATCTATCTTCCTGAAAATGCTATTTTCTTTTTTGTTTTTTTCTCCTCCTCTAAATTTCATCATCGTGTTTTATTTATTATACCTTATAGCTTCATGTCAATATGATCCACCTGGGACTAAGAAAGACATCTCTTTACAAACTAATTCCAGCCTTCTTGATGGAACAACTATTAATATATGACAATATTTTAGTGTTGATTTTAAAAGATAGATTTTCAATTTTTAGAAAATATCTTAGATTTGTATGTTTGCACTGAGATATAGTGTAAGGATTGGGCATTTGAGTTAATGGGATAGGAAATTCCCAAATAAGGAAATTTTCTTAACCAAAGCAGATAAGAAAGCATTTCTCAACAATTTATAGTCAGAGTAGGTCCTAGTTCAGTAAGACACTAAATGACTTGCCCAGAGTCAGTACAGTACTTTAAAAAAAGTTAGATTTGAACCAGGTCTTCCTGGTTATGAGAGCATCATTCTACATATTGTTTTATGCTCTAGTGCCCCTAAATTATTCCCTATGCTTTTTAGCCTTGTGATTTATTACCTATCTCTGTTTTCAAAGAATTTCATGAGTTACTTACTGGGTATTCATTTAAAGAACAATAGAATTTTTTAGTTGGAATGGACCTCAGTAAGTCATACGAACCAGTTCATGACAAAGAATACCCACTACAACATACCTGAAAAATAACTTTTCAGCCTATGATCAAAGACCTCTTTCATAATTTCATTTGGCGGTTTCTTTGGCAAAGATACTGAAGTAATTTGCCATTTCCTTTTCCATCTTATTTTACAGATCAGGAATTGAGGCAAACAAATGAACAACAACAATTTAAAAGGAATAGGATTTATGTTGAGTTTCTTTATTCATTGACTGCTTTTATCTGCACTCTGGAGAATACCTTTTTCTGTTTCAGAGAATTAATGCATCATTTTAAACTTTTTTAAAAAGTTACAAATTTGTTTATACACACACATATACATATATCAATATATAACATTCACCAACAACATTAATTTCTCTTTATGAAGTCTCAGACCTATGCTACTTGGCTTTAGAATAGCCAACTTGGACCTTTGGGGATCAGAGATTGGGAATTGTTATTGGAGAAAGGTTTTGGTTTAATATAAGAAGAAATTTCCTGAGAATGAGTTTTGTCCATCAGTGGAACTTGGAAATTAGAGTTTTTATAAACCTGAAGGTGTGATATATGTGTAGCCATCTTCTATCACCTATAAAGAGTATATAAGGAAATTGTTGATTATCTAAGATATTTGGAAGGGGCTTTATCAATTTTATCCCATCTCTTTTGAAAGCTTGTCCCGCTGACTGCTGCTCTTTTTTATCTTGTCTTCTTATCTTTCTTGTTTTTATCTTCCTAATAATTCTTTTCTCAGGTTGTATGGAGTGTTTAGAGAGAACAAGAGCCTCTGTTGTGAGGGCTTGCTAAAATCTTTTCAGAGCTGTTCATCGACCTTTGGTGTCCATCTGTCACCCAACTCTCACCTATGGCTCCAAAAAACTATAGCACATGCAGCAGCCACACTGTGGGTAAAATCATCTCTGCAAACAGATTAGACCAAGTGAGTATGACCAACAAACCCAACAGTAAGTGAAGTGAATGTCTTCCCCAAGCATATGAAGACTTTCCTTGATTGAATGGGTAAATGAGAACAATTTGTTCCAGCAGCCATAAAGGAATCTGAAGCAGTTACTGCAGAATGTGTGGAGCTTAATCAGACATCAAAATCACCAGTAATCCACTGCATCCCAGGTTTAACTTTTGTCTTATCATTGGATTTTGATGACTGGAAAAGAGATAGAGGCTGATGTTTTTGTGTAATTCTGTCTCACTTAGATTCAATTCACATCATCTGTGATGTTCTCTTTGGGAAAAAAAAAAGGCCTACAATGAAAGGGAATCTACTACTTCTCAAAGTAGCCATTTCTATTTATGGATAGTTCTAATTATATAGACTTTTTTTCTGGCAAAAAAACTAAATTCCCTTCTTTTAAAACTTTTCTTGCATTTCTCATAGTTCTGATCTCTGAAGACAAATAGTAAGCTTTTTTATTTTGTTTTGTTTATTTGTTTTTATTCTGAACTGAAAAAAATGCTAAGTAAAATGGTAAGAAAGAAAAAGTAGGAAAGGATTCAAAAAGCTTCTTTAAGTACTTCCCCTTCCTTTCTTTAAATGAAATAAATTTTCTTTGATTAATAAGCTTATATACCCTTTCTCTATTTTACTCTACTTCAACACAATTGAAAAAAAAAACTACTTCTGCAATAAATATTCATAGTCAAGCAATTTACATCAAAAATGCATATTTCCCTTTACATATCTAGTTAATCACCTCTCTTTTCCCTTTATCCTCTAATTCTAAGAGATCTGAGATCTGTGCAGCTTTCATTTCATGATTTCTTAAATTCAATTCAGACTTGTTTTATTTTTGTTAGTTTATAACTTTCAGGTAATTCAGTGATTCTTAAATTATCCCTTTTTGGTATGTTTATAGGTCAGCTTTTTATATCAGATAAATTATATTTTCTTGTATTAATATTTCATGTTGTTTCATAGAGTCATCAGCTTCCTTTTGGTCATTCTAATTTTCAGGGAATATATAATATAGATAAGATTTAGTATCTATGAGGCCAACCTATTCACTTTTTCAGCTCTCTTCCATACCTCTCATTTTTTGTCCATTTTTTCTATTTCTCTCATTTATAATAGCATTTTAAACTCATTTTAAGCCTGCATGGTTTATTCTAAAAACTCTAATTTTGAGGGTAAAACTATTTTTCTTTGAGGTTTGTTGCTTTGGATTTATTCTTTTCTTTGGTTAGATGTTTGTATTTTATTTTATTGGTTTTTTGTTGTTATTGTTCTTTAGTCAGTCTTCCAGATATCTACCCTGTGTAACCCAGCATTGCTAATGTACCTGGGAAGTCTTTCATGGCTGTCTGTGATCTTAGCCTCTCTAGAAGATGTTTCTGTGTACCCACATATGCTCCCTGGGTTACTTTCTCACCTCTTGTGCTATTTCTTGGCAGAGAATTTCTTGGCAGACCACAGTCTGTTCTGACAGTATTCCATTCTGAGAACTTTGGGCACTGAATTGCTTCTCCAGGGCCCAAGCTATTAGCTGGAGTTGAAGCTATTTCCAAAATCAATTCTGGGAATCCCTCTATTACAAGTCTAGGTTACATTTCTGGGCACTGAGAAGTGGAGATGACTTGTTGGAAAGCTACTGCTATCAAAAAAAGTGGTATTATTATTTTATAAATAAGGACATTAAGGCTAAAAGAGGATGAATGGTTTGTCTAGGTCCTATAGCCTTGTAAGCGTCTCAGGAAGAATTTGAATCCAGGTCTTCCTGACACTCTATCCCTTATTTCTCTTAGATGCTACTATAATGTGTACCTGGAACCAATAGTAAAATGCCAACTCCTTGAAATCAGTGATGTTTTGTTTCATTTTGTCTTTGTATTCCTACTATTTAGCATTATGGTAGGTGCTTCCTTAATATTTATTGAATTCAATTCAATTGAGAAAATGATTGGCTATAAATCCAATATAAATCCAGGAGCTAAAAAGAAAGAATTAAGAATAAAAACTTGAATAAAGAATAAAAACCCCTGAAGCTTGTGAACACAGAAGACAAGTTGAATGGCAATACCAACGAATGTGGAAAAGGTTTGGGAGAAAGATTATTTGCTATGGACATGTAGAATTGGCAGTTGTTTTGTGGCATTTGGGTAGAGAAGTCCCTCTTGGAGACATTAATCTACAACTCAGAAAGAAATCTAGATACATGCATCTAGGGAATCATCTGCATAAAACTGGAAGCTGAAGCTTTGGTTGTGATTAAAGATTGCCAAAACAGGGGATAGAAAGAAAGAAGATTAAGGACAGACCCTTGAGGGATACTCACATAAAAGGGTAGAGAAGAGAATCAGGAGCCAAAGAAAATGACAAGAGAAAGAACAGCTAAAAGGAGAGTCCAAGAAGTGTACTCAGTCCTAAGACTAAGAGGGACAGGAGTATACAATAGAAAGGAATGGTCAAGATTTTCAAAAGCTACAATGAAGTTTAGGATGAAGGGGCTGGGGAAAAATTAACTATTTTAGTATTCAGTGGGGGGGGGGGGACACTAAATAGAGTAAAGGGCCTGGAATCAGGAAAACTAATCTTCCTAATTTCATATATTACCTCAAATGCTGACTAGCTATGTAACCCTGGATAAGTAACTTTACCCTATTTGCCTCAGTTTCCTCATCTATAAAATGAATTGGAGAAGGAATGGCAAACCATTACAGTATCTTTACCAAGAAACCCTAATTAGGGACATGAAAAGTCAGACATGACTAAAATGACTAAACACAGCCAAAGTTTTTAGAGACTTTTTGGAAAGCAGTTTCAATAGAGTAGAAGGTAAGGGTAGGTGGGTCTGGGGTGTAATGGTAAATGTTTAACAACCTTTTCTCAGACTAACAATTATGTAGAATTAATACACTTTTAAGTTTCATCTTTTTTCTCAATATCTTTCTCCATCATTTTCTTAAGTCAAGAAAATCAATTAAACAATAAATCAAGCTCTGATTTTAGCATTTGCCAAATTCTGAGGTATAAATATTCACATTAAAAATGTAAGAATCACCTTAAAGTCAAGAAAAGCTGGCCCCAACACAAACCTGGCACATATTCAACTGTAACAGGTAAAAGAAAGAAAGGATAGTGAGGAAGTAGAAATCTAGATTTAGGTTATGTTTAAAAGAGGTTTAGAGGTAAGGGGAAAGAGTCAGATTAGATGGTAGTGAGACATGGCAGAAGTTAGGAGTTTGATCATAGGATAAGGTCTATAGCTGGAAAGGAACCTCAGAAGTCAGATAATTAAACCTTTTCAATTTACAGATAAGAATAATGAAATCCAAAGATGTGAAGTATTTGACTGAAGGTTACAAAAGTAATACACATTAGAGATAAGATTTTAACCCATATCCAATGATTGTAGGGCCCATGCTCTTTCCACTATACCACCCTGGACTAAATTATCTTTAAAATCCCTTCCACCTTTATTTTTAAGATTCTGTAACCTTAAGGTTCAAGAGAAGATACTTTATGATGGAGGAGACATGAGTTTGGTCATTGGGGATAGATAAGAAGTAGGCATACATATTCTTCCAGACAGGAAAAAAGTGTCTTTAAAAGTGGAATAAAGACAAACTGGAAAAGTAGCAGAAAAAGCACTGGATCTAGTGGCAAGAGATTTGAGTTATAATTCAAGTTCAACCATTAAATTCTACATGACTACATTTAATTTCTCAAATCATCATTTGTAGAGGACTACAGACAGTGAGGAAACTCGGGGTGAGGTATAAGACCCTTCAACCCAGGCTAACAATGTCTGGTTCGGTTCCCCATCTCCCTATTGACTCTCAGCCTTCCTGAGAAGTCTGGGGGTGGTGACATCTGTTGTGATTGAAGCTGAGTGATACCAGATGGAAGAGTGCTATCAGGTGGCAAACATACAATAACAAATTTTTTATGTGGTACTATGTGCACAATATATACTGGGCACATGCTCAGTGTTTTTGTTACTTAGGGGTATGAGGGTAGAAAAGGGGAAGAGACAATGTAATAAATGGACTTCATTTTTCTACCATCTTTGGGAGTCCCACCTCATCACTTCTCTACTAGGATGTATATTTTAATCACCTCAGCATGGGAGCTCTAGAAAGCAACAGTATGTTTTATCATCCCAACTTGGGGGCTCTAGAAACCAGGACAATCATTTTCTTCATGAGAGAAATTAATTTGGATGGTTTTTAAGGTTCCTCCCTGCTCTATGCATTTATAGGGAAAATCAATTGATATTATTGTTTCACTGAAAAAATATAATTAATTGATACAAGTATGTGCTGTCAATTTCAGAACATTTGTGAAAGATCACAATGACCAAATCTTGGTTAGGACTCTTTAATACTATTGAATGGTTTGGAAAGATCAAAACATTCTTTCAAGTGTCAAAATTAAGTTCCAGGAGGAGGGTCTAACCAATTTTGAACCATATAAAACTATCCTAATCACTACAGAAGGTTAGTGAAACTGGCAGACCAAAGGAATGGTTTCAGGGGGCATAATCTTGTTCACTTGCCTTGCATTTCCAGTTTGGCCTTATAAGACATCCAAATAACCCGCATTCTCCCCTCCAAGAGATAAATCACTAAATTTCAGAGCAATTTAAACAGACTTCAGCACTGAAACTTCAGTTGCTCCTATTTCAAGTATATTACAAAGCAAAGAATTTGTTCCAGTCCCATAGTTGTATGGCTATGTTTTCCAATAAGATCTTTAATTTCAACCAGCATGCTAAGCATGCACAAATTCAATGTCAAGCACTTTTGCCCCTATTTTGAGGCTTCTCACACAAAGCCTGTCTTGCTTCAGTCTCCTCAGTCTAGATGCTTATAGCATACCTTACAGATATATTGAAGAGGAGTTATGGATATGCAATGCCCAGCAGCCCTGAAAGTCATTCACTGGGACTCTAGACTAATGACTTTCAGCAATATCATTGATCAAGCGGAGATTCCAACTCTGGGAAAGCAATCTTCAGGAAAACAATGTTGTTTTTAAGAAATAGTTCTACTTGTGTTATTTCCTTGTTATGATCATGAACCAAAAAGACAATCTTCCTCAACTACTGAGAAATGAATGAAGTCATCTATTTGTGTCAAGTTTCCTTCTCTGAGAAAGCAACACACTGATCAATGCTCACAAATAATCAATTTAAAGTATGTCAGAAAATCTCCTTACGTCCTTTGCAAAAGTTGGGTACTATGGTTATGAAACATTGCATATACTGTCACATTTTATTGATCTTTGATTAATTATGTGTGTGTGTGTGTGTGTGTGTGTGTGTATAAATAAAATTTTTACAAAAGGTAGATTGCTGAGAACAAAGAAAGGACTTATTATAAAATTAAATCCATGTCAAAACAAAAGATTGATATATTCTGTAGATGAAAGACAACAAACCAAGATTTGGTCAGGACTCTTCAATAACAGTGATTTGGAAAGGTCAAATAGTATCTACTTAGCTGCTAAGGACCATGGGACTTTTCTATCTGATTGGAATCTAAAAACTTCCATATGTCTTGTCTCTCTCATTATATTGCAAGCTCCTTGAAAGCAGGGATTATTTTATTTTTCTATTTGTATGCCCAATGCTAAAGGCACAGTTCTTTGCTCAGAGAAAGTGCTTAATAAATGTTTCATTCTTGTAGATATAAATGATACAGACATAAATGATATCTAGCATCTAGATATAAATAGATATAGATGTATTGCTATGGATATAGATGCATATAAGATGCTTTAGCTAGAGATTATTGGAGCATAAGGAATCTGATATGTTTTGGAGATGCTGGAAGCAGCAGCAAAGCATGGTTGAAGATTGCTTGTTTTGCAATGTGAGGAAAAGAGTGCGCAATTTTCTTTCTTTTTTATTGTTGATTTATGAAATAAAACAAGAATTTCCACAACTTAGTAGAATGAAAAAAAAAGATGATTGCACATGAAACTGCAAATATATTATGCACAACTTGTTATTTCCTTTAAGTATATAATAAAATTATAATGTAAATTTCTTTTTTTCTTTTTTTTCCTTCCCCCCACCTTAGGGACAACTACTATTAGTCACAAATATGCATTTATGTATGTAAAATCATGTTATATATAAATATATATATATATATATATGTATACATATACTTCTATTAGGTCTAAATCTTAAAGGAAAACAGGAACCCAGAGAGAGAAAAGAAAGAAGGGAGCTCACTCCTATGTCTATCACAAAACATAGGTCCTTTTACATCTTTTACATTCCTTCTATGTCAGTTTTTACTGGAACAGACCTTGGGAAAAAAATCCCATAAATCCATGCTTCAGATATGTTGTACTAGATAAAATATAATCTCACATATTTTACTAATTTAGTTCATACACACTAGGGTAAAGGATGATTAATTTTTATATACATTTTCTATGCTCAGATTTTTAACCGTCTGATCACTCCTGAAAGATGCCATTTTCTGCACACCCAGAATCCTTTTTAAGTGACACTTGCTTTTCTGATGTTCCAAATATATTGCCAAAGAACCCAATCTCTGTGCTTACAATAGCACACTCTACTCTCTAATCAAACTACCCAAACAACCACTCTCCCTATCATTTTCTAAGCTCATTTAAATGGACACACCCCACACTTGTTCCAGAGTCACTGACTCCCCTTCAACATTAACATGTTTCCAGCTCTCAGACTGGTCTATCAAATTATCAATCTAGTCTACAGACTCCTTCTTAATACTTCTAAAAATCCCTTAGAGAACTGCAGATATATGTCCCTATTAGCAGCCTCTTCCAGCTTGTGTAACAGGAAGCAGATCTTCAGAGTTGAGTCCCATTTGGGTCTCTCTTTTTTCCCTTTCATCCCATAAGCATCAAATTCACATCAAACTCAGTAATTATCACTACTACCACTGAAAAAATAATATCAGGCTCTGACATGGAGTCATATGACTATGAATACCAAGGACTATGGTGGCATAATTCTACATTTATTATATTTCTAAATCACTGTTATAGCAGAGTCCTGACCAAATCCTGGTTTGCAATCTTTCACCTACAGAATATCTGAATTTTTTGTTTTCACACTGCCTTACATTGCCTTTACATTGTCTCACCATTTTTGCTTTATCATCCCATAATCACAGACCTATTTTCCACAACCAAATCAGGTGACAAAGTGGCAGAACCATATGGCAGAAAGATGGCCAGAACCTATCTCAGTTCCCTCACTACTTTCTTTGCCAGTATCAAAACATACCATATAAGAAGTGAAAGTAAGGAGAATAAGCATAAAGCATCTACTATGAGCGAGGATATGTGCTAAGCATTTTTTAAAAATTATCTCAGTTGTTTCTTACAACAATCCTGCAATGTAGGTGCTATTATTATCTTTACTTTACAGTTGAAGAAACTGAGGCAAACAGATTAAGTAATTTACCAGGGTCATACAGTAAGTAGATGAGATTAAATTTTAATTTAGGCTTCCTTGACTCAGGCCTAGTGTTCTAACCACTATATTACTAAGTATAAGAATGAGTTCATGTTTCAGCAGAAGTGCCAAAAGAATATATTTAGTCATTCCTCCCTCATTCTTTCCTTTATGATGATCAAGAGACCAACTAGAAAGCTCTGACCATAGATATACTTTAGTAAGGGGATCAGAGAATATGGTCATCCCCTTAGAAACAGAGAGCATGTTCCATGGACTCACTAGATTACACCAACAAGTAAAATTTTTTTCATTCCTCAACCACTTCACTCACCAACATAAGAAACAAGAGACCTGATATCAAATCCAATCCCTAACATTTACTGGCTGTATAACCCTATGCAAATCCAATTATCTGCTTTAGCTTCTGTTTCTTCATCTATAAAATGAAATAATTATAATTATAATAGTTACTCTTTAATATTGCTAAAAGAAAAGCCCTTTATGAATTTATAAAGGCACTAAAGAAATATGATACTGTTATTGCTATTGTTATACATAGATCTAAGCCTGTATTATCCTGACAACTAGTCTCTGCTTTGCCTAATAAAACACAAAAACTCATGGCTTAGACAGCGTTTGACTTGGTGTCAGTTTCATATCCCATATTGTCAGTGTTGTGACCAGCATCAGTACTTTGTGACAGACACTAGAGATTAATCAGGGCAGTGCCAGGTCTCTGAGTGAGCTGCTGGGTTTTTCCAGTATCAGCAGAGGGCAGTGGTGACTTGGCTGGGTGGTGTAGAAGCTCACTGCTTGTTGCTTAGGAAGACCCACGAAAGTGGGGAAAACCAATATATAGAAGAAAAATTCTAGGACAATCTTATTAGAGAAAAGAACTGGGGATCTGAAGCACCAGATCAGCAGGATGGGTTAGAATGAAGCTAGGAAGCAAGCCAAGGGACTGGGGGGGAAAGGTGAGCTAGCTGACTACTGAGTCAACAAAACAGGGAAATAGGGAGGACATTTATAAATTTTCCACTTGGCACTTGGCTAAGTGCTTTTACAAATATAATTAATTGATACAAGTATGTGCTGTCAATTTCAGAACATTTGTGAAAGATCACAATGACCAAATCTTGGTTAGGACTCTTTAATACTATTGAATGGTTTGGAAAGATCAAAACATTCTTTCAAGTGTCAAAATTAAGTTCCAGGAGGAGGGTCTAACCAATTTTGAACCATATAAAACTATCCAAATCACTACAGAAGGTTAGTGAAACTGGCAGACCAAAGGAATGGTTTCAGAGGGCATAATCTTGTTCACTTGCCTTGCATTTCCAGTTTGGCCTTATAAGACATCCAAATAACCCGCATTCTCCCCTCCAAGAGATAAATCACTAAATTTCAGAGCAATTTAAACAGATTTCAGCACTGAAACTTCAGTTGCTCCTATTTCAAGTATATTACAAAGCAAAGAATTTGTTCCAGTCCCATAGTTGTATGGCTATGTTTTCCAATAAGATCTTTAATTTCAACCAGCATGCTAAGCATGCACAAATTCAATGTCAAGCACTTTTGCCCCTATTTTGAGGCTTCTCACACAAAGCCTGTCTTGCTTCAGTCTCCTCAGTCTAGATGCTTATAGCATACCTTACAGATATATTGAAGAGGAGTTATGGATATGCAATGCCCAGCAGCCCTGAAAGTCATTCACTGGGACTCTAGACTAATGACTTTCAGCAATATCATTGATCAAGCGGAGATTCCAACTCTGGGAAAGCAATCTTCAGGAAAACAATGTTGTTTTTAAGAAATAGTTCTACTTGTGTTATTTCCTTGTTATGATCATGAACCAAAAAGACAATCTTCCTCAACTACTGAGAAATGAATGAAGTCATCTATTTGTGTCAAGTTTCCTTCTCTGAGAAAGCAACACACTGATCAATGCTCACAAATAATCAATTTAAAGTATGTCAGAAAATCTCCTTACGTCCTTTGCAAAAGTTGGGTACTATGGTTATGAAACATTGCATATACTGTCAGATTTTATTGATCTTTGATTAATTATGTGTGTGTGTGTGTGTGTGTGTGTATAAATAAAATTTTTACAAAAGGTAGATTGCTGAGAACAGAGAAAGGACTTATTATAAAATTAAGTCCATGTCAAAACAAAAGATTGATATATTCTGTAGATGAAAGACAGCAAACCAAGATTTGGTCAGGACTCTTCAATAACAGTGATTTGGAAAGGTCAAATAGTATCTACTTAGCTGCTAAGGACCATGGGACTTTTCTATCTGATTGGAATCTAAAAACTTCCATATGTCTTGTCTCTCTCATTATATTGCAAGCTCCTTGAAAGCAGGGATTATTTTATTTTTCTATTTGTATGCCCAATGCTAAAGGCACAGTTCTTTGCTCAGAGAAAGTGCTTAATATATGTTTCATTCTTGTAGATATAAATGATACAGACATAAATGATATCTAGCATCTAGATATAAATAGATATAGATGTATTGCTATGGATATAGATGCATATAAGATGCTTTAGCTAGAGATTATTGGAGCATAAGGAATCTGATATGTTTTGGAGATGCTGGAAGCAGCAGCAAAGCATGGTTGAAGATTGCTTGTTTTGCAATGTGAGGAAAAGAGTGCGCAATTTTCTTTCTTTTTTATTGTTGATTTATGAAATAAAACAAGAATTTCCACATCTTAGTAGAATGAAAAAAATAAGATGATTGCACATGAAACTGCAAATGTATTATGCACAACTTGTTATTTCCTTTAAGTATATAATAAAATTATAATGTAAATTTCTTTTTTTCTTTTTTTTCCTTCCCCCCACCTTAGGGACAACTACTATTAGTCACAAATATGCATTTATGTATGTAAAATCATGTTATATATAAATATATATATATATGTATACATATACTTCTATTAGGTCTAAATCTTAAAGGAAAACAGGAACCCAGAGAGAGAAAAGAAAGAAGGGAGCTCACTCCTATGTCTATCACAAAACACAGGTCCTTTTACATCTTTTACATTCCTTCTATGTCAGTTTTTACTGGAACAGACCTTGGGAAAAAAAATCCCATAAATCCATGCTTCAGATATGTTGTACTAGATAAAATATAATCTCACATATTTTACTAATTTAGTTCATACACACTAGGGTAAAGGATGATTAATTTTTATATACATATTCTATGCTCAAATTTTTAACCCTGTCTGATCACTCCTGAAAGATGCCATTTTCTACACACCCAGAATCCTTAAGTGACACTTGCTTTTCTGATGTTCTAAATATATTGCCAAAGAACCCAATCTCTGTGCTTACAATAGCACACTCTACTCTCTAATCAAACTACCCAAACAACCACTCTCCCTATCATTTTCTAAGCTCATTTAAATGGACACACCCCACACTTGTTCCAGAGTCACTGACTCCCCTTCAACATTAACATGTTTCCAGCTCTCAGACTGGTCTATCAAATTATCAATCTAGTCTACAGACTCCTTCTTAATACTTCTAAAAATCCCTTAGAGAACTGCAGATATATGTCCCTATTAGCAGCCTCTTCCAGCTTGTGTAACAGGAAGCAGATCTTCAGAGTTGAGTCCCATTTGGGTCTCTCTTTTTTTCCTTTCATCCCATAAGCATCAAATTCACATCAAACTCAGTAATTATCACTACTACCACCATGCCTTTTATGTGTTATCTTCCCTAATTAGAATGTATACCCTTTTAAGATACTTTCTTACTTGGATTTGTTTGTCTATCACTTAGAGTATCTGTCACAAAGTAACAGTTTATCTATCATTTCCCTGTCTCTCTATCTCTGTCTCTACCACTCTATCTCTGTGTATTTATCTTTCTATCTCTGTCCTCTATCTCTCTGTCTTTCTTGATCTCTATCTCTTTCCCTCTCACATATATGCATACTCTCTTCATGCAGATGACATTTTCTTCATCCTATTTAAATAAAAACTTTATTTTCAAGTAGAATTTGGTTTTCAGGAGATTAGAAAAGCAGCAAAACATCAGTATAAAGATACCCTAGGTGATGGAAAGCTACTAGGTTAGCAAGGTCATATTTCTATCTTGATTATGGGCTTGCATGTGCATAGAAAATGATAGCAAAGAGATTTGAGTTAAGTAAATATCTGCTTTAAAAATGAATACTTAAAACAGGAAAGAGTGTACATTATAGATAAGTTGCTACATAAGTGAAAGATATTTTAATATCCTTAAACTTCTGAGATCACAAGTTGGGGCAAATCAATAAACTCACAAATATTTATTAAATCTTTAATTGTGCTAAGTATTGTTTAAAGCACTAGGCTTACAATAAAAAGTAAAACTCCTGAAACAAGACCTGCCCTCAAAGAACTTACATTCTAATGAGGGGGACAACATGTAATTTAATAGGTACTTAAAATAGGTACATAATAGGTACATAAAAGAAACGTGCAGAGTAGAAGGAAGATAATTATAGAGAGGGATACTTAAGTGTCTGGGAGGACCAGGAAAGACCTCCTGAAGAAAACAGTATCTGAGTTGAATCTTCAAAGAAGCCAGTTGAAAAGCAGAGGTAAAGAGGAAGAGCATTCCAGGCAATAGAAAGAGCTAATGCAATGATATATAAGACAGGGAATATAGTTCTATATTCAAGGAATAATATGTTGATCAGTGTTGCTACATTATAGAAACTGTAGAGGAGAGCTTAGTTTAAGAAGACTGAAAAGATAAGAGGAGGGCAGGTTATGAAGAATCTTACATGTCAATTTATCATAATGCAAATATGTAATAATCTAATTTTTCCTAGAAAAGAAATAGCTAGTGTGAGAATTGTTAGATAAACTGTGCATCTTGTAGATATTGGGTATCAGTGGAATAAAGGAAGGAAAAGAAAAGAGGAGTAGTCAACTGATAGTGAGCTGCTTTCTCCCAAGCCCAGTTCTCTATCTTCTAAGGCTTCAAGTAGCAGAGAAATCTGTCGCAGCCTGCTCTGGTAATAGCAGTATGGAAGTAATAATAAAATATTTCCTCATCTAGCAAAGTGCATTAAGTGAGTTGCACACCTGCTGTTGGGCATCCCTGGCTTTGTACATTGTTAAACATTTTCCCAATAATCAGAAACTGTGGTGAGCTTTTTCTTCTCAAAAAGCAGCCAGGTGATAAAAGTTCAGATCTTTTAATATCTCAATATAGCCCCGTTAGCTTAGAGGCCTATCTCTCTGCTTGGTTCCAAGAGCTCTCTCCGAATGTCTTTAAATCCAAAGGTCTGGTCCTTCAGCCTCCAGCCAGCTCCAGTCTTCATGTCATTCCGGTGAAATCTCGACTCGTAGCGTCTTCCTCTCCCCGAAGAACACTTCTGCCACCAGCCAGCCAAGTGGAAAATATTCTGCCTTGCCTCGGAGAGAGGGCTTCTGGCGTAACTCTACTGAAATCTGACCGAGAGCTTCTGTCTGTTTCTTTTATCCAAGAGGGAGGAATTGTGGGATACGAGAGAGAGGGATTATGGGTTTTCTCCATAGTGCTCTCTGGCCCAACGAGCTTCAAGGGAGGTGTGAACTCATTGAACTTAGTTCTACTTAGTACCTTGTTTCAGGTTCTGCCCAAAACATCTTCTTGTAAGATTAGATCAACTCTAATTAGTTAGCAGTTAGTAAGGATTCCAACATCTTCCCCTTTCTTTTGTTTTAAAACATAGGGGGTTTCTGAAGGGGTACACATAAATCCATCAATATGGGCCAGAACTTTGTAACAGATATACATGGTATACATAAATCCATCAATATGGGAGGCATTATACATAATTTACAAAAGCATACAGCAATATAACACAGGCTAGTGGTAATGTAACAAATAACATGAATCAACATGAAAATTTAACTACTGCAAAAGTCTCATCAACAATCTTTCATCTCAAGAAATCCAATGATTCTTGCAATTGCTTAAAATACATAAGCACATAGTAATATAACACAGGCTAGTAGTAATGTAACAACATAAATAGTAATATAACACAGGCTAGTAGTAATGTAACAACATAAATCGACCTGAAAATTTACAAATGTCCATAAGTCCTAGAAATAGTCCATAAGGAATCCATTGTTCATTAGTTCATGCGCCAGGAATCTAATAATTCCTGTAAGCTCTGAAGTACTGCAAAAGTCTCATCAACAATTTTTCATCTCAGGGAATCCAGTGATTCTTGCTGGTTTTTCAGGAACTGAAAGCTGAAGATTTTAAAGTTCTTTTGACAGTCTCATTGTTAGCCATCTGATTCTTTTTCCACCTGTGGAAATATAAGCAGATCCTCTTCCCCAAGCAGTTAACCTATCTAATTCTCTTCTATTTACCAAATTTGGGATTTCTCCTCCTCATCTGGTAATTACATTGGAGCTGTTTGCACTGGATATTGTTTTGTTGTCTTAAAAGGCCTGTATTCTTCCCAACTGTAATCCTGATTGCTTTTCTGTTGGTTGATGACATCAGAGTTCTGAATTTCTAAAGTCTCTCTGGGTGTAACCTCAGCTGCTATCATGCCCCACCTGTCCTTTGATTGATACTTTAGAGCTGGGCCCTGCCTCTCCTTCCTCTGGGTCAATATACATTTAGAGGCCCAGTGAAAGCCTCGGTTACATTTTGGACATGGGGTTTTGGTTTTCTCTCACCCTGTCTTCTCACTCTATCTCCATATCTACAATGAGCTCTCAAATGTCCAACTTTTCCACAATGAAAACATCGACGAGTTTCTCTAGAATTCCTCTGCCAAGAAGGACCTTGTCTTTCCATGTTCATCATAGTCTGGGCATAATAAGCATTTGTGCCCACTGTGGCACAGCGTCTAATGATTTCCTCTAAAGGAGTATTTTTGTCTAGCCCCCATATAATTCTCTTGCAAATCTCATTGGCATTTTCCTTAGCCAAATGTTTAGTCATTATTTCTGTTGCTGCATTGTCTCCAATGGTTCTTATTACAGCTATTTGTAAACGTCCCACAAAATCTGCAAAAAGTTCATTGGGACCTTGCTCTATTTTTGTGAAAGCATTATTTCCATCTTTCTGTCCAGGGAGAGAATTCCAAGCTTTTATGGCAGCCTTAGAAATTTGCTCATAGACTGTTATGGGATAATAAATCCTTTAATTTTTCCCAAATTAAAAGGAGTGTATTTTCTCTCTTTTTGACCTGAGGAGTTGAGCTCTTCAATCACAGGATATGCATTTATAAAATCAGATATATCTTCTCCTTCATTTTTTGCTTTAATTAATGCTTTTTCTAATCTTGTCAAATTCTTCTTTACAGGAGAAGTTGACTGTGTTTCTGTCTCCCTCCCTCCCCCTTGTTCCACCCATGAAGGGTTAATTGCGGGGGGAGGGTCATGAGATGTGGAATCACTTAATTCCTCCTTCTGTGAAGTATCATAAAAAATAAAATATTATTTCATTTGATCCTCAAAGGAAAGTGCTATTATCATCTCTATTTTATAGATGAGGAAACTGAGGCAGACAGTGGTTAAGTGATTGGCCCAGTGGCCCAGGGCCACACAGGTCTAAAATTGAACTCATTATCTTTCACCAAAAAACCCTCCCCTAGTCTTCACTCCCTTATTACTATTGAGGATACTACTATCCCCCAGTTATCAAAGCTCATAAAATATCACTTTTCTCTCTTATGTCCTATTCCATCCAATCTGATACTAAGTGCTGTCAATTCTACCTTCATAACATTTGTCATATACTCCTCTTTTTTTACATTTTTATAATTTTTAATATAATTTTTAACTTTAAAAAATTTTTTAAGTTTCAAATTCTCTCTCCTCTTCCCCCTCCTCTTCTCTCCTCTTCTCCTTCATTGAGTGTTGTGAGTTCAAATGTGGGGTTCTTGTTCTTCTATAAAATATTATAAAAGTTCTCTCTGGGTGCCTTCCCTGGAATCAGGATTTTGTCGGCCCCACGTTGGGCGCCAAAATGTGGTGAGCTTTTTCTTCTCAAAAAGCAGCCAGGTGATAAAAGTTCAGATCTTTTAATATCTCAATATAGCCCCGTTAGCTTAGAGGCCTATCTCTCTGCTTGGTTCCAAGAGCTCTCTCCGAATGTCTTTAAATCCAAAGGTCTGGTCCTTCAGCCTCCAGCCAGCTCCAGTCTTCATGTCATTCCGGTGAAATCTCGACTCGTAGCGTCTTCCTCTCCCCGAAGAACACTTCTGCCACCAGCCAGCCAAGTGGAAAATATTCTGCCTTGCCTCGGAGAGAGGGCTTCTGGCGTAACTCTACTGAAATCTGACCGAGAGCTTCTGTCTGTTTCTTTTATCCAAGAGGGAGGAATTGTGGGATACGAGAGAGAGGGATTATGGGTTTTCTCCCATAGTGCTCTCTGGCCCAACGAGCTTCAAGGGAGGTGTGAACTCATTGAACTTAGTTCTACTTAGTACCTTGTTTCAGGTTCTGCCCAAAACATCTTCTTGTAAGATTAGATCAACTCTAATTAGTTAGCAGTTAGTAAGGATTCCAACAAGAAACAAACTGGGGGAGGGGAAAGGATCAGCAATGAGGCTGCCCTATGACTGCTGGAGGAATAGGCAAACATCTCCAGCAACATGTTCCTATCAACTGATGAGAACACCAGACAGCCTGTACAGCTATTCTGGCTCTCATCAGACTGGCTCATCCATCACTAACATACCACAAGATTTCAATCCTTTGCCAAAACCACTTATGGCCCACAGGACAGTGGCTTATGGCAGACTTTATTGGACTGCCCACAGAGTGCTACGTATGAGACTTCCAGAAAAGAGCAGAAATGAGAAGAGCTGGCTGGTCTGGAAATAGCAGAAGGCAAGATGAGTCTATCTATCTCTCTAGTTGCCTCTTTATTTAATGTTCAGCTGTGATCCTTGCTCATCCTCAGATACGGAGATCAGAGGAGATGATGATTGTATTTCCAATTAGAACAAATAGTAGCTCTCTTCAGCAGTCTCATTAATCCTTTCAGGCACATTTGTATTGTGTTACTTACTCTGTAGCCTAATGAGGCAGAAAAGAAGAGCTCTTTCCCTTTCCTCTCTAAATACAGGTCCAAATAATTCCTTCTCCTGCAAGAGACCAAGATTAATCTGCAGCCAAGATTGCAGCTAGAGAAATATTTGCTTCCCTACACAACAGCATTCAACCTGCATATCCGAAATCATGAAGCTATCATCCCATGACCTGTTTTTGGCAGTTTCAGCCATAGAAGTGGCAATTTCCCTGCAAAGCAAAAGGCTGATTTTGCCTATTCTGGCCACCAAGTGTGTGCCTACTATGAATCAGAGTGAGCTGGGGATTGCTCATTTTTTTTCAACATGGTATAGCTGAAAGGGATCTGGCCTTCGATTAAGCAACATTTGGGTTTAATTGCCACTCTGACACATATTGTTTATGGTACTGGACAAGTCATCTAAACTTTTAGTGCTCCCCACCAATTTTCCCAATGTACAGAGTCAGAATTTCTACAAGTGGAGTTTTCCTCAAGCAATAAAATTATGTCTAGATTTTATAAACAAGGATTAGAAACTGGACCTACTTGATATAGAGATCTTCTGGAGGAAGAAACATTCTCTACTAATGCAGGTTGGTGCTTTTCTACAAATTATACTGATATCATTATATAGAGCACTGAAAAGTTGTGATTTACTCAGGATCACAAAGCCATTAGGTATCAGGTCTTTCTGAATTCTAGGCAAGTTCTTTATACCCTACATCATGCTGCCTCTGATTTCAAATGTAATAAAAATCAGACAGTCAGTCAATAAGCATTTATAAAGTGCTTATGTGCAAGCACTATGTTAAACTCTAGAGGTACAAAGAAAGGCAAAAGATATTCTATGCTCTCAATGAGTTCATACCAAAATGGAGACAACATGAAAACCACTAGGTACAAATACATACAAATACAAGCCACATACAAATAAATGGAAAATAATCAAGAGAAGAAAGGCATTAGGATTAAGAGGAATTAAAAAATGCTTTCTTTAGTAGGTGAGATTCTAGCTAGAATCTAAAGGAAGTCAGGGAAGCCAAGAAGTGATGAGGAGTAGGGTGGAAATAGAAGTATTTTTAAATATACAATAAACGTGGAGACATATTTTGGGAATATTTTGAACAATGGCTCTAGAGTTAGATAAACTAGATCTGAATCTCAGTTCTGCTCTTTGCTACTATGTAACTTTGGGTGGATCACTAACACCCAACAGTGGATTTCAATTTTTCATCTATAAAATGAAATGGTTTGACTAGATAATTTCCCAAGATCCTCTCTGGTTCATTATCCTAAATTCATAAATATTGTGGTTAAAGGTTACTTCCATCAAAACAGATTATAATCTCCCATTTTTTATTTGCTTTGTAGATGTCTATGGTTAAATTTCATCACTTAATAGATATGTGTAAGATGGCAAATCTATCTGAATCCAGTTACTCTTGCCATTGGGTGACAGATACATACTATAAATGGGCTTAAACTATAATTTTCTTTTTCTTTTTTCTTCTTTGAAATAGAATCTACAAGAATTTATATTTTTCAACATAGTCTAGACTAGAGACGCCAGAGTCATCTCCATGTCACAAGTAGATTTTGGAGGAAAAAAGTAAAGGAAAGAAATCTCTAAGTCATAATCATGAATTTTTCCTCACTAATTCTCTATTTTTCCCTTAACAGCTTTAATCCTAATCTCACACAAAGATTCTAAACTTTAGAGCTCATATTAAATATTAATTTGATATGTGAGCTTATAGTTTGCTTCTTTCCCTATGGAAATCTCCTCTGATTACTACTTCTGAACAAATCAAAGTGAATAAGTTACTTTCCCTTTCTAAATTTCTCCTTCAGCTAAAAAAGATCCCTACCCTTCCTTATGGTTTTTTTGCTAGGAACTCTTTGCTTCTTCACATGAAAGAGAAAACGATAAGGTTTGTTGCTGAGAGCCATAAAAATTCTACCAAATGCAAAATATAGAGAGATGAATAGATAGGTAAATAGATAGACAGATAGATATCTAGGTAGATAGATATTTAGCTACATAGACAGATATTTAGGTAGATAGATAGATATGGAACTAACAGAAACATATAAGACCAAGAAGTATTTTCAATGGTTATAAATAAAAAATAAACTAAGGACAGAAACAAAAAGTTTTCTAACAAAATTATTACTCACCATATGACAGATTACTGAAAATCATTAATAATAATAGAAATACAACTAAAATAGCTTTAAAGTTTCTCATCATGTCCAATATATTGGCAAAGATGACAAAAATGGAAATAATCATTTTTTAAAAAACTAAGGAAAGAGAGACCTGACTGTTGGTGGAGTTGTGAATTATTCTAAGCATTGTGAAAAATGATTTGCAGTGTGTGTGTGTGTGTGTGTGTGTGTGTGTGTGTGTGTGCAGAAAAATGACTAAAATGTCTTGATATTTGACCCAAAGTTTTCACTATAGACATAGAGCCCAAAGGGATGAAAGACAGAAGGAAAAGTTCGATATACTCTAAAATATTTATAGTGATAGTTACGCAGAATCAAAAAAAAAAAAACATTGAATAGATAGTAACTAAACAAATTGTGGTACATGAATGTAATAGAGTATTATTATATTATAAGAAATGATAATGTGAAGAATTCAGAGAAGCAAAGTAAGTTATATTAACTGATACAGAGTAAAGTAGAACCAAGAAAACAATATATAATGATTACCCTAAAGTAAACAGAAAGAACAATAGCAATAACATAATGAGTATTAGCATCTATGTCAGTCATTACAGAAGGATGAAACCTTGAATGAAAGAAGAAATGAAAGTATGAACTAGGTAAAAACAACCTACACACATCACTCAAATCAATAAATTACTAAAATGCATTAGACTATAAGCAAGCAACTTGGTTAATGAAGTGGAGAGAGGAAAAGAAGTTGGGGGCCACTGGATCAAATGGCATGATGCAGGAAGTATTTGGGATTGACAAAGGAGGCTCAGACACTTCTTCTGACTTGTTTTTATACAGCAGCAAGTTCATTCAGAACCAGAGCATTCAAGTATCTAGTGGTCTAGAAGAGAAAGTTATTTTATCCCAATTCCTAGGGATTGGGTTAGGCAAGGAGGAGAGTCTGTTTTTCCTCTACTCCTTTAACCAAAGAAAGATTTTGTAAACTTGACAAGGCTGGAGAATTTGAACCTCTTTGTTATCCTAACAGAATTGATTGTAGTGTCTATATTGGGAGTTAAGTACAAACAAAACACATTGAGGAAAGGTATGTTAAGAGCTCTAAAGAAGACCAGCAGAAAGCTACTCTGTGCCTAAAGGAAATTTTATGAAACTATTGTTCACTCCATGAAAGGGAAAAAAGTACTTCTAATAATAGGA
The DNA here is from genome assembly GCF_016432865.1 of Antechinus flavipes. Lineage (NCBI taxonomy): Eukaryota > Metazoa > Chordata > Mammalia > Dasyuromorphia > Dasyuridae > Antechinus > Antechinus flavipes. Next base: position 608,228,614 of record NC_067398.1, read on the forward strand.
TTTATAGGAGTTTTTGCCCTTTTTGCTACATATGCTCTCTAATCTGGATTCCATTTTCCCTAGACTCTATATACACTTGTGGGAGTAAGTGTGCTGTCTGTTTGTGTGGATGTTTTGTACCAACTGTTCTAGATATATATACCATGTTAGTAAATACCCATTTCTAAAAACAAATTGTCTGCCTGGCAAATTGATATGAACTCACAATTGCTGGGAAAAACACATTGGTAGGGGCTTCTGCTAAGAGCATTAGAAAGAGCTTTTCCTGTCCCCTCTGCATCTTCCAGAACACTGAATAGGAGTTAAAAAAAACAGCAATCCTCTGAGAGCCCAATCTACTAATGGGAATGGAGGTAGGAAGAGTATTCCCATTGCCTAAGCTACTGTACCAAAATCAGAACATAATACTGAACAATTATATCAACTAAACTTAGACCCAGAAAAATAAAAAAATAAAAATAAAAAAATCAATCTCTCTTCTTTACAGAGATGGGTGATTATGGATGAAGAGCATAGCATATATTGGTTGATAGGTTAGTTCATTTTGCTGAATTTCTTTTTTAAAATTATCTTTATAAGTGATGACTTGCCACATTTGAGAGTGGGGGAATATCCATAAATGAATAAGATATATAAACAAATATTGTCAATAACCAAAAATCTTTTTAAAAAAAAATATCAATTTCTCCTTTTCACTACTATCAGACAATCAAAAAGATTCATATGCTATGAGAGTGGTTTTCAAATAGTAGGCTGCTATTAACTTTTTGTCAGCCTCCTTTGCCAATTCCTTTGGGAACTATTTCAGTAAGCTGGGTCACCATGATGGTATCTAAACTCATAACAGCAAGAACATTTGGAGCATTTGTTATATGAAAACCTTAATATTAGCAGGGGAGAAAAAGCCGCTAGATTAAAATACACTCAGCCAGATCCTACTGGACATGTCTGGTCCTTGTAGGACCTAGGATAATCTTTCATACTTCTTTCCCAGGGACCTGTTACCTTTGCTAATGTTCTCTATTTTTCCCCTAGTCAAAACTTCTTCCCAGATAATGACATAACAACTAATTTTCTCTAAACTTTAAGTGGCTGAAAAATAAATCCAGATAAAAATAAATAATTGTTGGAATTTTAAAGTATAAAGAGAAGGGAATTTATTATTTTTCCTTCAGAGAAGTTGTGAGTTTTTTTTCCATTTGTTTCTTTGTGTTCTGATATACCTTAAGTAATATCATCAAGGCAACTGCCTAATCAGAAGACTGGCTCTACTAACAAGTAAATACTTTACTCTTTAAGAAAAATGCAAAGCATTTTGATTATGTTCTTTCAAATTATTGGATTAGTCCAATAACTTATATTAAGAAGCTAGATGGTACAATAGATAGAGCATTGGGCTTGGAATCTCATCTGGCCTCAGAGACTTACTTGCTGTATGACTCTGAGCAAGTCACTTAATGATGCTTGTTTCAGATCCCCTTATCTGTAAATGATTGGAAAAGGAAATGGCAAATAATTCCAGTATCTTTGCTTGTTAATTTCTTGAAAGGTCGATGTTTAGTCTTTTTTGTTGATCATGGCTTTCAGGTAAAATCAATAATTTTTAAATTATTTTTCTTGGATATATTTTCCAGATCAATTGCTTTTTTCCCCCAGTGAGATAGTTCATATTGTTTTCTATTTTTAAAATCTTTTGATTTTTATTGTTTCTTCATTCCTCAGTTATTAACTTTCAATTGCATAATTCTAATTTTTAAGGAATATTTTCCTCATTGTCCTCCTTGTCCATTTGCCCAATTTTGCTTTTGTAAGGCATTCTCCTCATTAGCTTTTTGTATTTCCTTTCACATCAATCTTATTTTATCTTTCCAATTTTTCCTCTACCTCTCTTACTTGATTTTCAAAATCCTTTTTGAGCTCATCCATGGCCTGAGAATTTTTTTTCCCCTGGAGGCTTTGAATGTATGACTTTAACTTTGATAATCCTCTTATGAGAGTGTGTTACCATCTTTGTCACACTATAGCAATTTTGTTTGGTCACAATCTTTTTCTGTTGTTTTCTCATCTTCCTAGTCTATTACTGGTGTTTAATTATTTGTTAAAGTAGGGCTCTGTTTCCTAGATGGAGGGGATAATGTCCCAAGCTTAAGGGATTCTATGTACTAATTTTCAGAGATCCTTCTAAGGACATGTAGGTTTTAAATTCTTCCAAGGTATTATGATCCAAGGAGAAATATGTTTGAGTGACCTTTTCTGTCTTAGAACTGGGAGGAGGTTTCCTGCTCCACTGTGGCAGTAAATTCTGATGTGCTAAAGCAACAGTCTTTCCTCAGTACTAATAAAGAGATCTCCTTCTGACCAGTTTTACCCCTTTACTATCTATCTGCAACCTAAAGCTTCCTGAAGCTATTATGGCCACTGCTACCACCTCTACTTATCCTGGTTTTCTGGTTTCCCAAGTTCCTTTCACCCTAATGAAACAAACATTTCCTGCTGACCTTCCAACAATCTTTGGTTGTCTTTGGTGTCTTTGGTGGAAGCCACTAGTGCTACTGCTGCTGATTCAGAAGTCCCAAGGTTTGCTCCTGGTTTGCTGAGGCTAGGGCTGTTTTGCCATGGCTTGCATACTTGTATACTGGACTCCCAGTCTGAAGCAACAGAGCTTTCCTGATGACCTTTCAAGTTGTCTTTGGCTGGAAAATTGTTCCACTCTTTTTATTAGAATCCTAATTTAAAGGAATTTGGAAGGGTCCTTGGGGGAGAACTCAGGTGAGTATTCCGTTATCTTGGCTTTACCACACTTCAGTATCTGCCAAGAAAACCCCAAATGAGATTACAACAAATTAGACAAGACAAAAATTGGATACAACAAAATAAAAAAATGTTTGTAGAGTAATGAAAATATACAATTATAAAGTAATTATTTCTAAGAAAATGAGGCTTTGCCTGATTCTGATTCATAACACTGTAAAACAATCCTATAAGAGATACAAAAAGCAGACCTTATTGTACTCAGTCTAAAGAGTTTACTAAGATATGTTATTATAGAATTATCATAGAAGCTAGTGATAGAGCAGTTGGGAAAATATAAATTTCCTAGGGATATTAACTCAATCATAATAAAATATAAAAATGTCAATGATCTTTTTTAGAGAAGGCAGAGTAACCAGCCTAGGAAGAATATAACTTATAGAAATAATCGAATTAATCTGGATAAACACCCCACACCATTTTTTAATCAAAATTATTTACTGGACAATGCAATAGTTTTATTAAAATTGGCTTCTATCAACTATTGACTTTATTACCTTCCTAATTTTACAACCTCTTTAGATTATAGTAAGTGGATATTACCCAGTCTTGTTATATTATTTTCATCTTCCTTTCCTTTCCCCCTTCTATTTCCTTCACCACATTTCTTTTACATTCATTTTTCTCTTTCTCCTTTGCAATTTTTTATCTTCTTTTCTTCTTTGTCTCAGCATCACAGGATTTCCAAGTTGTGAAAGGAATCTCAGTAGCCATTTGGTCCAACTTATACCTGAAGGAGATATTTGCCCAAGAAGTGATCTTTATTGGAATATAAATGTAGGAAAATTTATATATCCTGTATATTTTGATACAGCCCATTCCACTTTTTTTAAGCTCTATTAGAAATTTTTTTCTTTAAAAAAAAAAAAAGCTTTTTCAGGAGAAAAAAAAATTTTCTAATAATTATACATATATACATATGTATATGTATTCATGCATGTGTACATATGTATGTATATACATATGTGTGTTGTACATATACATACATGTTTGTATAAAATTGTACCATTTATTCATTTACTCTGATGCAAACTTATGATTTCATCAATCCCTAATGCACCAGTGCAGATTAGTAATTCACTTATAACCTGTAAACCAGGAGGGAAGGAATAAGAATTTGTTAAGTGCCTACTATGTGCCAGATACTGTACTAAACACTTTGTAAACATTATCATTTTTTTTTTTTTTGATCCACACAACAACCTTGAGAAGTAGGTATCATTATCTCCATTTTACAGATGAGGGAATTGAGACAAACAGGAGTGAAGTGGCTTCCCTAGAGTTACATAGCTAGTAAGTGTTTTACGTATTTTTAAGTATTTGAATTCAAGGCTTCTTGACTCCAGATCTTATCCACAATGTTACTGTCTCTTTAAGAAAGTTGCTCAGCAGCCCTCTTTATAACGGCCAGAAACTGGAAACTGAGTGGATGCCCATCAATTGGAGAATGGCTGAATAAATTATGGTATATGAATATTATGGATATTATTGTTCGGTAAGAAATGACCAACAGGATGATTTCAGAAAGGCCTGGAGAGACTTATATGAACTGATGCTGAGTGAAATGAGCAGGACCAGGAGATCATTATATACTTCAACAGCAATACTATATGATGATCAATTCTGTTGGACATGGCCATCTTCAGCAATGAGATGAACCAAATCAGTTCCAATAGAGCAGTAACGAATTGAACCAGCTACACCCAATGAAAGAACTCTGGGAGATGACTATGAATCACTACATAGAATTCCCAATCCCTCTATTTTTGTCGACCTGCATTTTTGATTTCCTTCACAGGCTAATTGTATACTATTTCAAAGTCTGATTCTTTTTGTACAGCAAAATAACTGTTTGGATATGTATACTTATATTGTATTTAATTTATACTTTAACATATTTAACATGTATTGGTCAACCTGCCATTGGTGGGAGGGAGTGGGGAGAAGGAGGGGAAAAATTGAAACAAAAAGTTTGGCAATTGTCAATGCTGTAAAATTTCCCATGCATATAATTTGTAAATAAAAAGCTATAATAAAAGTATATAAATTAATTAATTAAATTAAAAGAGAGAGAGAATTGCCCAGGAAAGAGACTGTAATTTGTCTATGGTCAGTACATAATATAGTCAACAAGCATTTATTGAGCATTTACTATCTGCTGTCAATATAAAGAAAGATACAAAACTAAAATATGTCAGAGGCAACACTTGAACTCAGATCTTCTTGACTTCAAGATTGGCCCTTTAATCATTGCAAGACACTATCTCTGGATAAAATATTATATAACATTTAATGTTATATCACATAAGTTATCATTTTTATAGGAGTGAGGACTTGGGATTTTGTGGTTGTTGTTGCTATGGGGAAATCCTTTTATTTCTCCCCACTCCAACCTGAGGAAAGTCAGGTTAATCATTTGCCAGAGTTCACATAGCTAGGAAATATTATGGTTCTGATACTGGATTTGAATTTAGGACCTTCTGAATTCATGGCTGGTATTCTATCTACTATGCCATCTAAATACCCCAAACATTGGGAGTTTTTTAAGTGGAAACTCCTTTCTTTATTCAATTCAGTAGCCATTGTATAACTGATGGTCTTAGATAGTTGCCCAGAACACTGAGAGATTATGTAAACTGTTCATTGTTATCCAATTACTAAATGTCGGAGAGGACTTGAGCACAAATCTTGACTTCAAGGCAATGCTTTAATCCAATTACGCCATGCTGCTTCTCCCTATAGAGACAGGAATAAGGTATTTGTAAAGTGTTGCTATATAAATGTTAGTCATTATTATTATTTTATAAGTCCATGATTGTATATCTCTTTATCTGTCTATTTGAAATACTTAATGGTGTCAGGCAGTGTGGTATTACAGACTAAGAGTCAGGAAAATCTAGAATTGATACATATTGCCTTGTGACCCTGGAAAAAAACTTAAATTCTCAATCTTCCCAGACAGTTTTTCAAAAATATAATTTACAGAATAGTTTCTGATCCACATTGCCAGAGAGGATTTTTTTTTTTAACTGAGGTTTCTTACAGTAGTGAAATCATAGAATCTCTTATTCCAATTCCCAAATGATATGTATCAACCCTAAAGTTAACCAATACAAGTTATTTTTTTTCTTCCACCTTTTAATTCTGTGCTCCTTGATCTTATAACAGCTCAGCCCTTTCTAAATTCCAACACTAGAAGATTAAACTTCACTATATCCCTCCTCTATCTTCACTATTCTTTCCTTATTGTTAGATATTTTTAGAGGAAGTCACAACAACACAAAGTACACTACAAATTTATGCTACCTGATATCTGCTGGACCCTCATTATTGTATGTCAATCCTTTTACCCTTCCCTGTTTGACTCATTTACACTGCCTATAGCAGAAATGTCAAGCATGGGGCTAGAACCAAATAAAAATTTAATAGGGAAATATTTACCAAAGTAAATCCAATAGAATATAGATAGTTAATATGTGGCTTTCTAAGTCATTATGTAGCCTACAGGGATCCTTATTTAGTTTACTTTAGTAGAGATGTTAGATGCTTAGTTGTATCCTTTCTTGAAGAGGATCAAAATAATATCACTATGTACTATGACTGATCAAACCAGTATGAGCTTGGAATACTCCATCACAAATGAAGGATAAATAGTCTATATGAACATTTGGGATGGATTTTCTAATTTTGTGCATCTTGCTTTTCTTTGGAGTTTCTTCAATTCTGCTTTGTGCATAGAACACAGCACCTTCTCTGATGAGGGCATGTCTTGCTGGGTGTTCCTGTACCTGTGTCTCCCATGTTATATAATCAATTCTAAAATTTTTAAGAGACGCTCCTTGTATTGCTTCTTCTGACCACTATATGAATGCTTGGTCTGTGGAGTCCTCTATAAAATAATCTCTTAGGCAAATATATGTTTGGCATTCAAACAATGTGGCCAGTTCTATGGAGTTGCAGCACTCTCTGCAGTAGAGCTTGAATGGTTGGCACTTTAACTCAAAACAGCTCCTGGTACCTTATCCTGGTAGGTATTTTCAGAATTTTTCTAAACAATTCAAACAAAAGCAATTCAGTGTCCTGGCATGGAGCTGGTATATTCTTCAAATTCATAAGCTAGTGGTATCACTGACACCATGGACTTCTCCTCTCCTGAGTTAAGCCATCAACACTACCCTTCCCATTTCACCTCATCACAGAGCTTTTTTTCCTCTCTCTGCCTCTCTGTATTTCTGTCTCTTATCTCTGTCTGACTATGTCTGTCTGTCTCTGCATGTATATGTCAGTCTGTCTTTCTCTCCTTTTCTCTTTCTCCTTAACTTAACAATTTTCCAATTTTTATTCTATTATGTGTGCATTCCACAAACATTCCCAGATCTCCTCCATCCTAAACTACCACCACCATAACCACCACCTTCATTTAACTCCATCTCCCAATAGCTATCAATACACATCATTCCTCCCTTGCACAACCAATTCCCAGAAAAGCCTGTGAAGGCTTGTTGTTTCTAATTTCTTTCATCCTACCCATTTCTCAATAAATTTAACTTATGACTTCTCTTCCCAAACTTAAGTGAAACAGTATCCCCAAGGTCATCACTGATCTCTTTATTCACTAAATCTACTGTCCTTTTCTTGGCACTTATTCTCATTGACTTCTTTGATACTTTTCACACTGTAGATTACTTCTTTCTTGCTCCCTCTGGGGGTTTTCATGACCCTTATTTCTCCTGATCTTTCCTCTACTGGTCTGGCCAAGTCTTATCTTCAAGGTCAATGTTCATGTCCCACCCTCATGTATCCTGTCATCATATCCTTTCTCTCAGCATTGCCATCAAGTCTTAAATGACTGAAATAGACAAACTGCATGTGATTTGAGACTATTTACCTCTAGCATACAGAGTTATGAATAAGCATGTTTTAGGGGGCATAAAGAGTAAGGTGATTCTTGGAAGTCCCTCTGGAGATTCCCAACCTTAAGGAAGAAGAAAACTATGGTCTAAAAAAAAAGGGGTCATGCCCCTAAAATCTAAAGATGGGAGCTCTGAGAAGAGTATCACTTTCAAAACCTTGCCAGATAGTGCCATCTGGTGGGGTTTTAAAAATAAGTGTGTTAATATATGCATATACATATGTGTATATGTATGTATATAATTAGTCCATATATGTGTATATATGTTCAGTCACATCTCTATGTACAAACATGCCATTATTGTCTATGGAGTTTTCTTGGCAAAGATATGGAAGTCGTTTACCATTTCTTTCTTCAGTGCTTTAAGGTAAACAGAAGTTAATTGACTTGCCCAGGCTCACACAGCTAATAAGTTTATGAGGTTAGATTTGTAATTAAGTCTTCTTTACTCTAGGTCCAAAACTATTTATTGAGCCATTGAGCTATGATAGATAGATAGATAGATAGATGTATGTATGTGTGTGTGTTTATATATATATATATGTATATGCATATGTATACATATATATAAACACACACATATACATACACATAATATATATATTTATATAAATCAACACACATACATATATGTAATGCCTTCTAGGCCCTTATTTATTTGTGCTATGCTTCCTATCACCCCCATGATCCTATATTTATTTTATCTCTATTTTTAACTTATTTGCTTCTATGGATTGCTTTCTCCAAGGAAAATATAAACTTCTTCACACAAAGAGAGAACTATTCCATTTTTGTCTTTGTATCTGCAGCATCTAGCAAAGTGCCTGACAAATGGTGCTTAATAAATGTTTGTTAAATTGAATTGATTATTTCTCCAATTTGTTTAGGCCCCTTGGCTCAAATGTGAAGGGGAAATGACTTTCTAAAACTGTACCAGATTTTTAAAATTATCCAACTTCATCACAGGTCAACCCATTACGTGCTTCTTAGTACATTTCTTCCCAAGGTAAAATTAAAGCCAGGTTTGTGTGCACTATAGTGTAATCTAGTTCTGTATAGAAATTACATTTTTAGCATCAAGATCTCCATGATTCCCCTTCAGATTTGAAGAGGTCATGACCCCAGAGTACATTCTACATTAAACCACATTTATCAAGGGGTGGGTGTAAAGGTTTGATCATGACAGAAGACTAGAACGAATTCTCACTTCATACATTTTTGTGGTAATACAATTCTTCCTCTACCAGTTCTCCTGCTTCATGACCCTACAAGTACTCAAGCAGTCCATCACACAGCTCAAAATTTACAGCAGGTAGTTCTCTCTCTTTTTCAATCTCTTGCCTCAGGCTCAAGTCTCACTTCTCATAACTTCACCCTTAGCTGTACTTTTAGCTGCCAGAATTTGCCACTAGAGCAGGAATGTCATCAGGGACAGAGATAACGTTTCCTGTTAAGATGGTCAACTCTCAGCATAGCTCTAATTTTCCAAGAGGGAAGAAAGAAAACTTAATTTACCAAGGGCATAGAATTGAGTCTTAGGTGTGATGCTGGAGGGAAAATTTATTAGGCAGGACCTGTTTTTTCCATTAAATTCAGCACAGTATCTTGTACAATGCTGACTCTCTAAAACACTATTCTAGAATAACTTTGAGGGGGGTGGGGTTGAGAGAGGGACAAAGAGAAAGATAGAAAAAAATGGAAAGGGGATAAGAAGGAAGAGGAAGAATAAAGAGAGAGAAAATTGTGAGAATATAGAGAAATTTTAAAATTATAGAGAATAGGGAGAAAATAAAGAGAGAAAAGGAGAGAGACAGTGAACAAAAGATATGGGGAAGGAGGAATAGAGATAGAGATATAAAATGGAAAGAGGGAAGAAGGGATAGAAAGAATGAAGAAACAATTGAGAGACAGACTATATAGAGAAAAAAGGAAAGAGACAAAGTCAGAGGCAGAGAAAGATGGACAGAAAGAAACAGAGAGAGAAAAACAGAGAGACACAAAGAGAGATAGAGGCAGACAGACAGAGACAGGGAGAAAGAGAGAGAGAGAGAGAGACAGGCAGATACAGATAGAGAAAAACATAGAAAGAGACACAAAGAGATAGACAAACACAGACTCAGAGAAATAGAGAAAAAGATAGAGAGAGAGACAAAGAAAACAGAGACAGACAAAGAGACAGAGAAACAGTGACAGAGACAGAGACATACAGAGACAAAGAAAAACAGAGAGACAGACACACACACTCTCTGTATGAGAGAAAGAGAAGAGGGAAAAGAGAGAGAGAAAGAGAAAGGAAAAGGGAGAGGGAGAGAGGAGAAAAAGAATGAGAAGATTAGTGACTTTTCTTATCAGAAACCCTCTAGGTGACAGAAGAAAGTTTATTGTTGCTTCCCTAAGATGGACTCTAGAAAGTGTAAATGGGAAGCCTTGAATTATTTATGAAAATTCTTAATAGCAAGTGGGGATGCTGAGGGAGCCATGCAGTGTGGCCGCAGGTAGGTAGCCTACTGCCAAAACTCTTAACTTTCTTTTACTCATTGCCATAATTGGGAAAAGTGATCTTCCCAGACTTCTCTTCTAGGTGATACATCCCTTGAGGACTGTGTCTTTAATGTGGCAAAGAAATTAGAAAAAGCCTGCAGGAAAAATGAAACTGGGAAGCTTACAAATGTGAACTCAGAGAGAGAAACTGTGATTCTCATAGGTGAGTGGGGAATGAGGTGCTTGAGGCCCATGGTTCAAATGCATTTCAAATTATTTTACCTACATCCTTTGGAACTCAGCTAGGTCACCCTGCACAGGAGGATAAATTTTCTAAAAAGTCACACTGTTTCTATTGAGTAAGAAATAGATTTTATCAAAACAAAATCAAATCCCCTTCTTTTTGCCTCAGTTTTTTTTTTTTTTTTGTCTGTAAAACAGAAAAGATAATCCAGTGGGTCACATCTGGTTTGCAGAGTTATGGTAAAACTTGACATAAAACAAGATATGTTGTGTTTATTCAGATCATAGATATGGAGCAAGAAGGGACTTTGGAGTTTATCTTGTCCTCAGTTAGATAAAGAAACTGAGGTTCAGAGGCTGATGGGTGATATTAAACAACTGGCTTTCCAGGGGGAGTGAGGGAAAGTATGCATAACACATTTTGAATTTTAAATAAAATTAAAATTTTAATTTAATTTTTCTTTTAGTAACAATTTCTCTATCACTTTCTTAAGTCTATAGAGTCAACAAAACAATTAAAGCAAGCTATTATTTTTAAGGTTTGATGATTTCCATGGTATTAATGCTCATAACTTCAGCATACCATTGAAAATTAAATGGCATGCCTCTGAAATCCTAGTTAGTTAATAGCAGACCTGGAATTTGAGCACAAATTCCATATTCTTTCTATTGATGTTATGGAAGTGGGATTGGAGGTAAATAGTGGAATAGAGTTCTAAATAGGTCATGAATCCTGAATATTGTGATTCTGTTTTTATGTACAATTGTTATTTAGTTATTTCAAATTCTTCATGACCTCCATAGACCATATAGCCTATGCAATATTGGTGTAGTTTGCCATTTCTTTCTCCAGCAGATTAAGGTAAATAAGGGATCCAGGACCACTATTCTACCCACTGACCCACCTAGCTGCTCTTTATATGTACAGTACACTGAGTAAATCATATCCACCACTTAGAATGACAAAATGTGAGAATTAAGAATTGTAAAAATATCTATCCAATCCCCTCATTCTTGAGATAAGAAATGGAGTTATTATCTTACTTAAGACCTATGCATGTGATCAGGTCAATAGTCATGAGTCAAAAGTCCTAAAAAGGAGGGAAGTAGCAACTATAAAGTCAAGGCAGCTAGGTAGTACAGTGGGTAGAGAGTACCATGCCTGTGATGAAAAAACCTTGAGTTCAAATTCAGCTTTAGGCACTTAGTAGCTGTGTGACACTTGGCTAAATCATTTAATCTAGTTTCCTCAGTTTCCACAGCTGTAAAATGAGCATAACAATGGCACCTCTCTCCCAGGATTATTGTGAGGATCAAATAAGAAAGTATCTTATTTGTACATAATAAATATTTCAAAAATACTAACTATTAATATTATCATTATTAAAATTAGGTCAGATTGATACCAGAGAATCCTTAAGATGTCAAAATTGAAAGGGTTGAGATAAGTAGGATAAATAAGAGGTCAAAATAGATAGTGAATGGCTAGATCAGAAGGCAGAATGTAGGGGGTTTCTCCAAGTTAACCATTTGTCTGGCTCAGTTTGTCCTGGCACAGACTTAGTCTCTTATCAGTTGTGGGCATCCAAGTTTCTTTGCCCATCTGTGGTCAGAGAGAGAAGGATACACCATTACCTCCTCCTGCCTCAGTTCTGACTGTCCAATCATGAACTTGTGTAATGAAACTAATTGTTGTTTTCCTCTCTTCATTCCATACCTATCAAGTGACAGAACCCAAATTGAAAGTCAGTTGTCCAGATTCCTAAGCTATGCTATTTCCATTATAAAACATTGCCTTCCTCTGATAGGGATTCACTTCAATTTAATTCAACAAGCATTTGTGAAGAACTTATTCTGAGTCAGGCTCTGTTCTAGGACTTGTGCAAAGAAAAAAAAATAATAAAGCATTCCCAGCCCTCAAGGAACTTACAGTGTACTTGGGGAAGAAAATTGTATGCAGATATGTCGATGCAACATTATATACAATAAATACAATGTAATTTCAGTAAGGGAGTGGGTGGAATGAGGATGTTAACTGGCAGAATTCAGAATGAATGGCACTTGAGTCAAGCCTTCCAAGAGGCAGAAATGAAGAGGAAGAAGTTTCCAATTACGGGGACAACTGTACAAAGAAATGAAGGTAAGAGAGGAAATATTGAGCCTGGAGATCTGCAAAGAGACCAGTTTGGCTAAAATCTACCATGCCTGAGAATGAGTAGTATAAAATTAGTTTGTCAAAGTAAATTAGTCCCAGATTACAAAGGGCTCTAAATATCCAATAGATTTAGATTTTATTCTAGAAGCAACTGGTAAAGCTTCTTAAATTACACTATCCATTATTTACCACCAGGGTTCCATTATATCACATGTATAAACACTAAAGTTTTGTATTGCCAGTTGCATTTCCAATCATTTAAAACAGGAAGAATCATAATATTTTTGATTAGTGATAAATATGGGCGTTTATTAACTTCTAGCTATAGGTCATGTTCTGGGGATATAAGTACAAAAATGAGATGGTCTCTGATGCTTACCTTCTACTCCAGCTCAAAACCTCCTCCTTCTTTTCTTCTTCCTTTTCCTCCTTCTCCTCCTCCTGCCCTTTCTACTGGAATTTAAATATAAATTGCCTTTAATCTCAGATCTGGAGACAAACTATGTGTCTGAGGATCAATTTAGCTTAAGTGCAGAGAGGTTCATCATCATAGGGTTAGTAACTACATGAAATATTTTGGCTAGACCAATTTATAAAATTATTATCTGAACTATAGAGAGTTTGATTCTGCCATGTAGACAGAGGAGTTAACTTAGTGAAATTTCAGTGCCTTGAAAGACTGAAATGCATTTATGACAAGACATGATGTGTGTGTGTGTGTGTGTGTGTGTGTGTGTGTGTGTGTGAGAACCAATCCAGTGCACTCTGAATGGTCAGCCCAATAGTAGTAAAGTAATTGAATTCAATCCATCTGTACTTTTGTAAACAGAGACACTTATTTATTGGAAAGTTAGCTAGAATTAGGGATGCTGCCTGTAGTCATGAAATAGAGTAAAACTAACTGGCCCGTGAAGAGATGAAATCAATTGCCTTAGTCTCATTCAAGCAGTACCTTAATCAAATGAACTTACCAGTCCCACAAAGATTTGGGAGGGAAAAAATAAGTTTATAGTATGCAATGGTCTATCCATAGAACTTAATAACTGCAGACATATGTTCACTAAAGACCAAAAGGGAAACTTCTAGAGGAATAGGATTTCACCTATTAATGAACCAAATTAATCAGAAGTAGAGTTATAAAAGCTGCTGTGAAAATCATAAAAAAAGTTAGCTCTTGTCTTACAAGATCAGAGTCAGTATCTGATATAAGCCACCTGCTTTGCCAAAAAAGAGGATACATTGAAAAACACAGATCAGAGGTTTTAACAAGAAAGAAAAATGAAGTTGATGACACATAGGACAAAGGAGCAAGTGCTGGAAGGGTACAGAATGTCATACACTGTAGCTCTGAGAACTTACTGTGGCAGTAAAGCTCTGAAATAGGAATGAAATCTAATTTGTATCCAGAAGAGTTGTTGATTAGACTATCACAGTAGTAGGCAGTTTGAAATCCAAGTCTACCTTAATTCTAGTTAAGGATTTAAAGAGATTCAATACATTTCTGAGAAGTCAGAAATTATTTCTCTCCATGAGAAAGTTCAAGACCTTTAGTTTATAAATTTAATTAGCTAAATATAGCAATAGTAATCCATTTGTGTATGTGCTGTGACCAGCTCCTCTTCTCTCCCTATCCCCAATGCTTATTTGACCTAACACGGGGCTGAAGATTTAAATCCATTGTGACACTGTCATCATTTCCATGATAGAGATTAAAGAAGTTTATTAAACCAATATAACATTCTTTGTAGATTGTTGTGAGAATGTTCAGTAGTACTGTACTTAAAGTTAAGATACTCTGGAAGATCTAAGGAATCAACCATGGGAAGTCACTTATGATGTTGAGCCATAAAACATTTGTTAAACACATTTATACACACATAAAGAAATTATTTTATTGATTTTATATAATTTTATTAATAATTTAATAATAAAGAATAAATTTAATAATTTATATACTTTATTAGTTTTTAAAATGTACATCTAAATACGAAGATAGTGATGAAGATAAGTCCTATTTTAAACTCATATTTGAATGTTATAGTTTAAAATGTCTTTTTTTCCTTCTCTACCTTCTCTTCCTTGCAGCATCACAACTAATATTTATATAACACTAAGTGCAAAGCACTGGGCTAAGTTCTTCACAGTTGTTACCTCATTTGATCTTTACAACAACCCTGGGAGATAAATACTATTATTATCCCCACTGAGGCAAACACAGGTTAACTGATTTGTACAGGGTCAAATAGCTAGTAAGTGTCTGAGACTAGATTTTAATTCAGGTCTTCCTAACTCCGGCTCTCGCTCTCTATTCACTATATCAACCTGATAGGGAGAATATTTTTTATCCCCTCAAGAAAAAGAAGCTAAGAGTCATTAAGTAACTTGTTCAAGGTTAGATATGTGAATAGACTATGCACTTCCCACAAAACTTGGGGCCAAAAAAGTCTCATTCATTGGGAGATGTTGGAATCTTTACAAATTGCTAACTCATTAGAGTTGATAGATTATTGATCTGATCTTACAAGAAGATGTTTTGGGCCAGAATCTGAAACAAGGTACTAAGTAGAACTAACTGATACAATGCTTGTGTTCACACCTTTACTCATTGGAGTTCACACGTTTGAGAGATTTCAGGGTTTAGTATGAGATATCCGAATTCACACCTTCCTTGAAGCTCTTAGGGCCAGAGAGCACTATGGAAAAAAACCCATAATCCCACTCTCTGATATACAAGAAGAAAGCAGAGGCCCAGTTAAGAGAGTTCAGCTGAATTACATTGGAGAGGAGTACTCTGGGCCAGACACAGAGCACTCTGGGAGAGCCAGAAGCCCTCTCTCAGAGGCATGAAAGATTTATTACAACTTTTACCTTGGTTCTGGCTGGAGGCAGAGGCAGAAGCAAAGGACAAAGTTCTTAAAACCAAGCAGAGAGATAGGCCCCATCTAACCGGGCTATTTTGGAAGGAGAAAATAAACGTTTGCATTTTTACCAGCTGGCTGAATTTTGGGTGATTACTGATCTCAACTGAAACTAAGGCTGCCTCCAGAAAACCTCCCTGAGAAACCTACCTTCTCCCAGAGAACTATTATATTTTAAAGAAGAACAAAATCAGTCTCATGTTCTACCAACTGAGAACTATTATTTTAAAAGAAGAAAATAACAACAGGGAGAAATTTTCTAAACTATGTTTTCTCGACAATTGAGCATCAGTCCATATTGCTATAGTATGGCTGTGTCATCCAGCATGAAATCTAATGGAGCCTTTAAAGTATACCTCAAGAATGCTGTAAATGGAAATAACCAAGCAGAAGATGTGGATAGAAGAAACAGTAAGAGAAATGAAATTAATACAGGCAGTAGACATGCTAGTGATGGAGAGAGCAATGGCTATGCTAAAAGAGCTAGCATACTCTCTAAGCTGACATGTTGAGAGAAGAATAAGAATTGATTAAGCAGAGCAGCTTCAAATTTTAATGTTCAAATATTGATTTTGTGGTCGTTGAGTCATGTTTTAACTGTGTCTGACTCTTTGTGACCCCATTTGGGATTTTCCTGGCAAAGACATTGGTTTGCTAGTATCTTCTCCAGCTCATTTTATAGATGAGGAAAACAGGGTTAAGTGATGTGGCCAAGGTCACACAGCTAGTAAATATCTGAGGTGGAATTTGAACTTACAAAGATGTCTTCGGACTTTAGGACCAGCACAGTATCTATTGCACATCCTCACTCCTCAAATATTGGTACCATGATCAATTTGACTGTATCTTTCTCCTACAAGACAAGGACAAGAAAAAATTAACTCATGTCTGGGGACATGAGAGATAATAACCATTAGGAAGGAAGGAAGATAGCTACAAGTATTTATTAAGTATCTACTATATGGCAGGCACTTCTATATAACAATCCTATGAGGTAGGTGTTATTAAAATAATCCCTAGTTTGCTCTCTTTTGCCCAAGGTCACACAGCTAGTAAATGTCTGAGGCTGGATTTGAACTCAGGTCTTTTTGTCTACAAGTCCAGTACTCTGGGTCATTTAGTTTTGGGGTAGGAAATCAGAAAATCCAACTAGGAGGCCTTGCTTCACCCTTTCTTAACTCTCCATATCACTTTTTATAAAGCATTTAGCTTGTCTAGACCATTCCTTCTTATGTAAAATGTACATAATAAAATCTGTTCTATTTGTTAAGAGCATTAGACTAAATGATATTTGTAAAAAAAAAAGTGCTGGAAAAAACATAAAGGACTATGAAAATAAAGGAAATTATTTTTTACTAAGAACTATAAAACATTATAAGTAAATGCCAGACATCTAGATGGGCCACCTTGATATCCAGCACTACAGAATTCCTTCTTTTCTCTCTCTCTCTCTCTCTCTCTCTCTCTCTCTCTCTCTCTCTCTCTCTCTCTCTCTCTCTCTTTCTCTTATATAGAACTGCCTTCTTCTCCATTAAATCAGAGATAGTAATCCTCTCCTTTAAGTATCATAGAAAATGTCTATTGATGTGCATGACAAGTTGGTGGGGGGGAGAGCATCTTTTTTCACTTTCACCAACTGGCAAAGGAAAATTTCAATCCTCAAAACAGGTCTCTTATCTAAGGATATTTATGCTGTGTGTTGTTTTCCTTCTGGTTTTGTGGCTGAATTTTGGTTGCTGACTCTTTATAGGGTGTCAAGAGATTATATAAATGTACCCCTTTTCTTCCCTGAATGCTCATTTTCACCAAGCAAATATTATGTGAAGTGGAGCATTTACTGTCCCAAATTCTTTTGCTTTGAACCTGACTCTGAACACAATATATACCACCTCTTTACCCACTCCTAGGAATCCACTCCTCATCCCCATTTGTCTTGGTGTTTGAGAGCCTGCCAGAAAGCCCACTTCCCCATTTCATAAGGTATTTGGTGAACCCAAGTCAGTCTATCTGATAAATAAGTCTGCTCATGCCCTTCCATGAGGTATGTGCTTGGTAGAGAAAATGAATTTAAATAAATCACAGTTTTTGAGAAGTGGTAAACCACTGACACCATTTAAACCACATAACTGTTCTTCCCAGTGGGCTGGGAGAGGTTTCAATTATCTGGGAGTAGGGATTGCTTCAGAGGTGACAAGAACTATGAGAAATCAGCTTTTATTGGCTCTATAGCTATCTTAATGGGATCAGATCTCTGTCAATTTAGATAGGAATAGCGACTAAATTAAAATGATGTGTGTAGAACAAAAGAAAAACCCATCCCAAACAATTCCAGGGACCAATAAGCAAGAATCTGGTCTTACAAATTTTCATTCATAATGTAACATTTTGTGTATGGAGTGTCTGATGAATTTCAGTACATTCTGATGTCATTCAAGTCATATTTTCAGAGTCCATTTAAAAAAATCAATAAGGAATTGTGTCTATTTATCTTTATTTATACAGCATAAGTGCATGAGTTTTTAAATGTTTTTATTTTTTTTCCTCCCACTGCCCTCCCCATGCTATTGAAGGATAATTTTTACAAAGGAAAGAAAATCCCAATGATAAATGTATATAGTTGAGCAAAATAAATTCCTACATTGGCCGCATCTAAAAACATATGTCTCATTCTGCATTTTAATTATATCCTTTTTCTGGCAGAAGGTGGATAAAGTCTATCACTTTCATCCTGTGGAATCATGGTTTCTCATTGTATTGACAAAGTTGTTTTTCTTTTCAATGTTGTTATTTTATAAACTGTTCTCCTAGTTCTCACTTCACTCTACATCAGATCTCAGAGAATTTCCCCATTTCCTCTGAAACTGTCCATTTCATCATTTCTCATGGTATAATAATATCCTAATACATCCATATACTACAATTTGGTTAGTCATTCCCCAATAGTTGGACACTCCAATTTTCTGCTACTACAAATATAATTGCTCTAAAAGTTTTTGTATATAAGGATCCTTTTCTTTACAAGCATATGAACTTTTAATAAATGGATGGGGAGAAGAAGGAGGGGGAAGATAGTAATAGCTTACATGTCTATAACTTTAAGTTTTGCAAAGCACTTTAATATTAATGATAATAGTAGCAGTTTAAGTTTTGCAAAAAACTTTACAAATATTATCTCATTCTTAAAACATTCCTTAGAGATAAGTGTTATAATTATTCTAATTCTATAGATGAAGAAAATGAAGTAGACAGAGGAAAATGAAACTAGTCCAAGGTTGCACAGTTAATAAGTTTGAACTCAGATCTTCCTAACCTGAATAAAGAACCAGAACTTTATCCATTTTACCACTCAGGTGTCTTATATATATTTTAACATTTTATTCTCACAATAAACCTGTTGAGGAAACTATTATTATTATCTTCATTTTATACATATGGAAACTGAGGCTCAAGGAAGTTGAATTAAATGCCAGTGTCACCAAGCTAGTAAGTGTCTAAGCAAGAATTTGAATGATCTTCCTGACTTCAGGAAACTAGATGGCACAGTAAATAGAATATCAGATCTGGAGTCAGGAAACTTCATCTTCCTAAGTTCAAATACAACTTCTGACACAAGCTGTGTGACCTTAGGTAAGTCACTTAATCCCATTTGCCTCGGTTTTCTCATTTGTAAAACGAACTGGAGAAGGAAATGTCAATTCCAACATCTCTGCCAAGAAAATCCCAGATGGGATCACAAAGAGTCAATACAAATGGAAAGCAACAACCTGACTCCAAGTTCACAGATAAATCTACTATGCCATCTTTCTTCAGATAAACATTTTATCTTTAGTAAATGATCCAATCTTTAGTTACAGATTAGATACTAATAATTAATCACCAGCCTTTTAGTGCCTCTCATTCTATAATATGCATTAGCACTTTTAATCCACTCAAATTATCCTCTTTTGCTTTTGCAATCAATAAATATGACACAAAGGAAAGAGGGTCTACCCTTGACCATCTTTCTTGTTTCTATGTTCAGTCTATAAAATAAATTCAGTCACACTGCCTGAGTGTCAAAGGATGACTGAGTTGTAATCATCTGTACATAGCTTCACTAACAAAAATGATACACAGCAAGATGATATCAATCTACCCCCAGGAGAATTCTTATGGGACAGACCTTTTAACACTTCTCCCTGCCTATTTCAAACCTTTCCCTTTCTTTTCCCACACACAGAACAATATGGAACTGAGCAGCTACATTAAAGAATACATTGCTTTTTTTTCAGGGACAATTTTTTTTTCTATTTACCCTTGAATAAATTTCAGGAAAGATGCCTTCTTATATAGCATAACCTCTGACCAATAAACCAGAGACTCAATATGAACCAATCTTACTTGACCACAGTGATTATGAATACGATTGGAGAAAACTATAACTAAATTTAAGCTCAGAACATCATTCTTTCATAAAATTCAAGTAGATATCAATTCCAGATGTTCTTAATCATGGACTCATATCTCAAGAAACATTTCAAGCTAAGGCTTTTTTTTTTTTTCCTGGGCCACCACTGAATTTATCACGTAAGAGAAAATGAACACTCTTAAATCAATTAACTAATTTTCATTGAAGGTGGGGAGAAGAAAACCTATATAAACAATTGGTCTTCTCTCCAAATAATTTATTATGATGCACAGTGCAATTATGGAGGAAATTGCAATCACAAATCTCTTCATGGCTGCTCCAACTTCCTGCTTTTAAAAATAAAAAATTTGCCTTCCAGCAAATGTTCTGCACAAAAATAAAAGTTGTGGGGAGGGGCTCCTTCATGACTTCCAAGCAAGTTTCTAGTCCAACAAAATATTTCTTAAAGTTTTGCAGCTCAGAAATTGAGCTGTAGTTCTTCCTAGTCAAAAGAATGACCAAGACAGTATCTTCCCTTCATTGCTAACCTTTTATTAAAAACCAGGCACTTTATTTCAACATGCTGAGCAGATCCTAGACAACCCTGTGCATACAAGTCCCAGAGCAGACATAAAAACCAGATGGGAAAGAGATTTACAAGAACCAATCTCAAAAGGATATTTGCAAGCAGAATGTCAACGCAACATTGATTTCAGCAATGTATTTTGATTTACAATACAGATGTCTCTTTAGAATTTTCATTTCTCTTTACATTCAAATATAGTGCAAGGAGGATAGGGTCCCAGCTGCTTCTTTCAAATGGCCTTACCTAAAACAAATATCTTTATCATTTACTCTCATCCCTGGGGAAGGTTAGAGTTTTCAGAAGACTTTATAAGCAAATTATTAAATAAGGCAGTTACCCCTGTGTTAAGAAAATTTTATCATGGTAAAACCTTGTTCAGTTGCAAGGATCTGCTGGGAAAGACTGAAAGCTATTTCTTTGATATGTGTGTATATATATATATATATATAATATATATATATATATATATATATATATGTGTGTGTGTGTATATATATATATATATATATATATATAATATATATATATATATGGAGAGAGAGAGAGAGAGAAATATGTATATGGATATAGTGAATTGGTCAAACTTTTATGTCATGGTGGGGGGAAGGGGAGTTTAGACTTGTGAATTTATCTGTATAGGACAATCCATGTGTGAAAACTCTATCCATTGAAGAAAGAAAATTGTCTGTAACTTAAGAGTCACAGAGGGTTAAGTGAAGGCACTGAAAGGTTTAATCCAACCTCTAAAGATGAATTAATTGTTTCTTCTCTTTCAAAGTCACATGCAACAGAAACAATTTAGACTGAAAATAACCAATTATCATATGTTTACTTCTCCAGAATCATGAACAACCAAGATTTAGTCAGTACTTATTTCATAGCTAATGTTGAACAAAGGATTTCCCTCATATAATCTAGAACCCATGAGGGAATACAACATAGGGAAGAAGTTACATTATTAGACTACATACAAAATATTTTCTTTGCTTTTTTCATGTTTACTATTTCCTTTTCTTTATATGTTCCATTTTACCACCTTGATGATCACTTTAACATTTATTTTGTCTCTAACAGGCTTCTGAATCAGGAAGAAGAGGAGGAAGAAAGGAGAAAAAAAGGAAAAAAGAAGAGGCAAAGGAGTAGAGGAAGATGAGGAAGATAAAATTGAGTTAATAAGAAATTGTAAATGAAAATATATACGTTTCAAATATTTATGTAGCCCAGTTACCAGGCTAGACCTGAATTATTTAAGGAACATGGATTAATATTTCCATTTTGGTTATTTATCTTTATTCTAAGAAGTAAAAATTTTAGCAACCCTATCTGATCAGACTATGAAAAGAAAAAATGATGCAGGGAATTATACTCAGAGTGAGAAAAACCTCAAATCAAAAGTTACCTTTTGTGCACTGGGAAGTGTGTGAATCTTGGCGAGTCATAACTTTTGAGGCCCTCAGTTTTCTCATTGTAAGATGAGGGGGTTGAGCTAGATAATTTTTTAATTTTTATTTATTTATTTTTGGCTAGATGATTTCTAATGACCTTTTCGATTCTAAATTTTATAATCTATTGTCCAAAGACAGACATATTTTTTTTAAAAAAAATCAATAATAATATATATGAAACAGAATGTTCCACTCTAGTTCTTAATATTTTTAAGTTTTAACAATTTTAGAAAATAATGACTGATATTTTCCTTATTCACATTGGCCAGCCACTTTCTATTGTGTGAAAAACAAAGAATCAAGAAATTCTCCCTGTGATCTCACATTTGGATAACAAATTTTCTTTTGTACATCTAGGTGGCACAATGGATAAAACATTGGGTCTGAAATTGGGAAAACTTGAATTCAAATTAAGCTTCTGACACTTAGCTTGTGACTCTGGCATTTAACTTCTGATTGCCTCATTTTTCCTCATTTGTAAAATGGAGATAATAATACCTCTCCAGATTGCTGTGAGAATAAAATGAGATGATTATCTGTAAAGTCCTTAGCATAGTGCCTACCATATAGAGGGCACTTAATAATTTTTTGTAAAGTTTCCTCCCTTCCTTCCTTCCTTCCTTCCTTCCTTCCTTCCTTCCTTCCTTCCTTCCTTCCTTCCTTCCTTTCTTTCTTTCTTCTATGTCTAGACACAAGGTAAAAAGCAATGGGATAGTTTTCATGACACATAAAATTTATATCTATCACATTATTCCAGAATAATCTAACAACAAAAATATTCAGAATAATGAGTTTAGAAATGACAAATTACAGACACACTTTAGGTATTCTAAAAATTATTATGCTATAGTTAAAATTATGAAATATTAGATCTGGAAGGGACTTGTTATAATTTTACAATCTAGGAAACCTTGACCAGACAAGTTAAGCAGGATGCCCAAGGTAACAGTGAATTAGAGCAGGGAATTTGTGAAGCCTGGAATAAGAACTTCTGACTCAGATGAAGGTTTTCTGATCCCAGGTCAATGTTCTTTCTTTTATATAATACAATATGTTTTAAATGTATGGTGCTGTATAGAATCCTAATTATTTAAATATAGATGATCCACACATGTATATATAAACATGTATGTATATATACTTATACATGTGTGTATATGTTATGTATATGTATATATACTGTGTATATCTATAAATGCGTGTGGGCTTATGTATATGTATATGCATATGTGTGTCTATATGCACACAAACATACATATACACGCACACATACATACATACATATATATACCAGTTTAACTAGATAGCCCTATTCTATTCTTGATGATGATGCTAGATAATATTTCTGTTCTTAGTAATGTGTCCAAACTGTCTAAACTCTCTCTTGAAAATCAGTGTGACCCTGGACTAGAGTGCTTTGTAAGTAAATCTCTACCTTCTCCTAGAAAGTAATATATCATGAAAAAGGTACAGTGGATTAAAAAATGGAATGAAACCTTGAAGTTTTGTGATTATAGCATTGGGTGCTATCAGCTTCCAAGCACATTTTCGGTACAGTCAAAATGATTCCAGATTGACAGGAATTGTTGCAAGAGGTTCCTCTCCCCCACATTCTTTCTTGTGTTGATAAAGAGGTTTGGTAAATGTACCACTGTATGGTGTTAAGGAATTTCTTTCTATTTAACATCATAGATGTAGGTATACTCAAAAAAAGGACAAAAAGAGGTTTAAAATATGGCCTCCTAGGGACAGAGTTCTTGGTCAGGTGCCAGATCTATGAATATCATGTTTATGCACAATCATGTGCATACACATTCACTCAGTCACACATGTATGAAGATATTCTACAATAAGAACCAGATAGGAGTAAAAGGCTCCATTTAACTCAGAAGCTTTTCTCTTTGTTTGTGTAAATTAAAAAACAATATTAGCTACACTAACTTTGCAAAGTTTTTCCAAATCAATGTTATGATGGTTACTATTTGATTCTACATTAATCAATCTAAAAGTAAAACAAAATTTCAACAAAGAAAAAATTATCTCAATCAGAATATTTTGGATAAATGTACTGCATGTGTGTATATATGTTCACAATACATGTGTATTATGTTAATAATTAAGGTGGGTATGTACAATATGTATATGTCTACATACATAACTAAGTCTCTTCACTCAGTGGAAGGAGATGACAGAAAGGGAAACCTAATAAGGGATAAAAATACCATTTCCTCAAAGAATTGTGAGGAAAGTGTTTTGAAACCAATGAAGTGCTCTATAAATATGAACTATTTTCATCATAACTGTTATTATAAGAATTACCTGTCACTCAGCAAGCATTGATTAAGCATTTGCTATATGCCAGGCTGGATACTGTGCTAAGCACTGGGAATAAAAAGGAGAGATGGAAACAATCCTTGCCCTTAAGCTTACTCTAACTGCAGGGACAACATGTAAATAAGTAGGTACAGACAAAATATATACATAGTAAATGGAAAGCAATTTAAGAGGGGAAAAGATCATCTGTAGAAGGTAGGATTTTAACTGGAACTTGAAGGAATATAGGTTGTAGGGATGGGGAAAGAGAGCATTGGAAGCTTGGTTTAATCAGAGAAAATTTTTCAGGCCAGAAATGTGTCTTGTACAAGAAACAGAAAAGAATCACTATCACTGGCCCCTTCAGTAATTGGAAAGGAGTATATATATATATATATATATATATATATAAAATTAGAAAGGTGGGCAGGGGTCTTGCTATGAAGAGTTTTGAATGCTAATAACTTTTTTACTTAATCCTGAAGCTAATAAAGAGATTCTGGAGTCCATTGAGCAGAGAGGATATTGTGGTCAGAACTAAGCTTTAAAAAAACCACTTGGCAACTGAATGAAGGATAGATTAGAGGGGGAAGAGACTCTAAGACAGGGAAACCAGTTAGCAGATTATTGCAATAGTCTGGTGATATGATGTGGATTTGAACTAGGATTGTGACTGTGTGGATAGAAAGAATAGAATATAGAGAAGGAATGTTATGAAAATAGAAATGACAAAATTTGGTAACAGATTGGCTTTGGAGATGACAAAGAATGAGGAGTCAAGGAGTGTGTTGTCCTCAACAGTAATAAGAAAATTGAGAAGAACAGATAGTTTGAAGAAAAAATAATGAATTCTGTTCTGAACACATTGAATTGAAGATTCTTGCAGAATATCCAGTTAGAAACAAATAAAAAGCAATTGGTAATATGACTATAATTCAGGAGAAAGACTAAGGATGGTTAGATTCCCCACCACCACCACCCAGGTGCTATCTCTCTCTCTCTCTCTCTCTCTCTCTCTCTCTCTCTCTCTCTCTCTCTCTCTCTCTCTCGCTCTCTCCATCCGTCCATATATCTTCATATATACAAACATATAGATATTTGATAATCATCTGCATACTGAGAATTAATAAGATCACCAAGTAAAATAATATAGAGCAAATATTACTTGAATAACTACTTCTAATATTTATTCCCATAGTGTGTACAGAGAGGTATGTGTGAGGGGGTGAGTGAAAGAGTGTGATTTTTAATTCTGTTTTGTTTACACTATAGTTATTTTTCCTGCAAAGCTTCCTTCAACAAAGAAAAACAGTTAATTGAAACTAATTAACACAGTAACTATATCTGATAGCATATACAACATTACACATCCATAGTCTGTTGCCTCTCTACCCAGAAAAGAAAAGTACACTCATAATTCATCCTCTGGAACCAGGATTAAATGTATCTGAATTAAATTGAATTGAATTGAATTGAATCTGCATTTGTACTATCAACAATAATAACAAGCACTTATTATCTACCTAAAAGCTAGCATTTATATAAAGCTTTGAAGTTTACATAGCACTTTACATATTTTTTCATTTGATTGTTACAAAAATAAAGACAAGCAGACCATAAAAATGTTGAAGGATCAGAGGAAGGGGGGGAGGGAGGGAGCAGTCTACCCCCTCTATCTTCTGTCAATTAGACAATCTCTGCACTGTAGAACTCCCAAATGAAACATTCAACATGCCAGGCTCATACTATCTTTCCCTTTAAATATTTTTGTCCAACTAAGAAAAATACTAGTTTTATTTCTGCTCATTTTTTTTCCTTTCTTGTAGTATAATAATATTCCATTAAATTCATATATTAACATCTATTCAATCATTCTTCCATAGTTAAATTTAAATATATTCTGTTTCTGCATCCTGCACAACATGCCCCATCCAGTTCCAGAGAAGTATAAAATTAGTGCAATTATCCTGATAACACAACAACTTACAATTTTGATCCAAATTTTTCCTTAGATATCAAATATTTTAGGTAACACTAGATTTAAAAAAAATTTTTTTGAATTATCCAGCTAATACCTGTTATCTACTTCATTTCATTTTTTGTATAATCTTGTTATTGCTCCACTCATAATACATTCTTCTTCTGTTGTCATCAGAGAACCATTATGAAGATCAAAAGGTCCACAGAGAATGAAAAACATAAAGAATACTTCATTGGCATTACCTAAAGTCTCCATACAACATAAAAGCTAAATCCCTTCCACAAGACATTTCAAATTGTTTTGTGTTAGTGGAATTGTGTGATAAGGTTATTGATAGAAATCAGCATCTCAGTCTTCATAGATTGGAGGTAATAAATTGTTAGTTTCTTGTTTCTCTGCTATACCTGAAGGTGACAACATTGTTTAAAACTACTGCAGAGAGCACAGCTCCATTGGGCTGGCCACATTGTTTGAATGTAAAATGTATGCTTGACAAAAAGGACATTTTGTGGAGAAATTACACAGAGCAAACATTCACATGGTGGTTAGAAAAAATGTTAGAAGGATATTCATAAGGTCTCTTTTTAAGAACTTTAGAAATAATTGCATGACATGGGAGACACTGGCATAAGACTGCCCTGGAATGGTGTACTCTTATCAGAGGTGCTGTACTCCATGAGCAAAACATAAATGAAGTAGCTCAGAAGAAATCAGAAAATGCAATTAGATAACCCACCCCAAATGTTCATAGGGGCTATTTGTGTCCAACCTGTGACACAGTATTCTGAACTCATATTCATCTGATCAGCCAGTCAGACACACTAACTTAACTCTAACACAGCAATGTCATTTTTGATCTCTTCAAGAATGAAGGACAAAAACCAGAGAACCACAGAATCTGAGTTGGAAAGAATCTGAGCAAACAACCAGAGCCAGTTTAAGCTAAACCTAAATAGAAGTCCTTTCTATGATATTCCTACTGATTTATCACTTAGCCTCAATGTAAAAATTTCCATTGCTAGGGAATCCATTACTTCCTCTAGCTGGAAGCCCATCCATTTTTAGACAGATTTGTTATGTAATCTTCACTTACATCTATTAGTAATCTCCTTCTTGGTATTGTCTTATTATTCTTGGTTCTTCCTCTAGTAATTTCTTGTAATTTCTTTCCTACCATGTCCTCCCTGAGTCTTCTCTTTCCCATATCAAATCTGAGTAATTTTTTCAACACTTCTGAATATAACATGGTTTCCATTTTTCTTTACACAGTGATTGTCTTCCCCTGGACATTCCCTAGTTTGTCAATGTCCTTTCTAAATTGTAGTGCCCAGAATTGAATACAATATTCTGAATGTGGTCTAATTAGGGTAGAGTACTGTAGAACTATCCCTTATCTATTTCTGGACACTATACTTTTATTAATGAATCTTAAAATCAAATCTAGCAGAAGAAAGTGGGCAGTATATGCGTACAACTTTTACCCTAACCCTTTTCTTTTCGATTTCTAGATAGGAGGCATCATGTTATAGTGGATAAAGAGCATGCTTAAGAATCAGAAAGACATATTCATGTGTTATATCTGGAATATGCTTCTAGGTGACTCAGGAAGTCACTCAACTTCTCAGGGCTTTGTCTGGATCATCCCTAGAAAGTATGACCTGAATGGGTCTTTTTATTTTTCTTTTTCTTTTTTAAATTACATGTAAAAACAATTTTTATCATTCAGTTTTTTAATTTTAAGTTCCAAATTTTCTCTCTCTCTCACCACCCCCTTTCTACAATAGTAATCAATTTCATATTGGTTAGATATATATGCAATTATCTAAAACATATTTCCATATTAGTCATGTTGTAAAAGAGAAACAGGCCAAAAGAAAAGAATCATGAAAAATATAAAGTGAAAATAATATGCTTCCATCTATATTCAGACTCCATTAGTACTGTCTCTGATGTGGATATTTTTCCAAAATGAATCCTGTGGAATTGTCTTGGATCATTGTATTGTTGAGAAGCTGAGAATAGATAAGAACTATTTTTCTCACTGAGAGTTATCTATAGCAATGCAATTCTAAATTCAG
Organism: Antechinus flavipes; assembly: GCF_016432865.1. Taxonomy (NCBI): domain Eukaryota; kingdom Metazoa; phylum Chordata; class Mammalia; order Dasyuromorphia; family Dasyuridae; genus Antechinus; species Antechinus flavipes. The sequence goes on from NC_067398.1 coordinate 608,256,924, forward strand.
ATCTTCCCACACTGTTAATTACCAGAAGTATAGGAGAAAAAAATTTCAGATTAGGATGTTTATTTGAAGAATATGAGTTGAAAATAATTAGAATCAAGATCATGGAAATGACCTTGTAACATTAAAAAAAATAATAATAAATTTTGTCAACATTGTCTACATTAACAGGGAGACCAAAAAAAAAAAAAACCCACGTTGAACCATGGAGAGAATATATTCACTAACACCATTAATCGATGGAAGACCAAGAAACAGGGCCTGGACAACTCCATCTATGCTTAAGGTCCTAGTCTTAAAAACTACATTGTCCCTCTCATCACAGTTCCCCTATTTTACTTAAGCAAATGACTATGAGAACAAATTAGTCTGACTCTAAATCACAGAAAAAGGACTCATTAAATACATTGTTTGATATGTATTCTTTAAATTTGAAGATTATCTGTTTCAGCAATTTTATTTGCAATGCATGTGCATTTGGACATATAACCTCTAAGATCCCTTCCCTTTCTAAGATGCTGAGATACAATGAGGATGCTCATCCAGTTTTTAAATGGTATACTTAGGTAACATGGTTTCTATTTTTTTCCTGTAGTAAGACATAGCCAAATGACTCTTATCCAAATTACTAGTTTAGTCAGTGACTGAGAAAACAGGGAAACTCCACTGATCCACATTATATGAAAGAGGCAAGAGTTACCATCAAACCTATATCATTATAGAAATTCAATAGTTAAAATGGACATTTATCCAGTGAGAGAGACCAAAATGCACCCATGAAAAAGATGTGGAAATAAAATTAGTCTGAAGTCAGAAAAATACATTTGGAAAAAAGCCACAGCAGACTTATAGGCAGGCAAATTAAAGTTAGTGAATTTCAAATTAATTTCACAGATGGTATCTAATTCTGGGATAGTGGGCAAAATTCCAGGTTATATTGAAAACAGAGAAGAAGCAAAATCTTCAGTTTTATTTTGTAGCTGTGGGAAGATCCAGCTTTTTGGTGAGATTTTATTTTGGAGTTTGGGATTTTTTTTTTGATCTATATAATACAATAGGGAAATTAATAGGGAGCAGGGGAGAAGTACCTCAATCTTCTAGGAAATAAATTTTCAGACACTTGTCAGGAGGAATATAAAATAAATATTTATTGGATTTAGTTTTAAGAACAGCCAGATCCATCTTGTTATGGCTCTTAAAATAAATTTGAGCCATCCCTCAAGGAGGGAGTGTTTTCTAAAACTAATATGTACATTATTATGCTTGAAGTCATGAGTCTATACTTCTCTTAATGATGAGAAAAAATGATATAGTTCTGTGGATTAAAACATTAATTATTCTGCTATTCATGAAACAACATCTCAGAGCATTGTTTATCATTAAGAGTTGAAAAATAGTCTTTCCTTTATTCAATAGAACTAACCTGATTAAATCTATTCCCAATTATTATAACTGCATGTTCATCTAGTCAGTCAATAAACATTAACTAAGTGCCTACTATGTACTAAGCACTGGGGATATGAAGAAAGGACAAAGATAAAAATGATTTGCTCACATTGCAGAACATTAATGCATCAAAGGACTTGTTATTTAGATCTGGTAAACATTGCTCAAGTGTCTACACTAATGAATACAGCTGAGACTCCATGCCAGTGGGGAAGAAACTCCTGGGAATGGGATGCTTTCTTTTGAAAGCATTCTCATATGTCCAGATGTGTCGGGGCACCATTGCTACCATTTAAGAGTTTTAGAGGATAAGACCATGCTGGCAGGAACCCTATCCTAGGGGAAAAAACACTCGTAAAAGGATTCCTAGATATCTAGCTATTTCAAAAATCATTTTCTATAACACACTTCCTGCCTCCAGGGCCTAATTTAACTGGACTGATTACCCACTAATTCCAATTATTTATGTCAATGTTCCCTTTAATGCAAATACAGATAATTAAAAATTGCTTGTAGTCACTTGTTAATACTATGTACTTTTGAAATTTGAAAATTACTAAATACTCTAAACTTTGATTATTTCCAGAAACACACCCATCAGGCCAGGCCAGTTTAATCATCATCATCATCATTTATAAATAAATCAGGGTTTTCAAAGTGCTTTATAAATATTATCTCATTTGATTCTGATTTCCACCCTAGGAGATAGGCAATATTTTTCTTTGTTACAAATTGGGGGTGGCAGGAAATTACTGCAATATAAAAACAAAAACTATCAATAAAATTGTATTTTAAAAACTAAAATTTATATGTGTCACTAGAAATGGACATCGTTATGATCTGAATAGGTCAGAGAACAGCATTATCATCATTGTAAACACTTTGGAAACTATTCCTGTGAATGTATCCTATGGCCAAATTAGCTTTTTTGGTTCATTTTTATATGAATTATGTCTTAGCTATGCTTTATTTTGATCTGATTTCTTGGACCCAACTACAAAAAATTTAAATTGATCCCTATTAAATGTTTGTAATTGCCTTTTTGTCATTTTCTCCAATTACTTGATATCCTTTTGGATCTTAATTCTGTCACCCAGAGTATAAGCTATAACCTTTAACTTCACATAATGCATAAGTTTAAAAAATGTCATCTACATCTTGATCCAATTCATTGATAAAACTTCTGAGGAAAATGGGACAGCAATAGAATCCTATGATACTTCACTAGTGTCTTCCCTAAAAGGTAACATTGAGCTGAGTGATCTAATAGTTATTTATAAATCACCTAATGTATCAGGGACTGTGCTAAATGTTGGATCAAGTAAGATCATTTTTAAAAAAACCCACAAGATTGGTCTAGTATAATGTATTCTTTTAATTCTTTTTAAATTTCATTTTCATCTCCAAATTCTCTCTCTCTCTTCAGAACTTCCCCCAGACATTGAGAAGGGAAGAAATACAATATTCAAAAATATAGATGAAGTCATGCATGGGGGGAAGAGAGGGAAAAGGAGTGGAGAAAGGATATAGCAAGAAAAATGGAGAAAACAAATATGCTTCAATATACTCAGAGTCCATCAGTTAGTTCTGTCTTTGAAAGTGCACAGCATTTTTTCATTATGAATTCTTTAGAACTGTCATGGATCATTGTATTGACCAGAGTTGTTAAGTCTTTCACAATTCATTATTGGTACAATATTGTTGCTACTATGCTAAATATTACTCTCCTAATTCTCCTCATGTCATAACAGTTTATGTAAATATTCCTTTTTTTCTGAAATGATCCCCCTCATCATTTTTTAATAGCACAATAGTATTCCATCACAATCATATACCATAATTTTTAGCCATTCCCCAATTAATATCCTCAATTTCCAATTCTTTGCTATCACAAAAAAAGAGCTACTATAAATATTTTGTTCAAATGGTTCCTTTTCCTTTTCTTTTGATCTCTTTGAGGTACAGATTTAGTAATAGTCTTGTTTGTTGCATATCCATACACAATTTTACAGACCTTTGGGCATAGTTCTAAATTGTTCTTTAGGATGGTTCAATAGTATATCTATTTTCCCCAGATCTTCTCCAGCATTTGTTATTTTCTTTTTATAACATGATAGCCAATCTGATTGGTATGAAATTGCTAATTATTAGTGTTTTAATACAACTTTATGACTATAAATACCTTTGATTTCTTCTCCTGATAATTGCCTATTCATATTCCTTAACCATCTGTCACCTGGGTAATGACTCTTATTTTCATGTATTTGGCTCAGCTCCATATATATCTGAAAATGAGGCCTTTATCAGAGAAATTTCTTGTATAATCTTCACCACCATCCCCAATTTCCTTTTTCCTTTTAATTTTTGTTGGGTTGGTTTTGTTTGCACAAAACCTTTTTAATTTCATGTAATCAAAAATTTTCCATTTTACTTCTCCCAATTCTCTATCTCTTGTTTGGTCATAAACTCTTCAATTATCCATAGAAATAACAAAAAAAAACTTTTTGTGTTCTCCTTTAATTTACCTATGATCATCTCTTTTAACTAACTCTATTTTTGCTTTTATTTTGTTGTGATTGCAATTTAACTTTTTAAATAGCTTTTTTATTTTTCAAAATATATGCAAAGAAAGTTTTCAACATTCACCCTTGCAAAACCTTGTGGTTCATTTTTTTCTCCCTCTTTCCCACCTCCTCCTTCCCCTAAACAGCAAGTAATCCAATGTAGGTTAAACATGTGCAATTCTTTTGAACATGTTTCCATATTTATCATGTGGCACAAGAAAAATCAGATCAAAAAGAAAAAAAAAACAAGCAAGCAAACTATAATAACAACAAAGGTAAAAATATCATCTTTGTTATATACATTTAGTCCCCATAGTTCTCTCTCTGGATGCAAATGGTTCTCTCCATCCCAAGTCTATCGGAATTGGCCTAAATCACCTTATTAATGAAAAGAGTCAAATCTATCACAACTGATCATCACATAATTTTGTTGTTGTTGTGTACAAGGTTCTCTAGTTCTACCACTTCACTTAGCATCAGTTTTTGTAAGTCTCTCCAGTCCTTTCTGAAATCATCCTGCTCATTCATTGTTTGTTACAGAGCAATAATATTCCATAACATTCATGTATCATAACTTATTCAGCCATTCTTCAACTGATGAGCATTTACTCTGTTTCCATTTCCTGGCCTCTCAAAAAAGGATGCAACAAGCATTTTTGCATGCATGGCTCCTATTCCCTTTTTTATGATCTTTTTGGGATACAGACCCAGTAGACATACTTCTGGATCAAAGGGTATGCACAGTTTGATAGCCCTTAGGACATAGTTACAAATTGTTCTCCAGAATGATTGAATCCTTGACTTTTAAAAATTTCAGCTGAAGGATAATAGATTACGCTACAGCCCCTTACTTTAACTCTGTGTTTCTTTCTGTTTCAGTATATCTGTTGTAAACGACAGATTGCTGGATTCTAATTTCTGATCTATTCTGCTACTTTCTGGTTTTATGAGTTAGTTTACTCCCTTCACATCCTATTCTTATCTATTTTTCTCTGTCTCTGTCTCCCTCCCTCTCTTCCTTCCTCCTTCATTCTTTCCCTCCTTCCCTCCCTCCCTCTCTCCCTCCCTCCCTCTCTCTCTCTCTCTCTCTCTCTCTCTCTCTCTCTCTCTCTCTCTCTCTCTCTCTCTCTCCCTCCCTCCCTCCCTCTCCCTCCCTCCCTCCCTCCCCCTCCCTCCCTCCCTCCCTCCCCCCCCTCCTCTCTCTCTCTCTCTCTCTCTCTCTCTCTCTCTCTCTCTCTCTCTCTCTCTCTCTCTCTCTCCTCTCTCTCTCTCTCTCCCCCTCCGTGTTTCTCTGTCTCTGTCTCTCTCTCCCCCTCCCCTTCCCTCCTCCCTTCCTCCCTCTTTCCCCCCCCCCATTTCTCTTTTTCCAAAGTCTATTTTGTTTCTGACCACTGTCTCCCTTAATCTTTTGTTGTTGAGTCATTTCAGTCATGTCTGACCCTTCATGACCCCATTTGGAGTTTTCTTGGCACAGATATTGCAGAGGTTTGCCATTTCCTTTTCCAGCTCATTTTACAGATGAGGGACCTAAGGTAAACAGGGCAAGTAATTTGTCCAGGTTCACATAGTAAGTGTCTGGGACTAGATTTGAACTCACCAAGATGAGTCTTCCTTACTCCAGGTCTGGCACTGTACCACCTACCTACCCTTTATTTACTCTGCCTCTTATTTTTTCTATCCTTTCTCTTTCTATCCTTCCCTTTCTACTTCTATGTTGAATAAGATGAATTTCTAGGGCTAACTGTGTGTTTCCCTTCTTAAAACAGTTCAGATGAAATGAGAATATGAATCAAATATTGTTCATTCTCCACTCAAATTTCCTTATTATAAAAGTTCTTCCATATGCACCTCTATTATCTGAGATAATTTTTCCAATTCTTTCTTTTTCTTCTTCTTCCAATACAAATAATTACCATAATGTTCTCAGGGGTTATATATATCATCTTCCCATGTGGGAATATAAACAATTTAACCTTTATAGTAATAACTGCTAAATCATATGTGATCTTGGCTGTGGATCATGATATTTGATTTATTTCTGATTGCTTTATCCTTGGCCTGGGAACTCTAGATTTTGGCTAAAATATTCCTGGGAGTTATCATTTGGAGATTTCTTTCAGGAGGTGATGAACAGATTTTTTTCAATTTCTATTTGCCCTTGGGTTCTATCTGGGCAGTTTTCTTTCATCATTTCTTGAAATATGATGTCTCTGCTTTTTTTATTATTGCCTTCAGATAATCCAATTATTCTTGTTATTTTTTATTGATCTATTTTCCAGATCAGTTTTTTTCCTACAACACATTTTCTTCTATTTTTTCAGCCTTTTGATTTTGTTTTGTTGTTTGTTGAAATCTGATGAAGTCATTGACTTCCACTTGGCTAATTCTGCTTTTTAAAACAATTATTTTCTTCAATATTTTCATTTCTCTGTCCCCCCAAAATAATTTTCATGATTTTCATGTGTAGCTCTCATTTCTTTTCTCATTTTTCTCTACCATGTCTATTTTATTTTTAAAATCTTTTCCTTCTCTCTCTCTCTCAGCTCCTCTTGGAATTCTTGTCAGACTTGGGCTTATATCCATTCTGCAGCCTTTGCTTGTACTGTTTTCAAATTATTGTCTTATTTTAAGACTATATCTTCAACTTTTTTCAGATTTTATGTGGGTTCTGACCATCTCTTGGGCCTGAATATCTGTCTATTGTGATATAGAAGCCATCTGCCAGTGGCTGCTGGGGATCCAACTCAGACCAGCAGAATGGATCCCTTCATGTGAGAGGATGATGATGATACAAGGAAAATGAGTGGCAGTTGCGTTCTCTGACCTCTCCTCTGAGAAGCAGTTGCATTGTCTGACCCTCTCTCCTCTTCCCTCTTTCTTCAATTTATTTCATCCCCAGTCTACAAGCAACACCTGTATCAGTAAAGGCTGCTTTGCAACTCCTTCAGATGTTATGATTCACAGCTGTGGAGGTTCTCAGAGAATTGACCTGCCCCTTCACTTATATATGGTCCTTAATAATCTATTCTACTTTTATAATAGAATATGGGTACCTGTAGGTTTGAGGTGCCTCCAAAGTGATGTGGTCCAGGGAGAGATATGGTCATTGCCCCTACTGTACTCTTGTTTCTTAATCGGGTAGAGTCCCTGCTACTTTGCTACTGCAACCACTCCTTTATGCCTGGTGTGAAAGGGAAAAGTAACATTGAAATTAGTAGAAGGTAACAGGGGTGTTAAATTGTACCCAGTCCTGTCTAGAAATTCCATAAAGGAGATCTCTTTATAATCTAGTATTCCATTTGTTTACCATCCCTAAGCACTGATGTGTTACTTCTACCATATTTTACCAGTCTTCATTTCATAGGAGATTTGGAGGGAAATTCAACAGTTGTGATCTTACAATCCACTATCTTGACTCCACCCTCTCATATAATACTCCTAAAAAACCCATTTTTCTTTTTGTTTTATTTTTTCCTTTATAATAGTATTTTATTTTTCCAAATACATGGAAAATAATTTTCAACATTCATCCTCACAAAATTCTGTGTTCCAAATTTCTTTTCCCTCTCTTTCCTCCTCTCTTTTCTCCAAGATAGCAAACAATCCAATATGGGTTAAACTATGTACAATTCTTTCAAATATAATTCCATATTCATCATGCTGTGCAAGAACAATCAGATGAAAAGGGGAAAAATGGGAATAAGACAATAGATCAAACAACTGCAACAAAGTGAAAATATGATGTTGTGATCCATATTCAGGCTCTATAGTTCTCTCTCTGGATGGGGACAGTACTTTCTGCAAGATTATGGGATTCTGCTGAGGGAATACCATTTTTCCTTTAATAATAGATGGCTTACATATTAACTTATGGAGTAGGGATATTAATTTAAGGATGAAATATCACAACAGAATTTTAGGAAGGGCCACTGCTGCTGTGGCTTCTAGTGTTCTAAAAATGACTATCGATGCACTAGTATGGGTGGAGCAATAAATGGCCCCTGACCAAAAAATAAACAACCACTCTACATCAATTAGTACAAGAACATTTAGAATTAGGACACATTGTGGAAACAAACAGCCCATGGAACTCTCCTGTATTTTAAAGAATAGACATATAAAGAAAAGACATGACAGCTGAAATAGCAAGGAAAATATTGCTCAGAAATATCCAATTAATAGGAGAATAGGAATTATATGGATTAATGTAGACAAGGATAGGTTAGATTGCTTAATAGCTACTCAGGAAACCTGGACCATTTTGCTAGGATTAGGAGATGAACAGTGGCAATGGATATTTCCCACAAAAACAAAAACAGGGAGATGGAGGTAGGATCACTCAGAAAGATGTAAATAAAGCAGTATACACAATAAATTACTTAAAATTTGATTCAAATGATTTAAGTCCAGCTATGAAATATTCTTTGGTGAACATAGACAGTGAATCAATCAAAGATAACATCCCATCTTCATAAGAAGGCCCCATAAGAATGAGACCCTAATAATGAAAAAGGGTCCTGAAGGATGGGAGGGACTCTATCGGGTTCTAATGTGGGGGCCAGGATATGCTTGTATTTCCACAGGAGAAAACCTTCAGTAATGGATTCCCAGCAGACATCTCAAAGTTGTCCATAGAACTGAAGAGGAAAAGAAGGAAAAAGAGGCAACTGTCCAACAGGAGGAGAAGATTGCCCCCAAGACCACTAGCAAGATGTTTTCTATATATGTAGGTTTGTGTTACACACAATCAAGACTGGCAAGAGAGACCAAAAGGTGGGCTATCATGATGGACCCATCATGGCCTAGGATAGTCTCATAGCGGGGTGGGGTATCATGTGACACATGCTAGGTATACAAGGGACTCACTGTTATAGCGTGTCCACGTGGGAGGGTTTCAAGAGTGTGTCTACATAAAGAATCATCAGATTGGCCCCTTAGAAAGCACAAGCCTCCATGGGACACATTCTTGTCACTCAAGAATTGGGCCTGCATTTTGGCACACGGAAAAACATCTTGGGATCTGGTTTTTGGTCAAATGGCACAAGAATTGGATACCAGTTTTATACTAAAGCCTCTCTAGGAGGGAAATATGCATTTATCTTGGGAGACTCTGTAACTGTTACCAAAGAAACATTAGATTTTTACAATGTTACTTGTTACAATTGTATACTGAAATTGAAAATCAGACAATAGTTGTGATCAATAGAGCTCATGTATCAATGTTTCCTATCAAAAGTGAGAAACAGAACTTAATTCCATTAGAAAAAAGAGAAGTATCATTGGAAATAGGAGCAGAAGTAGAGTTATTGAAACTTACAATGTGAATTTAGATAAAACTACTGAAAAAAATCATACATTGGTTTGATAATAGCTTTTCATGGTGGTTAAAATTAGAATCATGGATTGCCCTGTGTGGTGTTGTTCCTGCTTTGTTGTTGCCCTGTAATATTAGGATGCTTTTATAGATCTTTCTCCACTATCCTTTCAGAGGTTGCAGCTCACGAAAGGACTTTTTTATCTAAAAGATAAAAAGGGGAATTGCAAGAATATGGGATTCTGCTGAGAGGGAGTACTGAGGCCATCTTGAACTTTGATGCACAATAAGTTTTCTGCCACATTGCAGAAACACCCTTGTTAAGTAAGGAGAATTGATTTGTTATTGTGGGAACAAGTGTAAGCCTAGGGTCACAGCCAGTGGCAATGTGAACAGGGATGACTGAATAGGACCTCTCTGTGAACAAGCTGCTGAATTGTTAGATTTCCTCTCCTTCCATTGCTAGATATCATGTACATGCAATGCCCATGAACTGCTTCTCTGGATGGGGATTGGGAATTTCCTACTGTCCACACACTGATCACACTTGCAAAAATGTATATCAACAAGGCTGTATAGCATAATAAACTGGAGTTCTTTTCATGCTCTATGAGTCTCCCGCCCCATTCATCTCACCTCTAAGATCAATGGGCTCATATGCCTTGAGTTCTTAAAAGCCGGCTACAACAACTTTCCATCAAAAGTCTATTGGAATTGTCTTAAATTACCTTTTTGTTGAAAAGAGCCAAGTCCATCATAGTTGATCATTCCGTAATTTTGTTGTTACTGTGTACAATGTTCTTTTGGTTCTTTTCACTTTATTCAGCATCACTTCATGTAAATGTTTCCAGATTTTTCTAAAATCAGCCTGATCATCATTTCTTATAGAACAATAATATTCCATTATATTCATATACTACAACTTATTCAATCATTCCTCAACTGATGGGCCTCCACTCAGTTTCCAGTTCCTTGCCATAGCAGGGGGCTGCTTTTTTTGCACATGTAGATCCCTTTCCCTCTCCCATGATCTCTTTGGGACACAGACTCAGAAGAGACCTGCTGGATCAAAGAGAATTCACAAAAACTTATTTTTTCAGAAACTAAATTTAGTCATGTGATTTTTCCCTCAGTAGAGATGAATTTAAACTAAAAGAGTCTACTTTGTTTTGTTGTTATGATTTTTTAAAATCTTCTCAGCAAACAGCATAATTCAAATGTTTGTATTACGTATTTATGGAAAATACTATGTATTTTTCAATTAACAGTAACTAGTATATATAAGAGCTGTTTTGTGTAGTGAAAATATAATAGGACTTTTGGTGGAAAGACCTTGGTTTGAATCCCATATTGATCCTTATTAGCTTATATGATTTGATATTGAAGCATTTTTAATCATTCTATTGGTTTATATCATCTATAAAATGGAAATAATAGTTTTTTTTTAAACACTTCACAAAATGTTTGTCAGGAAAGTACTTTGTTTAACTGCAAAACAATGTGTAAAGATGAGCTATTACAGATGTATCATGGTGTAGTAAAAGAGCATTGGTTTTATAAATAGAATTGGTTTCCCCCTTTAGCTGTAACTATGGTGTTTGTCTCACGGGTACAGGTCGAATGTTCTACCTCCTGTGTCGCCTGACTGCTTTTTACATGAAATTGAAATTTACATTAAATTGAAAAGCTCTGTTTTCTCCATGTTAGTTACAGCTCAGGGGAGAGGCCAGTGGAAGGCAAAAAGATTGTGTATAATACAAAGAGTTTGAAACAAGGATCTCAGGGGATTCAAGTAGATGGAGTTAACTTTGGGAGGAAGAGTCATTTCGTCCTTGTAACAGAGGAGAAGGATGACAAAATAGGTGAAAATATTATGAAGTTTTGATGCTTAAGGGAAAGAATCTGAAGTTAAAATGAAGGGATATTCAAAGAAATAGATATAGAATGGAGGAGGGGTACACAGGACAGAGTTTACTTAAAAATTGTATACTGGAAGATAGGACTGTGGATATGCTACTACTGAGCAAGATACAAATAGAATTTTAGTTCAACAAATATTTAAGCACCTACTATGATTTCATAAATAATCCATATAAATAGGATTCAAAGACAAAAGTGAAAATGGTCCTTGTGTTACAAGGAGCTTACATTCTAGTAAGGAGAATAGTAAGAACATTTAAAATTTACTTAGGTCCTGATTAGTTCAATAATGAATGCTATGAAATAGTTCCATTATTTAAAAATATACAATTTGAAATTATAATTATAAGCAAAAGATGATAATTAATTCTAGCCCAATGGAAAAATACAATGAAATTAAAAAAAAATAAAGTCAAGCTCTTTTAATACAACAACAAAGGATAAGAAAAATATCTGATTCAAATTTATTGCAAAGTATAACAGCGACTACGCTGGCCCCCATTGCCTTAAGGGCAAATTCTCATATCTTGCCCTTTCCCCAGGATTCTTTGGTACTCTTAAGGGGATTTGGGGGACATAAGCTCTCTGTCATTGATTTTAGCCTTCATTAACAGCATTTTCTCAATAGTAAGAGGTTTGCTATACTCCTGTTTAACTAGTTAATAGTTAAATTAGTTTTAAAAGAATATTTATTGGGGCAGCTAGTTGGTGCAATAGATAGAGCACCAACCCTTAAGTCAGGAGGACCTGAGTTCAAATTTGACCTCAGACACTTAACACTTCCTAGCTATGTGACCCTAGGCAAGTCACTTAACCCCAATTGCCTCAGCAAAAAAAAGAAGAAAAAAAAAGAAGAAGAGGAGGAGGAGGAGGAGAAGAAGAAAAAGACGAAGAAGAAGGAGAAGAAAAATATTTACTTCAAAAGAATAAATCATACAGAGTCCCCCATCATGTGGGCCTAATTCCCCTCTCTCTCTTCCCCTATTACTCATAGTCATACTCATAGTTTAGTTCACTTAGCATTGTTTTAAGATCCAAGTCCAAAAGTTCTTTTGTCTTGAGTCATAGGCACTCTGGTTTCTCAGGGCATTCCTGTTACATACATTGTCTGCAATCCAATTTAGAGTCTTTCTCTAAAGTCACCTTGGAAGGATTCTGGGTTCAGTGAGGATTTTAGCCGCCTATGTCTAAAACTGAAGATAAGAAACAAGACATCACCTCTTTCCCACAAAAAGACCCTGAACCCATAAACTCATTTCTCCTGGCTACAAGTTGAAAAGAGATAGCAAGGGGAAAAAGAGAGAGAGATAGTAGGGGAAAAGTTTCCTTTCTCCCTTATGGATTCCATTGGTACCCTCAATGTGAGTAAACTTGTACCTTTACCTTTTCTGAACATAGGAAAGAGAAAGAGCCATAGTTTGACTCTTTTTTATTTTATTTTTTTAAATATAGGCTGTTCAGGAGGATTTCAGAAAGGCCTAGAGAGACTTATATGAACCGATGTTGAATGAAATGAGCAGGACCAGGAGATCATTATATACTTCAACAACAATACTATATGATTATCAATTCTGATAAACATGGCTCTCTTCTAATTCAGTTTCAATTGATCAAAGATGGACAGAAGCAGCTACACCGAAAGAAAGAACACTGGGAAATGAATATAAACTGCTTGCATTTGTGTTTTTCTTCCCGAGCTATTTATACCTTCTGAATTCAATTCTCCCTGTGCAACAAGAAAACTGTTCGGTTCTGCACACATATATTGTATCTAGGATATACTGTAACCTATTCAACATGTAAAAGACTGCTTGCCATCTGGGGGAGGGGGTGGAGGGAGGGAGGAGAAGTGAATGCAAGGGATAATGCTGTAAAAAATTACCCTGGCATGGGTTCTATCAATAAAAAGTTATTTAAAAAAAATAAAAATAAAAGCTTTTAAAATGTAAAAAAAATAAAAATAAAAATAAACATGGCTCTCTTCAACAATGAAATGAAACGAAGCAGCTCCAAGAGAGCAGTAATGAATTGAACCAGCTACATCCAGCAAAATAATTCTGGGAGATGACTATGAACCATTACATAGAATTCCTAATCCCTCTATTTTTGTCTGCCTGCATTTTTGATTTACTTCACAGGCTAATAGTATACTATTCAAACTCCGATTCTTTTTGTACAGCAAAATAACTGTTAGGACATGTATGCTTATATTGTACTCAATTTATACTTTAACATACTTAACATGTATGGGTCAACCTGCCATGGGGGAGGGGATGGGAGAAGGAGGGGAAAAATGGAACAAAAGGTTTGGCAATTGTCAGTGCTGTAAAATTACCCATGCATATAACTTAAATAAAAAGCTATAAGAAAAAAAAATGATGTAGGCTATTCCAGCTATGCAGCTAATCGAATAACAACAAAATACTTTCATCTGTGTGGTAGAGGAATGCAGGATGTCTTTTTTCAGAAGGAGGATGCCTTCATGTTAGATGATCTGGATATATGCAACAAAAGCCTGGTTACAAAAGTAATAGCTACAGAAAGAAATTTTTTTAAAAATCACTGAATATCATACCTGAAAATAAATCTACATTGATGATATGATAAGAATATCATTATTATAATTTAAAATATTTTAATATCACCGTCTGAACTATCTTCTCTTTCTTTAGATCTTTATAAATATGCTGAAATACCTTAAGGATTAAGTCAATATTAGAATATATAGAGGGAAATAATATGTAACAAATCTGAAAAAATTAGTGAGTGGAAAGTTGGGAAAGCTTTTAAATGCCAAACAGAAATCTGCCTTTGAATCTAAAGCCACTGGAGCTCCTGGAGTAGGGAAGTATCATGGTAATAGTTGATTATTATTTTTAATTAAGCTCCTGAAAAGTAAATTATAATAATAAGCATAGTCTGTAGGCATAGTGGATGCAGAGCTGACCTTATAAACAAGAAGACTTGAGTGAAAAATCTGCTTCTGACACATACTGAATATGTGACCTTAAGCAAATCATTCATCCTCTCAGTGACCTCAGACTTCTTGTTCTGACAGTATTTCATAGCAGTTGCCCCAGATCTCCTGTCCCCAACACTACCACAGACCTATTTTTCCTCCCCTCATCAGTGTCTAAGCCCTGGGATGACTCTACTATAAGGCTAACTCAGTGATTGGGAATCCCTACCTGGAATATCTATATTATGAAAGAATCCAACTTTATTGTTCCCTCATCACTAGTGTCTTACTCCACTCACATACCATTTGCTTGACTCTCTGGGAATAATAATAAGCAGCCTAAAATTATTTCTCAATGATTAGTATATTTCACCCTGTCATAATTCAGTGATTTTGAACCTCCAGTTCTTTTTTTTTTCAAACCTGTTTTCTATTCCCCATTATTTATTTCCCTTATTCCTATTCCCCTCAACAATATCCTTCCTTCCAACCTCCTAATCTAAAGCTTCCCATTCCATTATGGTCTCTGGCATGTCTACTCTATAAATTACAAATCAAATTTAATCTTAAATCTTTTCCTTTCTTAATTACCCATTTTTTGGTACTTACTGAGACCTAAATTCCTCCTGAGAAAGCTTCCTTAGGTGACCTTTCTAGTGCTAGTTGGACCTTCACTCATAACCCCAGTTCAGTGGCTAAAATGATTTTAGAGAAGTTCTTGCTCCACATCAATACTTTCATAATCTCCCTTGACCACTATCATTCAGTAACCTCTCCTCCTTTGAGGTTCAGTCTATTTTTATCACCCAATATAGATTTTGGTAGCTGTTTGGTAGCTACTAAGACATTTTTCTTCCATTCTCAAAGAGTTCACAATCTTTCTCTCCTTCACAATACCTGCCTTCATAAAAGGGGATGTCAGCACATATACTTGTATTCTCTCAAACACCTAACTTACAATTCCTCAATTTAATAATTTTCTATGACATCTAACCTACTTCAGACTCTTGATGGTCATACCTTTCATTTTGCCATCCACCACAAGTGTCACACTTTCATGTTCATGAATTTTGAAATTCATTTATATGATCATAATATTGTTTCATATGATCATGATATCATTTCACCTGTGGAGATTAAATGTGGATAAATGTGTGGTATTTTAACCTGTTTGTTTGTTTTTTTCTTTCTCATAGTTTTTTTTTTTTCTGTTGGTCTAATTTTTCTTGCCCAACCTGACAGATATGGAAAATGTTTAAAATGAGTGTGTATATTTAATCTGCATCAAATTGTTCATTCTCTTGGGGAAGGGAGAGATAAGGGAGAGAGGGAGCAAAATCTGGAACACAAAAGTTTACAAAAAAAGTTTGTTGAAAACTATCTTTACATGTTTTTATTTTTTAATAAAATACTTTTAAAAAGAAAAATATTAAATGCTGAATTAAATAACAAAAAAAATCATTTCATTTTCCCTCTGATTTATAATCCTCTTCTATCATAAAACCAATGTACAAATGAGGAAACTGAGGCAAACAAATTTAAGTGACTTGCCCAGGGTCACACAGTTAGTAAGTATAGGAGGCCACATTTGAACTCAGGTCTCTGACTCCAAGTATTCTATTCATTGTACTACCTAACTTTCTAGTTCTTATTCCATAACTGTTTACATATTATCTTCCCTATTCATCTGTAAGATGTAAGATAAAGGCATATTTTTGCCTTTCTTTGTATTTTCAGGCTTATCGTAGTGCTTGGCATATATTAGGGGCTTAATAAATGCTGATTGGTTGATTTATCTTGACTCCCTCACTTAGAATTCTCTACAACAAAATTATGGTTCAGCAACAATTTAGCTAGAAATTTCTTGGCTTTGACTATAATGAACAAAGTAAAGACTGCAACATGAGATCAGAGATTCAAGACTAGAAAGCATAACAAACAAAATATATGCAAAGCAATTCTGGGTTTTGGGAAGAGTCAGCTAGGGGAAAATAATCTAGGACCCTAGGCTTAGACCTTAGCACTCTGGGCAACTCTGAGGACTAGTCCCTACTCCTAATTCCTAAGTTTTGGGAAAAGTTGTCAAATCCAAGAGATACCTAATTTAGCTCCCTCCCCAACTTCTGAAGGGTTAAAACTAAAATAGTTATGAACATGAGAGAAGGAATTGCTCAGCCCGAACTTGTTCCAGATGACCATATATGCCCCAGTTATATTCCTTCTTTACATCAGTCTTTCATTTGTGATTTGTTTTCATCTCATTCAATTAAGAGAGCAGCTTATAATTTAGAAGCTGCTCAGTGATTTTGCATGGTGAGCTATTGCACAAACCATTAATAAAGTGAAGGAAAAGATAAGACTCCATGGATCTCTTAGGCACTAATTTGATTACTAGAATTAAGTTTGGGGACTCTATTCCTAAGTAGTTTTGAGCACATAATACTTATATGTATAGCCAAAGAAATGTTGCATTTCACAGTTTAGTTAATTAAAGTTTGCAGTGACTTGCAATCATTGTAATTGTGTAGTGCCATGGCTGGGGGGTCTTTTATAAATAAAATTATTATTTATCCAAGTGGCACTGAGCTTTTAATGTTTTTTTTAAAAACTTACCACAATACTGCTAACTTCTTTTTTTCTCTCATTAATTTATTCTTGGGGCTCAGGAGGAAAAGCTATCTGCTTTGCAAGCTTAGTTTTGATGGCAGGTTTATATGTCTCCCTGTCCCTGAATATTTCCTGATTGCTTTTTCTCACACTCATCAGAAATATCATGTATCCCAAGGACTTTGATTATTTTTTTTTAACTAGGATCTTAAAACATCACACATTTTACATGAAACCTGTCATATGCCATTAATTTTAAGTAGTCAATCCCTTTTAAGCACACAATTGGCTCCAACAATGTTAAACAAGTACAAAGGGACTGATGTCATGGAGTTCTTCCCCACTTCTGGGCTTCTGTGTAGGCACTGTCAAAAAATAGAAACCTTAGTCCTAGTAATGAAAGTAATTGGAAAAACAAGAACTTTGGTTTTTTTTAAAGCATCCTCAAAACATACAGAACTTTGTCTTCACAGGCAATGAAAGGCAAGATTGACACTAGTGCTTTTTTCTTTAGCCATATGGAAATCAACATTCTTCAAAGAAAATAAAAAACCTTTAATTCACTATAAATGGACTAGCTCCAAATTATAAGTTTTTAACTCAAAGGATTCCCTGTATCCCAATCTACCTAAATCAGTTATGTAAATTAGTATATTACTTTGTTCTGCATCTCAAAAATCAGTGTGCCTAAAAATATATTGAATGAACTGCTTTGTCTTTCCTTTTTTTTTTTTTTTTTTTGGTTATTTTCATAAGAATCTATATTTGCATGTGAAATAGATTTCTTAAGTGACTCTGAAATACAAATTTTTCATCATGCTTCTGTCTTTATATAAGTCCTTCAGATGAAGAAAAGAGAGTGGACACATTACAAATAACAAGGTAGTATATAATAAAAACAACAATAATTATTATTATAATCGTTATAGTATCTAGCATTTTAGATCTTTAAAAAGGTTTGCAAAATGCTTTACATTTTGTCTCATTTGATCTTCACGGTGACTTAGGAAGTTTTCTGTTGTTATTCAATCATATTCAATTGGAATGACTTGCCATTTCCTTCTCTAGTTCATTTTACAGGTGAAGAAACTGAGGCAAACAGGTTTAAGTGAATTGTTCAAGATCACACTGCTAGTAAATATCTGAGGCCAGATTTGAACACAGCAAGAAGAGTTTCCTGAGTCCAGGCCCAGCACTGTATTACCTAACTGCTTCACTCCAGCATATAGATACTGTTATTATTCCCATTTTACAGATAAGAAAACTAAGTTCAACTCAATATAATATAGCTAATAAGGAAGAATTATTACACAGCCTTCTGCCTCCAGGTGCAAGCAGTCTAATCAATCAACCAATCAGCATTTAATAAGGAGTCAGAATCCTATACCAATGTTCTGTTAGCTTCAAGGGAATATATTGGAAATCTGTGGCTCCAAGTGTTCAAGAGTTATTAATTTTCTGTGTATACTCCCTTCTCCACTGGTACTGATATAAACTATGGGAAAAGGAAGGGAATAAGTATTCAGTAAGCCATAGGCACCATGCCTTACAAGGGCTTTACAAATATTTTTTTTTCTACTTCATTCTCACAATCCTGAAAGATTAGGTGCTATCATTATCTTCGTTTTGCAATAAGTGACTTGTCCAGTATCACAAAGTTTGGAAGTGTCTGAATTTGAAGTCAGTTCTTCCTGCATAAAAGTCTAGAAGCTTGAGATTATGTGCCCCATGTGCATATAGTATAGAAATATTTTCTTATAATCACATTTGCTTTACTTTTTAATTAAAATTTCTTAAATTGCCTTCTAATGGGTCGATATAAGTAAATACATCAGTAGGGACTTGTGAATTTTTGTGTTTGTTTTGGTTTGGGTTTGAGTGCCTGAAACCTGGGCTTTTCTAAAAACCATGTGGGAAAGAGTAGGTCCAGGTACCACAGAGCTTTTAGCAAATGCACTTGCATTTTGTAAAATGATAAGTTCCTAGCACTTGGGTTGGGCCCCAGCAGATTCAGATCACCATCAGCCAAGTAGGATTATCCTGGAACTGACATGGAAACTCTTTTCCTTTGAACTGGCCATGCCCATCTACAATCTCATGAAGACTAGGAGATCTTTAATAGGATCAGGAAAATGTTGCAGATATAGTTTGTTTAAATTTTAGTAAAGCATTTGGTAAACTCTTTTATTAGAAAAAATTGTGCAAGTAGGAGGATTTAAAATTGTTGATTAGCTAGATCCCAAGCATAATCATTTATGATTTGATGACAACTTGCATGGAATTCTTTAAGGAGGTACCCTAGGAATCTGTGCTTGTTCCTGTGCTGTTTAACTTGTCTATCAATGACCTGAACAACAACAGAATAGCATCTTTATACAACATGCTAATGATGCATATCTGGGAATCAAAAGCTAAAATGTTGTTTGAAAAGTCAGTTGTCAATAAAATCTTATGGGGGACAAATGTAATAAGATAAAATTTGTAGAAATAAATGCAAAGTCTCATAGGTAAGTTTTAAAATGTCATTTGTATGAGTACCAGAACAAGGAGACAAAAGTAGCTTGTGGGAGAAAAATCAGGTTTTTTTTTTTTTTAATAGCAAATTCAATATGAATACATAGTATCAAATGGCAGTCAAGAAATTTAATGTACTCTTTCAGTGGCTTAAGGGAGAAACAATTGATGGCCATAGCTAGAGAGATGATTATTTCTGTGCTTTTTCCTGGTCAAATATATTTGAAGTATTATGAGCAGTTCTGGATAGCAAAATTTAAAATGGATATTAATTAGCTGGGAAACATCCGGAGTAGGACATCTAGGACACTTAAGAACCTCAAATTCATGACATTTGAAGATTGATTAAAGAACCTAAAAATTACTTATTTTTCTCCACTATCTCTAACTAAATTCTGCTACTTATTCTCTGTGATCTGGGAAAAGTCACTTTCTCTTAGCCTCAGTTTCTTCATCTGTAAGATGAGAAATGCTACATATAATGAATTCTGCCCTTCTTTCTTTGAATAATAGGATTTAAGATCTCTATTTTTAAGACAAATTGAATTATTAGTTGTCCCTCAATCTTTTCTTGTTATCCCTGGCCTTTGTGTGTTTATCCCATGCCTAGAACTGACTCCCTCTTAGATATTACTGATTGTAATCCTCTTTTTCCTTAAGAAACAGCTTAACTAACACTTGCCTCTACAAAGTCTTCTCTGAGTCCCCTCAAGACCAAAATGACCAATCTTTCCCCAATATCTTGTGTCTTCTGTCTTTTTTTCCCCTTTACCTTTATTACATTTTAACATGTCATATCTGTAAATGTTATGTTTTATCCTTGTACTATATTATGTTTCTTAAGAGGAAGGCCTATGAACCAATAACCAATATTAATATAAGCTTTAAAATTTGAGAAGGTTTTTATGTTATGTCATTTGACTCTCCCAGCACTCTGGCATATAGGTCTTATTATTTTCCCTATTTTATGGTGTGGAACTTGAGGCTTAGTGCCTTATTCAGGGTAACATAGCTAGTAAGTGTCTAAGGCATGATTTAAACTCAAGTCTTCCTGATTTCAGATCTATGACTCTATCCATTTGCCACCTCAATGCACAGTTACTTTTCCACCTCTGTTTCTCTAGTACAATGCCAGGTAGATAAATAACAAATGTTTGTTGAACTGGATTGAAGAGAATCTCTGTTTGTAAGAAATATTGCAAAAGAAACAAGGAAAAATGCTTGTAAGATAATGCAAGTCAATGGGCAGAAAACAAGCCAGTAATTAGTTTCAGGCTATTACAATGTCTCCCAAGAGGCACAATTTTAAGTGTTAAATAATCTACCAAGTCCTATATCATTCGATTCACCAAGCATTTATTATTGAATTATTTGTTGACATGAATTTCTTTTTGTTTACCCTAGTTACTCTCAGTCTTCTCTTTATCAGTTGAAAAGATTGTGAGTGTGCTTTAGGGACAGATGTTATGAGAATGTTCTACATCCCAAATGGTTCCCAAAGTCACTATTAGTTATAGTAGTAGTACTAATTACAAATATCTATTCAGCATTCCCTGTACAAGAGACTGTATGATATAGACAATCAGTTTATAAACATTTATTGTACCTATTTTATACTAGGCACTATGCTAAGTGTTGGGAACTCATATAAAAAAAGAAAGACAAGCTTACATTCTAATGGACAAAAGCAAAACACAAAAGGAAGTTGAAAAGGGGAGAAGAAAGTGGATGAATATAATGGACACTGCTGACACTTGGCTATGTGACCTCAGTGGGCATTTTATTTAGTCTCTCTGTGCCTTAATCCCCAAAATGGAAGTTAATAATTCTTGTAGGAATGACCTCCCTGGGCTACTGTGATACATGAAAAAATCTATAAAGTACTTTGCAACCTTTAAAACATAGTATTATTACAAGCATCATGTTGGGTGCTGAAGATACAAAGATATAATCTCTTCTTTTAAGAAGTTTAAAATCTAGGGCTACAGAGTAGCTTGTACATAAGGATAGAGGGACTGAACCTGTGATTTTATTGGAAATCCCAGATGAGCAAACACTCTCTACTGGTGGAAGTTGCCATGTTCTCTACAATACATATTCTCAAAGGGTTGTCTAAAAGTACCCTGTGAGATTGTAAATTACCTAGGATGACACAGTATGTGTCAGTAGCAAGACTCAAAATCATGACTTCCTGGCTTTGAAGACAGTTCTCTATTCAATATTCTATCATGTACTTAATAATAATAAAATATGACATATACATCTAATGAATGGCACAGATAGTCAATGCTATAATCCCGAAGACATCTCTTAGGATGTTCCATAATGTTTCATGAAAAGTTAGGTACTTAAATGCATCTTGAAGGAAGCAAAAGACAGAAGAAAATGTGGGAAATCTATTTTTGCATACATATGTGCCATGAGAAAAGTTCTGGATTGGAATATTTATGGGGCTAAGAGATGTTGACTCTATCTTATAAAACATGAGGAAGCACTAAAGATTCTGAGCTAGGGCAGTGAGAGTGGGTGACATGACTATAGTCAGTCACAACGTGATTAATATTGTGTGTGTGGGGAAGAATCTAGAGGTAGCAAAATCTCTAGGTGAAACTTGGATTAGGGAAAAGAAAGAATTCCCACAATCCTTCCCCTCAAGGACCTTTCAATCTACTTTCTATCTTATCCCAGACAAAAGCAAGTTAAATCACAGCATTATAGAATAGCAGAGTTGTAATCTCATCTGATCTAATCAATTTTTTTCTCTCCTTTGTAAAGAGGTGACAGGGTGTAGTAGATAAAGTACTGGATTTGAAGCAGGAGGACCTGGGTTCAAATCCTGCATCAGGCCCTCACCAGCAATATAGCCCTCAGCAAATTATTTAACTTCTTTGGGACTCACTTTCCTCATCTGTAAAATGAGGGGTTTGGGTTTTATGGTTTCTCTGATCCCTTACAGCCTTAAAGTCTATCATCCTATATTGAACATATCATATTTATTCAGCTTGTATCAGAAGATTTCTAGTAAAGAAAAAGGTATTTGCTAGCTTCTAAAAGCAGCCCATTTCATTCATTTTCTGAAATTGTTTGAATCAATTAACCATTTTGTGATTTCTTCTGAGTTTTCCTACTTCTAGCCTCTGTGAAGTAACTAGAAGACTAATCCCTCTTCCACATTTCTGATAGAAATATATTTTAAGACAGTTCTCATGTCACCCACATGTCATGTCTTTTCATTTGCAGACTAAGCATGATCCTTTCAATGATCCTTGTAAGGACAAGTATGAAGCCTTTCACCATCCTGATCATTTTCTGAATCCTCTTTACTTTATCAAGGTCTGTCATCATCATCTTCATCACAAGCATTTATATAATGCGTTAAGACTTGCAATTTGTTCAATTATTAAGTTGTATCCAACTCTTCATGACCCCATTTGAGGTTTTCTTGGCAAAGATACTTTTGTGATTTGCCATTTTCTTTTCCAACTCATTTTACAGATGAGGAAACCAAGATAAACAGTGTTAAGTGATTTGTCCAGAGCCACATAGCCACAAATCTGAGGCCAGATTTGAACTTGGGGAAAATGAGTTTTCTTTACTCCAGGCTTGGTGCTTTATCCATTATACCACTTACCTAACCCAAGGTTTGCAAAATGCTTTGCAAGCATTATTGTTTGATCTTTATAATAATCCTGGGAAAGAGGTGCTATTATTCTCTCTGTTTTAAAGACAAGGAAACTAAGACAGACAGAAGGTAAATGACTTGCCCATGGTCATACAACTAGTACGTATCTGAGGCTGGATTTGAATTTCTCACTGAAGGCCCAGTACTTTATGCATTACTTTTATTTTTCTGGGTAGAGAAAACAAGCTAAATAAAACACAGAAAATGCTAAGTACATATGAAATAATGCTTTGCAATGTAATAGTTAAATGCATTTGCTATTATTATCGTGATTATGCAATTGATTATTTGAGAAGGCAGAGATTACTAACAAATCTGGGGATAGAAAAGGATTCCATAGAAGATAGCATGTGAGTTGTTCTGTGATGCAATCCCAAGGTTCTCAGAAGGAAAACCGAAAAGGGAAAGCATTTTAGACATAGGAGATAGAATGCTGACTTGGGGCAGCAGCAAGTAGGCTGATTTGGCTGGAACATGAAGTGTATGAAAGAAAGTTATGCGAAATAAGCTTGCAAAAGATTATTTCTGGTATCTGGGTTGAATCCAGATTGTGAAGGACTTCAAATATCAAAGATGCTATATATTGGATTTTCACTTAGTGAGTCATGCTTAGCTACTGAATTCTATTTATTGTAATTCTTAGCATATTAACAACTATTTCATATAACCTTTAAACCAATGTGCTTCAAACACTGCAAAATAAGTATAAATTAAAATGTTAATAGAGAATAATCTCCTTAAAATACTCAATTTTAGAAATGTTTTTCTTTTAAAAAGGAGTGTGTTAATTAATTTAGTGATAATCAGATTACTATGATGTTTTATTGTCCCCACAGTAAAGACAGCAATCTCTATTTTTTTCATTAACACTTTAAAAGTTATATCCAAATCAATTCTGTCACCTTTCTGGATGCCTCTTGTGATTAATTAATTTCTGAAAGAGAAAGATGTAGCATTGAAATGTCCAGTCCTGGAATAGTCCTGTTATCTTTTCTAGGGCTTTTACCTGTAAAGCATCATCTAACAATTGATCTAACCTGATCCAACCTGATCTAACAATCAGGAAATTGAAAGATTATTTCCAAATTGACATTTTGTTCCAGATGAGTGGTTTTGTTTATTTGATGTCTGTGTCTTCATTAATACACACCAAAAGGTTAATGTCTTGAATCTTGCACTGGGTTTGTAGTTAATATTAGCTAATATTTGTATATCACTTTAAGATTTTCAAAAAGCTTTTTATACAGTATTTCACTTGGTCCTCAAATAATCCAGTTATGTAAGCAATATTTTTATTCCCATTTTATATATGAGGGAAATGAGGTTAAGTGACTTACTTATAAAAGATGGATAATTAAGAGGTGTCTAAGGCAGGATCTGAACTCGGAAACTGTCTCATCTAGAAATGGGGGTGGGCTGGGAACTTGAGCTAAGCTTTGAAAGAAGGTAGGATTTTTAAGAGGCAAAGCCAAGTGTTTTCTAAACCTGTTCAGAAGCACAAAAGTGATAAAAGTATTATGTCCAAAAAGCAAGAAAGTTTGGCTAGATTTTAGAGTATATTTAAGAGGAATAATGGATAGTGCACTTAGAAAGATAGGTTGGAGCCATATTTTGAAGCGTTTTACATGATAAAAGGAGGATTTATATCCTATTCTTTAAGCAATAAGGAAGCAATGGAGTTTATTGAATGGAAGACTGATGTGGCCAGACCTGTTTTAGGAATATTAATTTCACAACTATACGGAATATGGATCAGGGAGAGCAAAGTAAATGGTTGATTCTTATGTCTGGTCATACAACCTGTTCATGAACCCATATCTTCCATCCTATCTACAATAATAACACAAGATAGAGTTTTTTGAATTGTGAAGTGCTCTATCTCCTCTATCTCATACATCCAAGATGTATGAGACCATCTTGTGGGGCACAAATTATTAGATGTTTTCTAATACAAAACTTGTATAAATGAATTACTTTTTAGTGAATACAGAGTTCAAATCAAAGTCAACAAAAGTGAGTCTAACATGGCCTATTAGCGTCAACTGACAATGAGCACAACTGCATAACAGAGTATTCTAACCCTTGCAATTGTCTTCTGGCCCAAATAATATATGCAATACATTCCAAGGTATGAAGTTATAATGGGGGACTGGTCTGTTCTGACCCTGGAGTCTTTCCCAGTGCAGTGTTTGCAATTCACTGAGGATCTGAGGAGCAAGTCTTTGGCCTTTGGGATTCAGCCCAGCAGTAGCTGAGATAAAGACTCACCTAGCACTGATACTATATTTAGGTGTTCCCTTGGTGGGATCAATGCTATGTAAAAAACTGCTATGTCTGACTCTGCTACTCCCCATGAACTGAAACACAATAAGACTGCAAAGTATTGGGGTTGCAAAGGAGAAGAGAAGGCTAACTTCTGCTTTTTCTGTACCTTGGGAGTAAATGACTTTTTGTAATAACTAAGTAATGTTAATTTGTTAAATGGAACTAGACTCCTAGGTAAATGGCAACTGCCACTGCTGGGGAACATACTGGAATTAGTGCTGAAGCTGATACCACTGTAGAAACACTGTAACCACTGAGAAGTATCTCTAAAATTTTGAGTGAGAGATGTAGTTCGTCTTGCTCAGTAAGTGAGCCCAAAAAGTATTTACTATAAAATACTTTTAAAAAGTCAGAGAGTCAATCTTATCTTGTTCTTACCACTCTGTTTCAGAAACCAGAAAATGGCTCATTTAAGTTAGGAAGAAACTTAATGCCAGTTGTTTGTATTGTCATTAGACCTTTTTAATGACTAGTTTTTTGAGGGATGAGCTCTTCTGCTTTAGGGATGGTTTCATAGTTCAATCAAGGCCGCGAAGATGGCATCTATCTTTATGAGGAGCCATTCAAATTTAGTCATGGTATGTCACACTTTCTCTTGTCCCCTTTCCCACCACCACATTTTCTGCTGTTCCTCCTTCACTTCTTAAATGAATCATAAAGTTGTAGTGTAGATTTCTGAAAAGATATAACAAATAATATCTCATTCCCCACCAATCATTGCCCTATACAGGGGTCCTCAAACTTTTAAAATAGGGGGCCAGTTCACTGTCCCTCAGACTGTTGGAGGGCCAGACTATAGTAAAAACAAAAAGTTGTTTTGTGGGCCTTTAAATAAAGAAACTTCATAACCCTGGGTGAGGGGGATAATCATCCTCAGTTGCCGCATCTAGCCCACGGGCCGCAGTTTGAGGACCCCTGCTAGTAGAACCTCTGATAAATGATGAAAATTGACTATCACAGCCAGAGATAGGACTTATACTGAAGAAAAGGAGATAATTGGGAAACCAACTTTGGTAATATTATTGATATTACTATACCAGCTTACTATTCACTTCCTCCACATAGCCACAGAAATTGTCCTTGACAATAATTTGGAGATTTGCAGTATCTACTCATTTTCCCATCTAAATTCATTTCTATATAAAGAATATCCTTTAATAATTCTCATTTGGACATATTTATGTATCTATATATTTTTTCTTTTCACTTAACAGGAATGCTAAATTCTTATAAATTATTCATTTGGAGAAGTATTTGGTGTTAAATGTGGAAGTAAGATGTGTGAGAAAACTTGATCTTTTTTTCTTTTCTTTTTCAGAAAAATCCTGTGAAATTAAATAAGTCCAATTTGAATTAGTGCTCCTTTAGTGGGGAGTGATTCTGCTGTGCTACTATCTGTAGATAGCATGAAACTTAATACATTAAAATGGGACCTTGAAAGTGGATATTCAGAAGATGTTGGCAAGACAAGAGAACTTTTCTACAGAAAATTAAATGCTTTTAACAAGCAAAAACAAAATTTTTCAGGAAGCATATCTGTGCCATCAAAAGGATGACTTGAGTCATTGGTTGCAGAATTGTTAAGTATAAAAGCTTCATTAGATCAAAGAAATGTTAGTGCTAACTACAACCTCTGTAACCTTATTGAAATAATGCTCAACTAATCATTTACAAAGTGACTTCAAATGATTCTTTTTTCAGACAATAGAATAGAAAGGAGAATGGCTTATATATCTAAAAATGCTATTGATCAACTGAGAAACAAAAATCTTATTTTGTGTAGCAAAGGGATGAAAGACACAGGTGGGTAAAATTTCTCATCTGATTACATATGTATGACATGTTGCTGAAATCAATGTTTAGAGATCTGTTACTTGGCAAATCTATTGTTGACAATGACATGTGAAGAGAAATTTTCTATAAGATTGACAGATTTTTAAAAAATCAAAATGACATAATAGATTAAACTTGCACTGACAGAACTCAATCAATGTCAGGAAGAAATGAAAGTCTATAGCAGTGCTTTAAAATGTGGTTCTTCATTTAATCTGAAATCACTGCATGACTCAGAGCCAATCATCTGTTTAAAAAAATACATATAGTTCAAGTTTTTACAACAGTAATAAACTTTTTCTTGTTTTAATTAGTGTATTAAAAGAAAAACTCCTTGTACATTTTAACAATGACATGAGGATAGAACATGGGCTGTTTTTATATTGGAGGGAATATACTGACTTTCATGTCAAAGTACTTCAAAGAATGTTTGAGTTAAGAGAGAAATCATTTTGTTGACAATAATAACAATGATGCAAATACATTTTAAAACAAAAATTTCTTCCTAAAACTTCTGTATATAGTGAAAATTTCTGAAAAAATGAGCACTATATTCTGCATAGATCACAATAAGTTCTTAAAATTCATAGTTGGATAAAAAATGTAAAGTGACTACATATGAAAAAGCTGGATTTCAGAAAATAATTAACTTTCTCAATTTAGAAAATATTTTCCCTGAAAATAAAGTAGAAGAATTTTTTTTTTAATTATTAACCACTTGGCTGACTTACAGAAGCAATCTTGTTTTTATTTCAAGTATCTAGATATTTCTAAAAATGTTTTGTATGGTCAAACAACATTAGTCATTTTAGATCATCTAAATAGAAATGCTAAGTGTTTGAACCTGAAAATCTTATTTCACTTGTAGGCAAATAAAAAGTTTTCTGGTTTATGAAGCAAAGTGAAACAAATTTTCATTTAATTTTTAATATCGTTTGTTTTGTGGGACATGGTTTTCTGATGTAACTATTATAAAGACAAAATATCCATCTTGAGTAGTGTTTGAAAGAGAATTACAACTAGCACTATAATCAATTATACCACATTCTGAGAAACTAAATCCCAAATTAAGTCCAGTCTGCAAATCATTGCATTTGTATATATAAAGCATAGTAATCTTAATAAATAGTGATATATTGCATTATTTTACTATGTTCCCGATATTTTTGTGTTGTTATAAAACTAACAAATTCATTTTATTTAAATACAATGTATATGAAGAAAGTTATTTTTATATATTTTCTTAGGAAAATAAAGTGACAATTTTAAGTAATAAAAAAAAAGACATTACTACATAAAATTTGTAAATCACTTTACATTGTGAAATGCCTTGTTGCAATCTAGGGATACTATATTCTTCCCATGGAATTCATTTTATTTGGTAACTGTCAAAAAAAAAGTAATAAAATTAGACTTATTACCTGTTTTAGATAAACAATTCTGGCTTTTGGGGATCATGGTTAATTTATTTTTTCCTTTTTAAAGGCCCACACCATCTTTTTATTTACATTATAAATTTCATATTTCCTGGTTCAAAGAAACTGAGCTGTAATTTTGAAAACTCAAGACATCTCACTATACCTTTAATTTTGAACCACCTCCCTCTTTCTCTTTTGCTCCAAAAGACAAGGGCGGGCACACACACATAGATAACCTTTTAAATAGCTTTCCCATTTTTTCCTTACTGGAATTGTTTCTGTTTATGTTATCAGAACTTAAAGGAAAGATAAGAAACAAGTATTAGTGTATTAAGAGTTATGTTCTGGTTTAGGCTAAGCACTTTACATTTATTATGTCAGTATAATAAGATATAGTTCTTTTAAATATGTTGATTTCCTCTTATTGAGGACAGCTAGATGCTCCTATCTTATTCACCTTGAGATTCAATGTCCTGTTAACTATTTTCCCCTGTTCTTCCAAGTTCAATAATAGATATATGTGTATGTGTTTTCAAATATATATACAAACATATATATATACACACACATGTGTATAAATATACACATATTCTACATATATTTTATTAAGTATATATGTATATACAAAATAATAAATCAAATAGCTTTGCTTTCTCTTTCTCATTTATAACCATCTCACAGAAGAAAAATTTCATACTCTTCAATTTTTAAAGACAAATTCAGTAGAGACCTTTTTATTATCTTCAATGATTGCTACTTAAAGGATCAAAGGATAGAATGCTCTTATTGAAATTCTCTCTTATAACCAACATTCTCTTGAAATTCTTAAGAACCAGGAAACAAAGACAAATTAAACATCAAATTAAAGGTTAACTTTTAGTTTTCCCCCCTGTCAATTTGCTTTTTAAAAAATAGCAATGATAATATTAAGAGATGATCTATCTTATTCCAAGCTTTAATTGTAGAGTTAACAGAACTTGAGAGCTGGGAAATATCCAAGCAGCCCTCTAGACCCTAGATCATTATGTGACAATGAAAATATTAAGAGAGATAAAGACTAGCCCTGTATGTTTGAGAATATCTTCAGAGATGATAATTAATGGGAGATGATGAAAGAGAAAAAAAGAGGAAGGATGAGGAGGAGGAAGAAAAGAGAAGAAGAGAAAAAGACACGGGTTTTGAAAACACTCGTGGTTACGTTGGAAGAGGGAAGATGAAGGATAATTTAGAAAATGGGACTCATACATAGCCAGATAGACAACTAGAGAGACAAAGAGAGAAATGTTCCAAAGGAAAGCAAATATCTAGCAGCAGGTAGAGTCAGAAGGGAGAATTGGCTATGTGGGGTTAGGGAGAATAAGTTGGGACAACGATGTCAAAAGCTGAAAAGGTTAGAGGAATTAGAATTGAGAAGGTCATGTGATTTAGGAGTTAAGAGAGCATTTGGTAACTTTGATGAGAGTAGTTTCAGTCATTTGGTGAGGATGGAAGCCAGAATACAAGAGACTGATAATTCAGGGAAAGACAGAAATGAGAGAAAAAGATGTGATAGCTGAGGGAGAAGGATGAATTGAATGTTTTCTTAAGGAGGGCAGAGACCTGGTAATATTTGAAGGCAACAAGGAAGGAGCCAATCAATAAGGAGATATCAAAGACTGAAAATGAAAAGACAGGGTTATTAAAGGATAAAGCCTTCCAAAAGATGGAAAGAGGAATGGAATATAAAAGTAGAGAAAGAAAAGGACCATTTCATTCTAGAGCAAAATAGAGTATGGAGTTTGTTGAAGAAGGATTCTGAGTAATGGAAAAGAGATTCATGACAGGTATTCTTTATTTTCTCATTGAAAGATGTAAATTCTTCTGCTAAAAGAGAGGGGAAAGGGATGATGAAGCAAGCTTGAGGGAAGATGTGAAACAGCTTCCATGGAGAGTTAACGAATCAATACCATATTTAGTTAACTCATTTCCACTTCTCTGGGTTTCAATTTTCCTGTAAGTATAATTGACTTTATTCCTCATCTGTAAAATGTGAGTTAATACTTTCATTACCTCACAGGATTGTTGTGAGGAAAGCACTTTGAAAACTGTGAATCACTATGTAAATATTAAGCAAGTTATTGTCTGTAAAGTGAAGGGATTAGATCAACTTTTAAGCTTCTTCCATGATTATAGATGTGCACATCTCTTGTTAGAAAGTACAATTATACAACTTAAGCACAAAATAAATAACAGCTTTCAAACAAGCACAATCTTGAGTATCCACATAAGTGTTAGAGAAAATTGCTGGGGTTGTAAGATCCTTTTCTTTTTGGGAAAAAGAAGGAAAAGGAAGAGCAGGAAGAGCAGGAAGAAGAGCAGGAGGAGAAAAAGAATAATCTACAAACTGGAATTAGATATAGTAATCCTTAGGGTCCATTCCTACCTTTATGTTCAAACTGTATGTTTATATACTTGTGAAAATGTACTATCCTCAATATAGAGTTCACCCTCATAAGAAAGCACTTCACAAATCAAACACCCTGGGGAAAAAAAGTGAAACTACTGTAGTTAATGAAATGGTTTAGTGTGGTTAATTCCTGTAGTCAGGGACTTGAGTTTACATTCTGCCTCTGCCATTTAACTGTGTAGTCCTGGAAAAATCACTTAACTGCTTCAGCTTCCCCATCTGTTAAGTGGGGAGATATGGGTGTATGATAATAGCATCTCCCTCCCAAGATCACTGAGGAGAAAATGAAATAATATTAATGAAGCACTTTCCAAACTTGAAAAATATTACATAAATGCTATTATTACTCCATGTTTTTGGGTCACTAATTTCAGTTCTCAAGATTTAATTTTCTTATCTATAAAACAATTTAAAAATTTTATTTTATTTTTTTTTATTTATTATATTAAGATCTGCGTTCAAAATTTATTATTATTTTAAAAATCCACACAGCTGTTGCTGGATGATTACTCTGTGAATTATAAAGCTTGATATAAAGGTTGCTTTAGAGTCATTAGATATTGCTTCAAATCCCATCTCTGCCATTTACTAAGTGTGTGACATTAGACAAGTCACAACTTCTCCATGGTTCAGTTTATTTAAATGTAAAATGGTGCTGGCATCAGACTGGCAAAGTTGGAAAAAAAAAAAAAAAGGAGGGAGGGACATGACAAATGTTAGAGAACGTTTTAGTCCACAGAAAGTCATTTAATTGTGCATATCCTTTGACCCAGCAATACTACAAGGACTGCTAGTAGTATTCAAAGCCATCAAAGAAAGGGAGCAAAGACCCCATGTACAAAAATATTTATAATAGCACGTTTGTAGTGACAAAGAAGTGAAAATTAAGGAGCTCATTAGTTGCTGAATAATTGAAGATTTATGGTATATGAACATAATGCAATTCCATTGCGATATAAGAAATGATGAGGGGGACAGTTTCAAATAAACTTGAGAAGCTTTGAATGGACCACAGCCGAGTGAAGTGAGCAAGATCAGTAAAACAATTTATACAATAACTACACTGCAAAGAAAAACTTTGAAAGACTTAACATTTAAGTCAAGGCAATGATAGATTCCAAAGGACAGGTTACGATACCTACTGCCCACCTTCTAACAAAAAGCTCAAGACTGAGAGGTATTTTTAGACACGAATAAGGTGGTAGCACAGTGGATTAACTGAGGAGACTGAAGTCATTTACATCCGAAAGTTAAATCGGGCCTCCGTCTTCTTCAGTTTCCTCAACTTTTCCTATCGCCTTCTTGATGCACGTTTACTAAATGCTCATCGATGTACTGGTCCCCAAAGCTCCTATCAGAGCCAGCCCCGGAGCCGAATCCGGGCAACCCACTCTCACGCTAGTCCAACGCTGACGCCCCCTTCTGCATCCTTTGCTCCGCTACGAGTCAGTTTCTCTTTACCCATGTGCGACGCTGACTACGACGTGATGACGTCACTCGGACGTTAGCGTCCCGAAAGAGCGGAAGCCGTGGTAATTGTTTGGAAGTTGTTCTCGAGCTGCTTTTGACTCTCCCGCCATCTGTTAACTCCAACCCCCCGCGCTTCTCCGTACAATTTTGTTTAACCCTTCGTTTAAGGGAGGAAGGCCCTGAGGTGAGGTCGCTCCCCGGCGCCTGGCGGGCCACAGTTTAAGAAAGCTGAGCGTTTCTCCCTGCGGCGCTGCCAGGCGTGGGCCCCGCCGCTTTCCGTCCTTCCTCTTTAAAAGGGGTCCGCTGGGGTCAGCATGTCTACCCCGCCCTTAGCCGGGGCCGGGATGCCTCCCGGAGCCTTTACGGGTCCCCAGGCCCAGGCTGCCCGCGAGGTGAACACTGCGTCCCTCTGCCGGATTGGCCAGGAAACCGTGCAGGACATCGTGTATCGCACCATGGAGATCTTCCAGCTGCTCAGGAACATGCAGGTGAGGGAGGGCGGGGAGGCCCACTGATGCTGAATAAAACCTACTGTTTATATAGCGTTTTAAGGCTACCAAAACGCTTTACAGATATCTGGTGTGATCCTTTGACCAACGCAGGTGGGTAGGTATTATTCTAGTCCAGACTTTCTTAAACTTTTTCTATTTGCCACTCCCCTTTCTCCGAGAAATTTTTAGGAGACTTCTGTATGTAGATATATAAAATTGGCATACTAATCAAACATTTATTGATAATAAATCACAATTTCGTGACCCCCATATTCAGTTATATGACCCAATAAAGGGTCGAAACCCAACACTCTTAAACTTTGTTCTAGTCAACGACTTCATTTAGTTTTTTTAATTTAATAGTATTTTTTTCCCCAATACATGCAGAGTAGGTTTTCAGCATTCACTTTTTGCACAATCTTGTGCTGCAAATTTTTCTCCCTCTTCCGGGACTGAACAATCTGATATAGGTTAATTAAAGGGGTGCAGTTCTTCTAAACACATTTCCCTATTCCTCTTGGATATTTAACATTTATTAAGGGCCTGCTGTATTCCAGGCACTGTACTAAGTGCTAAATGCCGCAGGTGCAATTAAAGAAGTTTAAAATTTACACAAAACACCAAAGGAAGCTGAACCGGAGTATTAGGTGGAAAAGTCAGCATATCCCGGTGAGGAAAAAAAAGATATTTGGTTTGTAGTTGATGGACCCACTCTCCAATCAGAAGCAGGGGTTACTTACTTAAATCCAATTCTCACACATCCCAATAAGGAGCTTCCTGGCTAGTTGGACAGAGCCCCAGACCTCGAGTCAAGAAGATCTGAGATCAAAATCCTGTCCCAGACACAGCTGGGCAGGTAACTAAAACAGCATTCTGATCCCTGTGCTACTTACTTAGTTACCTAATGTTTATCATGTGATAGACTTTTAAATGCTGGACACACTCAAGAATTCCCAGTCGAGTAAGCAATATATTCAAACCATATACATATGGCATATATACAGAGGAAATTGGTGGTAAGCTTAGAAGTACTGGTATGGAGGGAGTCCAGGAAAAGCTTAAAGAAGGTAAGATTTTAGCTGGGATTTGAAGAAAACTAGAGAAGTCAAGAGTCAGGGAAAGCATTCCAGTCATGGGGATAGTGGAAAAAAATGTTTTAGTTGTATTATATGTTGTTTCCCTGTGATACTGATACTAGCTTTAAAGTTTATGTAAATTATTAAGGATTTAATATTCTACTAAAGCACTTTACATATGAAAAAACTTCAAAATTTGACATCTTATTTCATCCATAAAGCTTTCAAATGACATTTCATTTTTTCCCCATGCTTTGTTTTTATTTTCTTGTGTCTGTTACTGTCTGTCATCCAGTTTAATTCCAAGAGTCTTCCTTTTAGTACTTTTTGTTTATCCTGCAAATATTTATCATTTTGTTGCTCCTTCATGACAGTATATTTGCTGTTCAAGGAAGACTAGCACCTCTGCTATGAGAGATTGCTAAGCCCTTTTCAGGGTGCTTATCTAACTTTGGTGTCTACCAGCACCCCAGCTGTGGGACCACTTGTGGTCCCAAGCCACACCCTGATAAATTATCTCAGCAGATATGAACCAGATTAAAGGTAACTAACAAGCCTCAATTCCCTTGGTGAATTAGGGGATATCTACCCAAGCATGTGAAGATTTCCCCCAGCAAAGTGGGAGAACAATTTGTTCCTATAACCATGTAGACAGCTGAATCAGGCACTGTGGAGTGCTTAGAGCTTGGTCAGATAATGAAGACGCCAAAGTCATCTACTACATCTGGGGCTATTGCTAGTCATCTTGACTTTTTTCTTGTCACTGGACTTTGGTGACTCCAGAGAGAATGAATGCAACTCTGCCTCACTTAAATCCAATTCACACATAAGTCAAGACATGACCTTGTGAAACAGAAGCAACCTTCTCCAAAGTTACCAGTGGGTCTTTTCTTAATCCTTGTCTTTTTTTTATCACACTATCCCTCTTCTTGACACTTATACTGTTATTTCTTGGTTCTCCTATCTTTCTCACTTCTCTTTTGAATCTTCATCCAGGTCACATCTATTAATTGTAACTGTTCCCTAAGGCTTTATCCTGCCTTCTTTTCTCACAATATATTGTTTTGTTTCTTGAACTCATCATTTCCCATGGATTCAATTATCTTTATGCAAATAATTCTCACATGTATTTATCCAACCCTAATCTCTCACTTGACCTCTTCCAACCAGACATCATAAATTCATTGTTTAGTATTTAAGCTC
Source organism: Antechinus flavipes (assembly GCF_016432865.1). Classification (NCBI taxonomy): domain Eukaryota; kingdom Metazoa; phylum Chordata; class Mammalia; order Dasyuromorphia; family Dasyuridae; genus Antechinus; species Antechinus flavipes. Next base: position 608,292,189 of record NC_067398.1, read on the forward strand.
AACATGTTTAAACTTGAACTCATATTTCCCCTTAAGCCCTATCATTTTCCTAACTTTCCTATTACTATCAAACAGCACCTTTTTCCCAGTCACTCAGGTTTTCAGCTTAAGTGTCATCCTCAACCATTCTCTTTCAATCTCTACTCTCCTCCCCTTGGTGCAAACCTTCATCACCTTAGGTCCAAACTATTGAAATAGCTTACTGTTTGCTCTCCCTTCTTCTAAGTCACTCTCCACTCGAGTCTATCTTTCACTCATCTGTCAAATTGATTTTTCTGATGGCACTTCCCTATTCAGTTAACTTCAATGCCTCCTTTTCATCTCCATGACCTGTTTGTTTGACTTTTAAAGTCTTTTAAAGTCATTCATTTCTAGACCTCTTCTTATATTTCCAGTCTTCTTACACCTAATCCTTTTTATGTACTCAGCACTTCAATAACATTTGTTCCCTTGATATTCTGTGCAGTGACTCTCCTTCGGATTGCATTTTCACTGGATGTTCTCATACCTGTGGTTCTCTCCCTCATCTCCAAGCTTCCTTTAAATCCCAGCTTAAAAATCTCACCTTCTATAATAATTCTTTCCTAATTCTACTTAATGCTAGTGTCTTCCCTCTGATTATTTCCAGTTTATACTGTCTGTATATCTTGTTTATACAAAACTATTTTATATTGTCTCCCCCATCAGACTGGGTTCTTGGAGAACAATGATTGTTTTTGCCTTTTTTTTTTTTAATTTCCATTTTTTAGCAAGATAAATGTGTGCTGACTTGAAAATAGGAATGTAGGGAAAATGGCACTTTGAGATTTCAGTTTTTATTGTCACAGAATAATCAAAAAGATTTGCTACTCTTTTAGAAAATAGTAAAGTAGATGAATGGAACAGCTTAGATAATGATGGTTCAGTATACCAGTGTTTTGATCAAGCTAAGAATATGATGTATTTGGGATAAGAACTCCTTATTTGAAAAGAACTGTTGGAAAAATTGGAAAGACTTTTGGCAAAAGTTTAAGTTGAAGCCAACATTGTACACCTCATACTTTAATAAACTTGAAATGTGGGCTGCATATTAATGATCGTAGTATTTAACATTTAGTTAAAAAGAGCAGATCTTTTTCATAACTCTGGTCAGAATATGGCTTTTTAATTAAGTTTAGGATGGAGTCAACCACAAAAGATAACGTAAACAACTGCAATTATGTACAATTAAAAAGCTTTTGAAACTGATAAAGTAAGCTCATCTTTAACAAACAAGAAAATATTATATTTGGGGGGGGAAGAATTTGTATTTAATAAGTTTCTGATATCCAAGGTAATTGGGAACTAACATTGACATGTAAATATGTGTGTATATATATTTATATGTGTGTGTGTATACACATACATACACATATACCCACATAATAAAAACTATTCCTCAAATGAATAAATGAACAAAAGATATGAACAAACATTTCACAAAAGAAGAATTATAAAACGTGTTGTTAAGTACAAAACATAGGTTCAATGTTCCAAGTAAAGTTCAGGTTTTAAAAATCACTTTCACCTCTAGCCCCAGCATATTAGAAAAGACAACAGGAGAAAGGGATAGGTCATGTTTGAGAAGCTATGGAAAGGGAGACACATTAATATGCTCTTGATAAAGTAGTGAATTTGTCCAACCACAATGGAAAGTCATCCAGAATTGTGCTGTAAAAGTGATTAAAACATCCATATTTTTAAGCATATATCCCAAGGAGGTCAAGAATAGAAAGGTTCTTAGAATATACCAAAATACACACACACACACACACACACACATGTATGTACAATTAAAAAGCTTTTGAATATATATGTATATGTATATGAATATGTATGTATATTTTGGTGGTAGCAAAGAATTGGAAACAAAGTAGATAATCTTTAATTGAGGGATGAATATAATGGAATATTATTGTAATCTAAGAAAGAATAAATATAAAGATGTAAGCACATCCAGGAAACAGTATACACTGTAACTATCTTGTTCTTCAATCATATTTAACTTTCCATCATCCCACATGGGGTTTTCTTGGCAAACATACATGTTTGCCATTTCATTTTCCTGTGGATTAGGATAAATCGAGGTTAAATGACTTGCCCAGAGTGGGCAAAGCTAGAGTGTCTTGAGACTAGATTTGAACTTGGGTCTTCAATACAGTGCTCTCTTCACTGAGCTATCTAGCTTCCTCATACACTATAATTAGAACAAGAACAATAATAGAAGTTAAAACTGAATGATTGGCCCCAAAGGAGACTGTGGAATACTCCATATGTCAGACTTTTTCATGTGTTTAGTTTTGCTTTAAGCATCTTGTTTTTCATTTACTCTGCAAAGAATAGCCAGAGAGGGAGATATGTTGAGAAATGTAGACAGTAAAAAATTAACATACATTCATTCGTTTGTTTGTTTGATTTTAAAGATTGATCAGACTAATTCACAGCTTCACCAGCAGGAGAGTGAACTTATCTTCCTTCAAAGTAATTTTTATTTTTTGCTAAATGTGAAATGAAGCTTCTTGGTAGTGGTTGTTTCAAAATTTGAATTTCATTACTAGTAGTATGGATCAGTCTTCCTGTGGTTGTAGTTTGCAATTCTTTTGAGAACCATCCATGAATTTATTTTTTCATGTCTTTTGCTCACTTACTCATTCTCAAAGTGTGATCTGTAGACCTCTGGGGGTCCTTATAACCTTTTTAGCCGCTCTGTGAAGTCAGACCTATTTTCATAGTAATACTGAGATAGTTATATTTCTAGTGTGATATACATAAAACTTCCTTGGGTGAGTAGATTCTCAATAAATTATAAAAGTTAAAGGGGGTCTTTGAGAACCTCTATATTTGAGCATGTTCTTGGTCACAAATATTTGTGTTAATTTTTTTCTCACTATAAATTTCCTTATATTTATTTTATATATGTTCTTTGTAGACTTACATATGTACATGGTATCTCCTACAATAGAATATCAGTCAGCATCTTGAAAGTAGGGATTGTTTTTTTTGTTTGTTTTTGTTTTTGTTTTTTCATATATCCTCTGGTCAACACAGTATCTGGCATGTAGGAGGAATGTGATAAGTTATCTTATTGATTGATTGTTGAATACTCTATATATATGTAGAGTATTAGACGTTTATTTAAGACATTTTCTAATCAGAATTTTCCCTTTATCTTAGTTATATTTTAGACCTGCAAATGCTTTCAATTTCATGTAATTTTAAATGTGTGTATGTATATATATTTCCATTTTGTTTTTAAGATCAGTTCCAACATTTATTTAGTTAATAATTCCCATGACCATAGTTACTAATGATATTGCCATCCATTTTTTGTATCCATTTGCAACTTGAGATGATAAGATGCTTATTTTTTTTCCAAACATAAATTTCTTGTCACATAGTGAGTTTTTCTCCAAGGATTTTGTGTTATAAGATTTATTAAATACTGAATTATTTATTTTTTGACTAGCTTGTCTTTTGCATATATCTACTTTTGTCTTTTTAAACTAATTTTTTACCCAACCTTAATCACTGAATAGGTGATTGCCTCAGTCAAACTAAGTTAAGACTTTAGCTTAAAAAGGCCAAAGTCTCCCACTGCATCCCAGACCATCTCCCATCTTCCTGATCTATATCTGTCCACTAAATCCAGATGGCTTTAGAGAAGAAAATGAGGTAATGATCTCGAACAGTCTTCCCTCAGCTAAATCAAGTTGACTTGCATGTCAAGGCATCACCTCTATGATGTCCTTGGTTGTCTTTGAGAACTAAGGACAAACAAGTACCAAGTAACTTTGATGGTCATATTTTCTTAAGTAATTTGAGGTAAGAAAGTTCTTTTCTCTTTAATTCCTCCTCTTTTTTCATCATTCCTCTTGAGATATTTCCCTACCCCCCCATTTGTTCATGGTAAGAGTTCCATTTAATGTCCATATCTGTATTTTATTTTTCCTTTTATTTCTTTTGCTAGAAATGGGTATAATAAATATATAATATAGCTTTGGGGTACTTAAAATTGATATGAAGTTTTAAGTAGCAGACTTTACTGGGTATATTTTTAAAATAAAGTTGAACAAAATGTTAAGGTAAGAACTACATTTTATTGTCTTCCTTGAGCATCTTAATTGTCTCATTAGTTTTGTCTGGATATTTGTGAATTGGTATTTTTAGCTACACATTTAACTTTTAAATAGAGCCAAGTATTTTTCAGCATTTCCAATTTTAATTAACTTGGTAGAGCAGCTACATGTATATGGAGAACTCTATGTAATGTTAAAATAGTACTTTTTCAAACTGATTTACTTCAGAAGTTACAAAATACAGTGCAATTGAATGTAGAATATCATCTTACTGCTGAGTATGGTGGTGCATGATCATAGTAGGAGGCCCCCCATGGGGAGATCAAGGATAATGGACTAGAGATTGGACATTCTGAGTTGTAGAAGAGTTAAAGCCAAATAAGTGTTTTCAGTAAGGCCAGCACCAATACTCTCAGGCCTGAAGGACCACTAGATTGCCTGATGTAGGCAAAAAAATAGCTGAAGTTAGAAATAGAGAAAATCAAAGCTTCCATGCCAACTAGCAGTGGCATCAGGCACATGCATGACCAGTTTACAAAAAAAAAAAAAAAATATGTTGTATTACCTAGGAGTTTTACTACAAAGTTATACTTCATGACAAATGTTTATCATTTGAAGCTCATTGATTTTAGAGTTGACATTATAATAACATTTTATATCAATATCTCTTACTAGGCTGTAAGTTCCTTGAGAGCAGCAACCATATTTATTTTCTTATATTCTTCCAGCACTAAATAAATGCATTAAGAACAAGAATGTATGCCAGATAAATGAGTTGCTTCTATGGATAATTTATAGAAATAAAAATATGTTGTAACAAAAGTTTTGTGTCAGGTCAAAGGGCTAATGAAAGATCTCCCTATTTTATTTATAGGAGCAAGTTGACTTTTAAGTTTTCATGGAGCCATTATTTCTTTAGGATGGTTATTCCCTTCATAGATGCAAATGGTAATTTCTCCATGTCCTTTTATCCTATATGATAATTGTAAGAATGGTTCTATTTTATTTAATGGCTTTTTTGAAGAAAATATTTGGAATTTCAATGCATTAAGTATTTATTCTGTTATTTTTGTTTTTTTCTAATTAACCAGTTACCAAATGGTGTCACTTATCACACTGCAACATATCAGGACAGGTTAGGCAAACTTCAAGATCATCTCCGTCAACTCTCCATCCTCTTCCGGAAACTAAGATTAGTTTATGATAAATGCAATGAAAACTGTGCAGGATTGGATCCTATCCCAATAGAGGTAAGTTTTAGTGGTATAGAATGGAGGCAGTTATCAGAAAAAAAAGATGTTTATGACTTAAGTATTAATTGGAGTAATTATTTTTCTGTATCTATTATTTCAGTATAAACTATTGAAATATGCTGATTTTCATCTTTATCTAAAGAAGATTAATGTTATATTTAACATGGTTGCTATTTGTGGCATATGGGTATATATATTTTTAATTAAAGCTTTTTATTTTCAAAACATATGGATGGGTAATTTTCAACATTCATCCTTGCAAAACCTTGTGTTCCAAATTTTTTCCCTGTCTTCCCCCCACTCCTTCCCCTACATGGCAAGTAATTCAATATATGCTAAACATGTGCAATTTTTCTATACATATTTCCATAATTGTCGTGCTGCACAAAAAATACCAGATCAAAAAGGAAAAATAAATGAGAGAAAACAAAATGAAAGCAAACAGCAGCAAAAAAAGTGAAAATGCGCTGTTGTGGTCCATATTCAGTTTTCATAGTCCTCTCTGGGTGCAAATGGCTCTCTTCATCATAAGATCATTGAAACTGGCCTGAATCATCTCCTTGTTGAGAAGAGCCATGTCTATCAGAATTGATCATCATATAATCTTGTTGCTTTGTACAGTGATCTCCTAGTTCTGCTCACTTCACTTAGCATCAGTTCATGTAAGTTTCACAAGCCTCCCTGAAATCATCCTGCTAATTGTTTCTTATAGAACACTAATATTCCATAACATTCATATACCATAACTTATTCAGCCATTCTCCAATCGATGGACATCCATTCAGTTTCCAGTTTCTTGCCACTGAAAAAAGGGCTTCCATAAACATTTTTTAACCATGTGGGACCCTTTCTCTCCTTTATGATCTCTTTAGGATATAAGCCCAGTAGAAACATTGCTGGGTTAAAGGGTATGCAGAGTTTGATTGTCCTTTGGACATAGTTCCAAATTGCTCTCCAGAATGGTTGGATCCATTCACAACTTTACCAACAATGTATTATTGTCACAGTTTTCCTGCATCCCCTCCAACATTTGTCATCATCTTTTCCTGTCATCTTAGCCAATCTGAGAGGTATGTAGTAGTACCTCAGAGTTCTCTTAATTTGCATTTCTCTGATCAATAGTGATTTAGAGCACTTTTTCATATGAATAGAAATAGTTTCAATTTCTTCATTTGAAAATTGTTTGTCCATATCCTTTGACCATTTATCAATTGGAGAATGGCTTGAATTCTTTTAAATTTTAATCAATTCTCCCTTTTTTTTTTTTTTTTAGAAGTGAGGCCTTTATCAGAATCCTTGAATGTAAAATTTTTTTTGCTAGTTTATTGCTTCCCTTTAATCTTTTCTGCATTGGTTTTGTTTGTACAGACACTTTTTAACTTAATATAGTCAAAATTATCTACTTTGTATTCAGTAATGTATTCCAATTCTTCTTTGGCCACAAATTCCTTCTTTCTCCACAAATCTGAGAAGTAAACAATCCTTTGTTCTGATAATTTGCTAATAATATCATTCTAAATCATAACTATGGCTCCACAATATTCGAATTGTTTCTTTCTGTCTGATTGCAATATTTTCTCCTTGAACTGATAGTTCTAGTATTTAGCCACGATATATTACTCAAGTTTTAATTTTGGAGTCTCAGGAAGTGATCAGTGAATTTTTTCAATGGTTATTTTATTTTCTGATTCTAGGATATCAGGGCAGTTTTCCTTTATGATTTCCTGAAAAATGATGTCTAGGCTTTTTTTTCCCATTATGTTTTTAGGAAGCCCAATAATCCTTAGATTGTCTCTCTAGATCTGTTTTCTGGATTGGTTATTTTTCCAATGAGGTATTTTACATTTTCTTCTATTTTTCATTTTTTTGGTTTTGTTTGACTGATGCTTGATGCCTCATTGAGTCATTCACTTCCATTTGTTCAATTCTAATTTTTAGTGAATTATTTTCTTCAGTTACCCTTTTTAGCTCCTTTTGCATTTTGCCAATTGGATTTTTAAATGTGTTGCTTGTTCAGTGGATTTTTTTTCTATTTCACAGATTATGTTTTTCAAGTAATTATTTTCTTTTTCCATTTCACTAAATCTATTTTGTAAGGAGTTTTCTTTAGATGATTTGTATGTATTCTTTTCCAAATTCTCCTTCAATATTCTCATTTCCTTTTCCCATTTTTTTCTATCTCTTTTAAGATTCTGTTTTAGTTTTTCCAAAAGAGCCATGTGAGATGGGAACCAACTCATATCACTCTTTAGGGCTTCATGTGGAGGTGATTTGCTTTTAATGTCCTCGGGGTTTGAGGTCTGTTCTTTTTCTCCATTAAAAACTATCTATGGTCAGACTTCTTTTTGGTTTTTGGTCCATTGTTTTAAAAAGGTTGAGTGTAAGGGTCAGAGGAGTAGTCAGGCATTGCACAATCAGGAAGTAAAAGAGGCTTTGAAGTCTGAGACCCTGTAAGTGGTTTCTATGAATAAACAGAGACCTCCTCATGGGTGGGAACTCTGGTGACATTGAGATCTGCATCAATAATGGGAGCGTCTCCTGTCATTGGCTATGTGAGTGACTTCACAGACCCTATTTAAGATATGGGGACAAGGAAGTAGCTCTCTTTGACCCAGAGTTCATCAGGAGTTCACTGGGAGTCAGCAGGAGGTCAACTAGGGGCAGGATGTGAATACGTGAATAAAAGATCTTGAGCTTGCACATGGCTGTTCTGATGTTCTACTGTGCATTGAAACCATTGTTCCATGAAATGATGGCCATAGATCTCTGAAGACCTCAGACAGAGGTAAGCTTGGTAAAATTGGTTTAAGCACTGCAAAAAAAAACTGACTGGAGATTTCTCTGAGGGCCTGGGTTTTAGGAGAGACTGGGAGTGGTGAATGCAGAGTGGACATTAATATTGATATTCACAAGAGTAGTGAATGCCTTGTGGGCATTCACAGTGGAGATCTGTTCTTAAGGCAAAAGGGAGATTGTCCCAAGTTTCCTCTACAGAGACAGTGGCTGCACTGGTCTTTGATGCTGATGTATGGTGCTAGATGAGCTTGACCAAGTCCTGCATCATTCTAGGATTCAGAGGCTCCTGTTTGCCTTTTGTATTTGTATTTGTATCACAGAGAATCTGCTGATCCATTAGCTTATGACCAGGACAGAGGACTGTTGTATTTTGGCTAAGTGTCCCGATAGATTTCCCAGCTGTCCTGAATCTCTGCACTGCATACACTTGACCACCTCTATCTTGCCCCTCCCGCCCCCCAGCCCAATTGAAACAGACCTTTTTTGAAGTTTGTTCAAAATATATTTTGCTGGAAATTTGTTACATTGCAAATGTTTGTAGGTTCTGTCACTCCAAAACAAATTCAGAGATTTTATTTGGTGTTGGTGAGGGATGTCAGGAAGAGTGCAAAGATGGGTCTTCTCTCCACCATCTTGGCTCCACCCCAGTGTGTGTGTGTGTGTGTGTGTGTGTATTTAGTTATAAGCATTTATTTTTTTAATTCTTCATGTTCTATAAAACTGTGACCAAAAGAAAATTCAAGTGATAGTTTATTGATTTGTTCAATTTTTTTCTTCCCCTGTTAATTTCTGGAACGCTAATCATTCAGCATCTCTATTCCTTCTTCATCCAACCCCCCTCACTCAGGTAGTTATATCGCTATAATAAACCTGTGGATAGCAATGAGTACCCCTCTAGGAGCATATAAGCACTTATTTCTAATAAGAATGTTGAAATACATTAGTCAAACAACTTATTATATATCATGTGACCTATATATAAGACAGGATACTCTGAATTTTGAACTTAAGCCAAATCTAATTTCATCTCTCATATCTATGATTTTTAAAATCACTTTATCCACAGTCTTACCTATTCAGCAATAGAATTGTAAATGTTTTTAGAAATGTTTAAAAATGCTTCTTTTCATACAAGTTTTTTTTAATTTTCAAAGTGGCGTATAAATGTAGTTATTTTCCTCCTCGAGATTTTTATTAGTACTAATTCAGATTTAAAATTTGTATTATTTCTCTTTTTTATAGTGTAAAATAATTGTTTAAATATATGATAAAATTGAGTAATAGAGATATGTTTCAATTACATTGAGTATATACTTCTCTTTGGTAGCTCTTCATATTAATTTATACTTTTGTTTTCAAAGGTAAGGAAGTAAATTTCTCAATATCCTTATTTTCTTCTTCAGTAAACATTTATTTAATACCTAAAAGTATGATCATATTGATTAAATTGATTGATTTTATTTAAATGGAGATTTATAAAATTCATAATGGAAACTAAGTTTATTTTCAGAGGTATTCTGTTCTGAAATTTATTGAAAACATTTAGAGCTTTTCTTGCAAAATCCTAATTTTGCGATTTGATTATAACTGGTTCAACTAAGCTTCAACTTCAAATTGTCCTTAACACAACTTAACAAAAACAAGACATAGATCTTTTTGGTGGAAAAAATCTTCGACTTTGGGATCAAGACTAGAGTTTCAATTCTGTCACTTCAATTACTGGGTGACCAAAGGAATTGGACTAGAATGACTTCTCAAGGTTTCTTCTAGCCAGCTCTAGTTTTATTATCCTAAAAGTGGTTTTTTTAAAATAATAATTTTGGGAGGAGCTAGATGGTGCAGTGGATAAAGCACCAGCCCTGAAGTAAGGAGGACTTGAGTTCAAATTTGGTCTCAGACAGACACTTAATACTTCCTAACTGTATGACCCTGGGCAAGTCACTTAACACCAATTGCCTCAGGAAAATAAATAAATAAATAAAATAATAATTTTTAAACAAATTCAATATTTTTAAACTCATGAAAGTAAAATTTTTCTATGTGCTATTTTAAATAAATATATTACTTTACATACTGCAAAATATCAACATTATTCTAAGCTTTTGAGTTTTAGTTGTATTCTACACATTTTATCTAACCCCTTCCCTTCTCTCCCTCCCATATCTAGCAACTTATTCCTTATGTGGAAGAAGATGGCTCAAAGAATGATGACCGTGGTGCTTCTGGCCAACTTCGTTTTGCTAGTGAAGAAAGAACAGAAATAGCAGAAGTAAATAAAGTGAGTGATTATTTTACATTTTCTTTTTGTATTTTAGAATTATTAGTAAAATATTTAAGTGGTTTCAAGATGGCTCAAAAATCTTATTATGGAGTCATTGAAAGGAATATCTTATTTATCCAAAGATCATTTACCAGCTACTTTATTTTTATCATAATAGAAAACAAGAAATTTGCAAAAACAGTCCTTAAATTGACCAAAATAGATAATAATCAAAATAGATAATTCTCACAGGTCAAGATATGCACTTAGCACAGAAATTCATGTAAAACTTCTTTTCCTATTTGTTTTAGAAGCTTTGTCAGGACATCCACAAGTATTTTTTAAAGCCTAACATCTTAATTGTTTGGTTTTACAGGAGAATGGAAGCGAAAAATAGAAAATATCTTTTTAGAGGTGGTGGATAGCTGTAAGAAAATTCCTGAAAATGGAAAGGAGATAAAAAAAACTATTATAACACATTATAATAGTTGATGTTTATAATAATGACCTTCAGTTATTTAGAAAACATTATGAGTTATACTGTATAATATTTGAGATGTCAGGGAAACATTTTGCATTTTATTTATTTCTTCCTTGATTATTCAGTAATTACTTTTTTAAAATATCAAAAACATTTGGAACAAGCAACATAAAATGTTTTACTTCTTTTTTGCAGTGGGAAAATTAAAAGGTTTTAATTGAGTAGAACTGTTTTTTTAAATAGCTAACAAAATGATTAAAAGCTTTTAAAAATATATGTTTTAGTACTTGAGAGAATAAGCATCAGCCATTTAGGAAACTCAGTTATATAAAGTTAGTTTGCATGAATTACAGTTACTTTGTATCTACCACCATGACTATCAACCACATTACATGTTCAATAAATATTTGTGAATCTGTTTTGTTGATAAAATTGGAATAGAATCTTGAGACCATAAGTCAAAGTGCCTTTAATAAACTAAAGTTCTAAAAGAAAAGAGGTTTAGAACTCCTGGTCTGCAAAACTTCCCAGTGCTACTTGAACCTGATTAAAATATACTTGGAAAAGGTTTAACAGTTTTCATTTTTTAAGTCAGTGTGCAAGCTTTAGGGATCCAGTTCTATTTCAGTTTGACTCAACCATTCTAAATCAGCTCACACCAAAATCTATTTAGTGATCTCATCTAGATTTCATTTCTGTTTTAAAATTGTGACTTTCATCTACTCGTATTGCTGTTTTTGAAGTCTGTTTCTCTTCACAAAGACTTGTCAAGATAGTTATATTTTTTCAAGACTTTATATTTATTGCTATTAAATTTCTTTTTAAAATTTCTTTTGTTTTTGGTTTATGAAATAAAACAAGTCTTTTCATAACATAATAAAATTTAAAAAAAAAACATGATTGCATATGTTATTCCTTTTAAATATATAATTATCATATAATTTTTTTTCTTCTAACACTATCTCCTCTTACATACCCCATTTTACAGATAAAGAAACTCTTGAGTACCTACTAGATATAGACCTTGTTGATCAAATATTTCCTTTAAATGGAGAGGCTTGATCAGGATCTCACATTAGTCCAAGGCAAGATTTGAACTCAGCACTTATCAATCTGTCCCTAACCTACATTTTCAACTTTGTCTCCTGCTATTCTCTGCTGCTATGGTTTAGCTGTTCTCCTATGTTCAGAATAGATTTTAAATATTCTTCTTCCCATGATGTTCACATTGCTCACTCCCTTCATCCCTTTCTCCAGGCAGCCCAATTGTTTATCTTTCAAACATTGATTCAGAGTATGGATAGAGTAAGGGACTTAGAATGCGAAAGATCTCGGTTCTAGTATTAATTCTGACATTTGTGTAAGCAAATAGGCAAGTCATGCTGAGCCTTAAATTCTTTATATGATCTATATCTATAAAAAATGAGGGAATTAAAATTATTCTGTTTCAACCTATTATCCTCCCTAGCTCTTCTGAATTACTATAGCCTTTATTTTCCCCATCATTCATTTAGTTATTTATTATCATTGATATTGTTAGTACTGTTACATTTCAAGATAGCATACTTAATTGATAAGTACCTCACCTGACCCAGTATTTCAAGTGGGCCCCTTCACTACTTAATCTCCCAGAATTTTCTCATAAATCTATCTTCCTCACTGCCAAATATGATCTCCATAGCCCTCCCTCCTCCTTTCCCCTCTCCCCCCTCGTTTTACTTCTTTTATGGAATTATATTCAAATAAACTGCCATTTCATTGGGAAGGAATGTGCCATTTTACTCACCCTAGGCAATACTCACACCACTGTAATTTTCTGGGCTAAAGTGCTCTTCCTTGACCACCCATTCTCCAATTAGAACATAAATTCCTTATATTTAAGGATTATCTTTACTTTTACTTTTGTATTCTCTGGTCTTATACAGTGTTTAGCATAGGGTAAGCACTTAATTAATGCTCATTTATTCAATCTTCTCTCATCAGACTTTTCATTGAAATTCCTTTTTGTGGTTGAGAGTTTGGGCTAGATTTTTTTTTCCCCATTGTGGAAACCAGGAAGCACACCACCCATCTTTGATACTACCCTTAATTTGTAGTATGTTGAAGTCTATTCACATCCATTACATATCTCTTTATTTATTTATTATTTATCCTTTTTTCAGTTTCATCCTTAAATTCCCTGAAATTATTTGACTTAGATCTCCCACTATACTTTACTGAACTTGTTTTTTCCTCCATTATGAGGCACTACTGCTCATACTCTTCCACCATACTACTCTTTAAAATTTTAATCTGTAAACCTGTGTTGCTCTTGGTCTGCTAAATCCCTTCATTGTCAAAGGGATTAAGTGTGGGTTGATTGAGGTAGCATCTAAGCTTTTATTTTTCCTCCTTATCACAACAAATCAGACTTCAGAAGTCATGATAGATTATATCAAAATTTGTTATTTTATCCAATTCCCATTTTTCCTTCTCACAAACTTACTTGAAGGAATGTCACATGTTAGAATTGCTTCATATGTTTTCCATACCTTTTCATTTTCTAATTTGGTATTGGTTTTTTTCTTTTTTTCTATTGTGTCTGATCTGATTACAAATGTCTAGTTTGGAAAAGATTCCTTTTTTACTAATATGTTATCTGTTTATTATTTTCATTTTTTGTGGTGTTATTTGGTATTCATAGTATCTAGTACCTCTTGACTCTTGAAAAAAGCATGTATGATGTAGAAATGTAAGGTTTCTGTATAGTTTCCAACATTAGCCTCTTATGCCTCCTTTGTAAATCCAATTTTTCACTAAGTAGTAAAGTATATGAAAATTTGGTGGGTCTTGTCAAGTTCTTAGAAGAATTTTTTCTAATTAAACTATGAGTTTCTGCTAATTTGTTTTTAATCAAAACATTTTACATATATATGTTAGTTGCCTCTTTCCTTCTGTAAATATTTTATTTTCTCCTTTTTTTAAACATATAATAGAATATTGTCCTTGTGAGTAGGGATTGTTTCATTTGTTTTTGTATCCTTGAGGCTTAACAAAGTGCTTGTCACATGTTAAATGCTTTTAATAAATGCTTGTTGATTTGATTGTGTTTAAACCTCTGGATTAAATGCTTATTAAATATTTAAAATTAGGGGAAAATAAAGTTTGAAACAAACTGCTACATAATAACTCCAATGTTAAATTATTTAATATCACCTTGTTCTTTCCTAAATAAAATATAAAGATGTGAATTTTAAAGGTTAGGTATTTCAGTCATTAACACTTATTAAGCACCTTTGTGTGTCAGGCACTATACTAAGTGCTGGAGATATAAGGAAAGCAAAAGGCAAAAGGATTCACAGCTCTTGAGGAGCTCACAGTCTAATAGAGCCTACATGTAATCCACCATTTAATAAAAGGTAAAGATATTGGCTATTAATCTATATTAACCTTGTTTTTCCTATTCCATATTCTTCACTAGGTTGAAATGAAGCTAATCTTAATCACATAGATGAAGGCAGTTTTTATTTTACAAATTCTTTTAAATTGCTATTTGTGATGGAAAAGGTTTGTGAGTAGTTTTTATTTTGTTGAGGTATAATTGAAAATATGTGTTTAAGAATTAAAGCATTTGGATAGAGTGTCACATTTGGCATAAATATCAAGTAGCTTGCTGTGATTTTGCATACATATATTTTAAAGTATCTTCTATACTTACACATTCACCTGTGAAAGTATCAAATTAAGCACAGCTGATGAATTTTGAAAATAGCAACTGTCAAGCTCTGTTAAATCAATCAATGGCAAGATTGTATATTTAAATCATAGATAGTCATGAAAATGTATTTACATTTTCTAACCACTAATAAGCATAGCTGTCAGTTTCACTTTTGATAGTTCTGTGACATGTTTTGGCTCTTAATATTTTACTTGTATGCTAATTTGTTTCTTGACACTCTTTGCCATAATCATATTTTGAGAATCACACTTTGAATGTATGATAATATAAGCCTCTTTTTAAAAAACAAGGTGTAATATGACTGAAATTAAGTGTTATCCTGAAAAATAAGTCAATGTGAGACGCAAAATTGATCATCAGCAGAGTATTATTAAAACTTTTCTTATAACATTAGATAACAAACACTTATTAAACACTTACTATGTGAAGTGTGCAGGAGATATGAAGGAGAAAAATATAGGGTACTTGCTCCTAAAGAATTCTCATTTCTAACGGGGGAAAGCAAGGGTGGATGGATGGACAGACACATACACAGATATATTTGTTTGTTTATAACATACACACACATACACACACACACACACACACAAAATAAATTGTAGGTAATATCAAAGGAAAGGAATTAGTATTTGGAAGGAGCAAGAAAGAAAAGCCTCTTGAAAAGGTGAGATTTGTGCCAGGAGACAGATGAGGAAAGGGAACTTTTCAGGCATTAGGATTCCCAGTAAAAAGATAGGAGTATCCTGTTTGAGGAAAAGCAAGAAGGTTAGTGTTCCAAGTTCATAGAGTATGTAGAAGGGAATAATGTGTAAGAAGACTTGAAGGTAGGAAGAGACCAGACTATATAAAGTATTATAAAAGCCACAGAGAAGTTTAGATTCATCTGAATCCCCTATAGTCCAAAGACTATAGGGAACCACTGGAACTTAGTCAAGAGAGTAAAATTGTTAAGCCTATGCTTAGAACATTCCACATTTTCTAACACACACACACACACACATATATATATATATATATAAAATCATGAGTATGTTTCCTCTAAATGAGCATTTTGTTTTTGTTTTTTGTCACATCAGTAAGAGTTTAAGTGACTTGCTCACAGTCTCATAGCTAATAATTGTCAAGTGTCTGAGGCCACATTTGAACTACTCATCTCCAGGGCTGGTGCTCTATCCACTGTACTCAACTAATTACTCCTGTTTTTCAAAGTAGATAATTTTTAAGGTCCTTTTTTATCTCAAAAGTTTTGATTCTATGACTTTGATTCCATATCCTTCGATGACAGTACTGCCACTATTAAAATATCTTTGGAATAGTCTTTGTGAACTGCTTTTAGAATTAGTTTATGCTACACAAGAAATTGTCTTTTTACTTTAAAGCTCATACTTCAGTCCAAAATCAGTATCCATCCCACATGATTGCTCTCTTTATTGCCTGTTATTATAGAGTTCACAAACTCAGAATGTTTTTTACATTTTTTTATGTAAAATTTTATTGTGTGCCAACCCCTGCTTTTCATGACCACTTAAGGGCTCCATGATTTTATGATTATATTTCTTACTTAGAACTTGAGTTTAACTTTTTTTTAAAGAATGGAAAAGGAGTTCTAATTTTGGAAAAAGGTTTTATTTTGAAAGGTTCTTGATGTTTCACCTAACTTGGAAAAGATTGGAAACAAGGTAATAAACTCATGTTAAAAGAATTTCATTCTTCCTGACAGTATAGAAAGCCTTTTATTAGATACGCAGTATATTTTTATACCAAAAGTAGTAGAAACAGCACCAGAATAAAAATATAACAGTTTGATGTGCCTTTACTGTGAATCATTATGCCTTTCATTTAGATATACACTGTGTAGAGTGTTGCTCAGATTGTTCCATATTCATAAGGGACTAAGGAGAGCAAGAGTTCCCAATAATTTTTTGGCAAATGAAGGAAGAAAAGAAAAATTTTAGAGAAGAATAAGAAAAGTCAAAAGATAGTTCATGAGAAATTGTTTACAAATTTATCTATTCCTAAGTCAAAGGTAAATAAAGTATATAATTTATGGCCATAAGTTGAATTAATCAACATTTGTTAAATGCTTACCATGTGCCAGGCTCTGTGCTAAGCACTGGGAAGACAGAAAAAAGGCAAAAGACAGCCCCTGCCCTCAGGAAAATAACAATCTAATGAAGGAGATAGCATGCAAGTAAATATATCCAAAATACCTTACATACAAAATAAATAAGAAATAATTAACTGAGGGAAAACCCTGGAATTAAGAGGAGTTAGGGAAAGCTTTTTGTAGAAGGTCAGGTTTTAAGAGTTAGAGGATACCAGGGAGTAGATGGAGCAGAGAAAGGAGAGCATTCCAGGCATGGAGGACAGCCAGAGAGAATTCTGGAATCCTAAAGATGGAGTATTGTTGGATAGCCAGCAGGTCAGTGGCACTGGATCAAAGAGTATGTGTTGGGGATTAAAGTGTAAAAAGACTGGAAAGACAGGAAGGGTCTAGATTATAAAGGGCTTTGAAAAAGAGCATTTTGTATTTGCTTCAGGAGGCAATAGGAAGCCACTGGAGTTTATTGAATAGTAAAGTGACATGATCAGACCTGTGCTTTAGGAAAATCCCATTTAGTGTCTGATTAGAGAATAGATTCAAGTGGGAAGAGAGTTGAAGCAGGTAGACCTACCATTAGACTATTGTAATAATCAAGGTGTGAGTTGATGAGGGCTTATACATACTAGATTGGTGGCAGTGTCAGGTGGAGGTGAAAATGTTTGAACAGTGAGAAAGGTGAAAACATCAGCATTGGCAACAGCTTAGATATGTGGGGAGAGAAATAGTGAAGAGTTCAGAGTGACTTGTACTTTGGGAATCTGAGGGACTGAAAAGATGATGTCCTCTCAAATAATAGAGAAGGTAGGAGGAAGGAAGGATTTAGGGATAAAGATAACAACATTAAAATATAAATACTAATTTATTTTAAGATTTCATTCTGTTTAGTGCTAAGCTTTTGCAGCTTGGCCTAACATACACAATTTCTATATAGCAATTTTTTTTCTTTTCTTTTTCATCCTTTTCATTTAATAGTAACTGGGTTGTTCCCTTGATAGAGCACTTAGGAGTCAGGAACTCCAGAATTCAAATCCCACATCAAACTAACTGTGTGGTCCTAGGCAAGTCATTTTAAATAAAAAATCCCTGATTGCCTCAGAGTCTTCAGTTATAAAAATGGGATGATAAATGTACTTGTGTCAAAAGGTTTTTGTGAAAATTAAATATTTGTAAAGTACGTAGCACGTGAAGAACCTCATCATGATAGGCCCTGTATAAAAGTTTTTTTTTTTTCTAATATATGGGTCTGAATCCATCTCCTTCCATAAATTTTGTGCAAACTGCAAGAGTTAATCTAATCTCAGCACAATGACATTTTTTCCCTAGCTATTAGAATTATCTACAGATAAAAAGGGTTGCTTTGAAAGATAGTAGGTCTGCTGAACTTGAGTTCATTAAAGAAAAACGGAATTTGGGGAATTCTTTGGGAATGTTGTAGATGGGATTCTTATTTGAGTATGTTGATCAAATGAGATAAAATTTTAAAATGACAATTAATTTTTAGTATTTTTGCATGTTACTTTTATTTTTTATATGGTCTATGCAGTCCTTTAAAACTGTCATTCTTTGATCAAATGTTATTTGTGTTTCTTTAGAGTTTTCAGAATGTTTAGGTATGATCCAGTGAAAGGGATGCGACACTTGAAGCCCATGGGTCTAATTCCCAGGTCTTAGCTCTGACACTTAATTTTGTAATGTTGGACAAGTCAATTAACTTCTCTGGACTTCAAGCCTCCTCATCTTGCAAAATGAGGGGAATTGTAACTATATTAGAAGAAGACTGTCAGGGTCCTTTCTGCCTTGAAATCTATGATCTGTATTTTATCTGTAGTCACCTATTTCTTCTTTCTCCCTTGTGTTACCATGTTCCTTCTTTACTTTCCTTTACTCCCTTTTCTTCAACTCCACCAGTTTATAAAAATTATTACAAAAATGAAGAGAATATCAGTACTTGGAACGATCCATTTCTCAGGGAATGATCTGTCAATGGTAAAATACGGATTTATGGGCAAGGAGCAACCAACTCTGAAGTAATTTGATAACATAGAAAAAGCAGATAGAAAAATTAGCACTTCCTAATGGTTTTTACCTTGGTATATTAAACCCATTGAAAAGCTCATTGTCATGCTTAATAACTGAAGGAATTGCTGGTTTATTGGTTTCTATTATAAGAGGCTTCATGGATTTAAGGTTCAATTTCTAGTTACCATCCTTATCAAAAATTCTAATATAGATAGAAATTCATGCACTCAGCCTACTTTATATACAGGTAAAACATAACAAGATCGGTATGATAAATGTAAAAATTATAAGATATACTAAAATTTCACTGTACTTTTCACTAAAGAAAAAAATAAACAAAACTGGAGTGGGGTTGGGTCTAGGATTATGAGTTGAAATGGACTTTAAACTTCCTTATTTTACAAATGAAAAAACTAAGGACCAAAGCATACTCAGTGCAAGCCAGTTTGATGTGAGACATTGAACTGTGATGATGATCATATATAATTGGATTCTTCTGAAGAGTTTCAGATTTAATTTATTATAGATTTAGGGAGAATATAGTTAGTAGTTAAGTCATGGTTGAAATCCAAATCTTTTAAGTGGAAAATCCTGGAGAAGAAACAACTGAGGTGAGGTTATTTTAGTTGTCTTCCAAATACGACAAAATATGAAAGAGAGACTACATCATTCCAAAAGTCAGAATTAGGAGCAATGTATGAAGTTGTGGCAGGGAAAATTTAGATTTGATGTCAGAAAAAAATTTTTTTAACATTTAGATGAAAAAGATTCCTCTGAGATGACTAAGAACCATTACATAGAATTTCCAATCCCTATATTTTTGCCCACCTGCATTTTTGATTTCCCTCACAGGCTAATTGTACAGTTGGTACAGCAAAATAATGGTTTGGACATGTATACTTATTTTGTATTTAATTTATACTTTAACATATTTAACATGTATTGGTTATCCTTCCATCTAGGGGAGAGGGTGAGGGGATGGAGGGGAAAAATTGGAACAAAAGGTTTGGCAATTGTCAATGCTGTAAAATTATCCATGCATATAACTTGTAAATAAAAAGCTATTAAAATTTTAAAAAAATTCCTCTTAGAAGTAATAGGTTTTCTTTCAGTGGAGGTCTTTTAGCAGAAGCTGAATAAGCATTTGTCATGTATGTAGCATTGAGGATGTATCATCTGCTTCCATTCACCCCAAAAGGCTACTTTTTTTTTTTTTGGAGAGGGTTTGTTTCTTTGTTTTTACATTAAATTGACATCTAGAATATCCTTGGCTAAGAAGAAAGTTCTCTTATTCATTTCATTCATAGTGTCTTTGAAAAGTTCTTATTCAATGTAGTCTGATAGAGCTACCAGTCAAGGTTATTTGAATTATTCTGGAGAGTTTTAGATTTAATTTACTACAGATTTGAAAAGACTACTCATAGAATAATGTTTAGTTTAGGGTAGAAAACTGTCCAAGACAATTTTTTAAATTGCTCTTCTACAATCAGCTGATTAATAGAATCCTTCATTATAATTAGGGAGATGTCTGTTTATTTAAGATACATCTGCCTGTAATTGCACAAGTATAAGCAGTTTTAGTTTTCAGGAAACAATATGGGGTACCACATTTTAAGTAAACTCTTTAAAACAGTAGTCTTATTTGAGTTAAAAAAATGTTTTTCTCTCTTGTTCATTTCATAAACATTTATAAAGTACATTAAAAAAATTTCCAAGGTGATTAAGCTTGAAAGTGTAAAAATCATGAAGTTGTATGCCCTACAGACTTTTCTAGAGGTTTGTGAAAGGGAAATTCAAGGGGTTCTCATTTATTGAGTTTCTCTTTGGCATAGGGAATATGAATTTACAGTAGTTCTACCCTTGTCCACAATAGAAGACCTCTCTTGTTGGAGTGAGCTTCCTTTAAAATATAACAGGAGCAAAATATGAAGAGTAGAGATTAAATTAAGGTACAGGTGGAAGAAGTTTCACAGCTTCTGGGGATTAGGCACAAGTGAATAAGCTTTTGGCTATTGTACAATATTTGTCAAATAAACTCTTTAGAACAATATTTCTAAAACAAACTTTATTCATAATAATAGAAGCTATTACATTACAGTAATATAAAATAATCCACTATTTTCTCATGGATTCCTTTCATGTTATCTGATTTTAAATTTACATTTTTCTGTCTGTCATTCTAAGACATATTTCTACATGCTAGTATTTTAGTTTTATTTCTGACAGTGTGGCTGACAAGTCTAAAATGTAACTAAGCCGTCAAGATACATGCTTAAAAATGTGTCAGTAACTAAGGAATAAATTAAAATATTTCTAGGATAGTGTCTTTTTGCCATGTTATATTAAAATTTTGTCTTTATATAGCTTATGTAGGAAGAGGCAGGTTGGCTTAGTAGACACCATTGGCCTCAAAGCCAGGAAAGCCATGGGTCAAAGTCCTGCTTCTGACATGTATTTAATATGTATTCCTGAGCAAGTGACTTTAATTCTCAATGCATCCGGCAACTCTCTAGCACTGGATGCTGCAAAGAAGGTACTATCTGAATTGGTACAGGAATCATCTTCACCAGGGAGTTCCTTATACTAGTGACATTACGTGTCCAGGCCTTTTCTTTATATAAGAGTATAAGTCTTTGTTTTTGATTCTTTTCTACTAGGTAGAATCCATTTAGAATTTAGAAATCCGTGAGTGGGACAGTTAGTAGGACATATGTCAGTATTTGCAGTCAGTAATAATATTTATTTATTTTAGTACTTAGTATTTTCCAGGTGCCTTCCTTCACAGCTCTGAAATAAGCAGTGCAAATATTATTATTCCTATTTTATAGATGAGATTCTTTTAGATGAACCATTTATTAAAACATCATCTTCAATGTAACCTAAGTACCTTTTTTTTTGGGAATGAGCAGAAGAATGTCAGTTTATACTTTGTAACAGATGGTTTTTATTATGCATGTTTAAAAACTCATCAATAGAGTATAATATGGACTGAAAATCTTTGTTCTGAGTCATATTCTGAGCACAGTATAAGTTATATTGAAGCCAACCCTAACATTTTATCACCATGTGGGTATTTCTTTTTGCTTTTCTAGCATTTGACCTGTCACTTTCTATGAGTACTGATATTACTACTCTATCAAAAAAAATTTGTTGGGAGCAGTTTTTAAACTGCACCTTAAAAATTTTAAGCATATAGAGCAGGGCTTCTTAAATTGTTTCTATTTGCAACCCTTTTTCACCTGAGAAATTTTTATTTATTCTGAGTATAAAAGTATAGGTATACAAGTCAAACATTTACTGAGAATAAATCATAATTTTGTGATTTCACACACATACACACATATACACATATTCAGGTACATGACTTTATATGGAGTCATGACCCACAGTTTAAGAAGCTTTGATCTAAACTGCAGGATGGACACATATCTTAAAGAATAGTTGCTTGACATGATGGATTTATATGTTTGATGTTCTATGTCTGGATGCCTCTAGCCTAAATTTTTGTCCAGGTTATAAATAAAAATGATTTTATTTCAAGAGTTGTAGAAATATTTCTTTATAAGAAAGAAACACATTCAGATTTTCACAATTTTGCCCAAGGGAATAGATCTTAAAAGATACAGTTCTCGTAGCTGGAGTAATATAAATAAGTTGTACAGGGATGATTATTCAAGAGATCATTGTCAACCCATCCTTCTCAAACCCATGTGTCACACCAGTTCTTCTGCTTCTCCACTTTGTCAGGTTTATATTTCCTTCTGCTTTCTCAGCTTTCTCCAAATGTTTTTGAGAATCAACTATAGGTGTAGTTAGTTGATAATTGATATATATATCAAGATAGTTGATAAAAATATGCAAAGAGAAAAAACATTTTTGTAAGTGATTAGCTACAGCAGATGAAGTTTTTACAGTCAAACATTTGACTAAAAGGTCCAGAAAAAAAATAAAAGTCTTTTAGTTTTATGGTTTAGTGATGATGAAAAAGTATTTGATAACAACTAACATTAAAAGGTCTTCTCCGCAAGAAGTATCTCATTTTTTATGTTAACATTCCTCAAATGCAATCACAAAGATAACTATTCAGTGACTCTGTTAATATCAAATGAAGCCTAAAATAGGCATGTTTTTACCAAAAATGTTCATCACCATGAAATCCTCCATGATATCTTGTTTGTAGGTGATAATGTGCCGATTGCCTCCGATTCCAGAATTTCATAGGGCCTGTGCACTGAGATTGATGAATTAAAGAAAATCAACCTAATAATCTAAATAGGAAAAATAAAATTAGAAAGAAAATTGTCTGTTGCTCATATTATAATACATTGGCAATAGTTAGTCCATTGAATTTGTATCTCAATATATGTGTCCTCTTAGGGATAAGCAGTGCATGTGGATCATGAATTAGGCTTAAAATCGAGTAGATGGAAGAAATTGGATTGATAATACATAGAGAATTTCATGATTCTGAACTGCTTTCTGTTATATGCATGTGCATACTTTAAAATATTCTACATAACCTTTGAAATTGCGGCAATGCCTCAATCTTTGAGGAATTAAAATTGTAGACAACCCAAAAGAGACATATGATAGTTACAGATTAAGCTCTAGCCTATTTCCAATGATGACCTATATTCAGAAAGTCGTGTAAGGGATACCATAGAGGAAATATTTCGTTAGAAAAGAGAATGGATTGATTATTTGGTGTGAATGAGGGATAGCGAATGAATAACCCTTGTGTTCCATTAGTACTTTTGGCATATTGTTACAAGACCAAGAAGATTCCCAGAGTATTGAGTGGATCCTTGGAGAGTAGAAGATAGGGAGGTAAAGAGGAAGGATAATATAGATGAGAAGATAGACAAGAATAGCACAGGATTCAGCACCAAAGCAGGGTGTATCCACACAAATGAAACCATAAATCCAAGTATTTTAAAAGTGAAGTGTTGGAAAGATTGATGTGTCACTCATATTTGTGCTATTTAAGTGTGTATGTATTTTTTGTATAAACTTTTTTAAATATGAGAAGTGTGAATATCAGTTTGACATAAGAGGACAGGAAGTATAAGTTCTGCCTCAGACTTCTGACTGGTGCCATGGTCAGCATAAATTCCTTCACCTTGTAGAGTTACAGGTGAGTCAGAAGTAAGATAAATGCTGATCTGCAGTTGTTGGTAGAATGTCCACATCAGGAAGTGACTCTGCCCAATGAAAAAAATAACAATCTACAACAAAAAACAGTGCAAAAATTTGCTTGACCCTTATAGTGATACTATTTCCACCTAATAAATGTTTAATCTTTAATTGATTAGATATAAGTAATCCAGTGATTTTAGTGCCCCAGAGGTAAGTTATTGGCCTAAAACCAAGACTACTAATTTTATTCAATTCTCTAGAGGGGAGAAGTGTGACTCAACATATTTGCCATGTTATATACACTTAGGGTATTCAGGAACTCTTAATTGATAAAGAACATTGTATCATTTGTTTCAACTTTTAAGTTGCTGTTGATAGAATATGTTTAGTTGTATAAGGAAATATGTTGTGCCATACTTAGTTACTTATAGTTTCATCATTTATAATTTATAGTTTAATTATGTCAGGTTCTGTTTGATTTTTCTCTATAAACAAGTAAATATCATTTTACCTAGTTGTTATCACTCATCCATATCACTCTAATTAAATTAATGTCAAAAGTAAATGATGCATATTTCATTAAACATTTCTGATGAATTTTATCTTTTCTTTTCTATAGAAACTCAAACAGAAGAATCAACAGCTGAAACAAATTATGGACCAATTACGGAATCTCATCTGGGACATAAATGCCATGTTGGCAATGAGGAACTGAACTGATTCTTAAATTTGTATGATTTACATATTTATGACTTCCATAACTATTTTGTTCTCTTTGGTTTAAATTTCTTTTTTTTAAACTGTAGCTTATTTACAACTTCATCCCACTATTGCAAAAATTAATTTAAATTATTATATTATCTCAAATATTTGCTTTCTAGGTAAGAAACCACTGTAACATCTCTCTATTAAGTAAAAAAAAAACTTACTGACAGCTCTTAACTTTTGTTAGTTTTCTGATTCAGCAATTACGTGAAAAGATCTGAATCCATTTTTATCATTAAATTTGTTTTTCTTGGTTTTGTCATTTTATATTGCAAAGATGAATTTGCTAAACATTTGTTAATATTCTGTATTCAAATAACTTAAAATGTTAATCCCTTATTTCTAAATTGAAAAAAAAATTAAGCCATATTGCGTGTGTGTGTGTATACTGAATCTTGAAAATTAATATAAATGTAAATATGTAGTAATTTCTGTTGGAAACTTGCTTATGTATCCAAACGGTTTATTCAGAATTATCATTATATGAGGGTTTGAATATTTAGTTGGTCTTTTATTGAGCAGAAAGGGTTGAAGGGGATATTAGTCTACATTTTAGAACATCTCTAAGTATCTAAACCTATAAGGCTGATTTAGTTTTTCTTTTGTCAAAGAAATTTTCTGTTTTTTGTGAACTTTATATGGCTTGGTGAATCAAGAAAAGAAAATGATTGCAAAGAATATGAATGGCTTCATAAAGAATAGGTCATACCAAACTAATCTTAGTTCAGTGTTACAGTCAGTGCTATTTAGTGAGTATTAATGGTTGTAGTGGTCTAAAGGTACCTTTAGGAGATGTAACAGGAAATGAAGTGGCTCCAGAATCTTTACTTGACTCAGAATTGTTAAACACTTTGTTAATGACTTGGTTAGAAGCATAAATTACATTCTGCAGATGACAGAAGACTAGAAAGGATAATTAACATACTGGCTCATAGACTCTCAAAAAGATATAGCCTAGTGGATATATATTTAGATGGAATGTAGTAAAGTTTACTAGGAATAATAAACCTAAAGTCTTAAACTTGCATTTAAAAATCAGTCTACAAAGTGCAAGATGGAAGAGGATTGGTTAGATAACAATTTATCTGAAAAAGAGTTGGGTTTTTTTAGTGGATTGCAGAGTTGTGGATGAACAGGATGGGGGCAGAGCCAAGATGGATAGTACAAGAAGCAACTTAGTTGAATTTTCATAGTGTTTCCCTCTAAACAACTATAAAATAACTCCTTTAATTGAATTCTGGAGTGGAAGAGTCAGTAAAAGGTGGAGTGAGCATTTTTTCCACTCTAAAACAACTTAAGGGGTGACAGAAGAGCTCTGTAACACCAAGGTAGAAGCCAGTCCAGAGCAAAGAATATACATAGTAGCAATGGCAACAGCGGGCCTTGGAAGTGATTGCATAGCAACAGCAGCTTTGCCAATTCTTAGCCCACAGACAATTAAGAAGATTAGACAACTGGGCAGAAAGAGATTGCAGGGGACTGCGACTGGATGAAGGATCCTGTTGCATTGTCTATATACAGTTCCAGAGCAAAAAGGAGCATTAGTGCTTGTAACTACAGGAAAGCATGGACCCTGGTTATAATTCCAGAGCAGAAAAGGGTGCAGTGACAAGGGAATAGGGCCCCTGGTTCAGTTCCAAGGTAAAAAAGGAACATTAGTGCTTCTGGCTGTAGGATAGCAGGGATCCTACTCAGTTCCAGGTCCAAGAGAAAATAAGCATTCCAAGTTGCAAGGCAGCAAGATCTTTACTACTTAATGACTAGAACATAGTCCAAAAGAGTGGTGATCACACCTCACCTTGGCACACAATCTTGAAAGAATAGACAACTGAGGAGATCCTCAAGAAGTACCTCTGAAAACAGCACAAATTAACCACATATTAGGGCATAAATATCTCTACTAAATGCAAAAAAGCAGAAGCATTAAATGTATCCTTTTCAGGCCATAGTGCAATAAAATTATGTTTAATAAAGGATCATGAAAATAAAAGAAATAAGAAAAGAAACAACATAATCCTAAAGAATGAGTGAGCCAATGAACAAATCATAGAAATAGTATTCATTAAAAAGAATGACAGTGTGAAACATAAAACTAATGGGATGTAATCAAAGCAATAAGGGGAAATTACTACCTCTAAACAATAAAGAAGCAGATCAATGAATTGAACATTCAGTATTTTAAAAATAATCAAATTTTAAATCCTCATTTAAGCACCAAATTGGAAATCCTGAAAATTAGAGGACTTAATAAACAGAAAAACAAAAATTTGAACTAATTAAGGACTAGTTTAATGAAAAAAAATAGATAAATCATTGGTTAATTTGACTTAAAAATATTACCAATATAAAAATTAAAAATGGTGAGTGCAACATCGATGAATATGAAATTAGCAATTATTAGGAATTATTTTACTCAATTAAATGCTAATATATCTGACAATATAAGTGAAATGGATGGATATTTACAAAAATATAAAATACCCAGATTAACAGAAGGGAATACTTAACCCTATCTTAGAAAAAGAAATTGAACAAGACACAAGATTTCTTCATCTTCTGTTGCTAATGGTTTCATATATGGATGGGGTGGTGTGGGCTGGTGGGACTCTGTATTTTCTTGGTGTTAATTGTCTGGCCAGAATTAGCACAACTAATAGAGAATCAATCCATATTCTTGCATTTCATCCTTAGAGGCTGCCCAATCATATACAAACAAAAAAATGCACACCAATTCTCCCTCCACTTTATTCTTGGTTTGTAGCCTTTTCAAATTGAATAATTTATCATCAATGCAATAGCTAACCTTAACTCCATTTCCATCTTCATTGAAAGTGTCTGACAGCATTGCTGAAAATATAATGCTAGAAAGAATGTGAGCAAGCACATAGCCCTGCTTCTCTCCATTGTTGACTGGAAAAGCCCAAGAGGATAATTCATTATCCAGAACCTGATTAAAGAAAACTATCAAGAATCTTTCTGGCAAAGACTAAGAGAATTGACCTCCATGATTGTCACTAGAATTACCTTTTACCTTTATCTTGGTGATGGATGGATGATCCCCTTGCCACAATTTGTAATATTTTGTAATATTTGTAATATTTTGTAATATTTTAATCAGTTTACTAAGAGTAGTGGACTCTCTGCCTTGTAAATTTCAATTGGAATAGAATCAGCACTTTACAACACAAGAAGAGTATTCAAAATTCATTTGTAGATTCAACTTGAATGGGATTGATTTCAACTAGGGATATATGATCAGTGGCTTCAGTAGTGGTTGATGATGGTCTGTTGATGGTGCTATGCAAGTGTTTAACCCATTTTTCCAGGATCATGCCCTTATATCAGTGTTGCTCTATCAATGCTGAGTAATTGATACAATACTATTAGTCTTTGGGGCATCCTACAGGGCATCATAAAAATGCTTTGGATTATTGCTACCAGCTTAAAACTTAATTCCATCTGGTTTCTTTCTGAGCCAAGAATCTTGCATCTTTCCATGCTTCACTTGTACTTTATTTTTGATGGAGTTAAATGTTGTCTTCATAGTGACAGATAAACTATCCTACTGGAAAATCCTGTGGAACTCTTGTTTTTCATTTAGCAGTTTCTGAATTTCCCCATCATTTTCATCAAATTAATCTTGATGTCTGTGAGTATTCTGGCCCAGATAAGCAAATTCAGTCCTATATATCAACTCTCTGAAAGCTGTCTACTCCTATTGAGCTCCATGTTTGCTAATTTATTTGCTCAGCTTTCCCTTCAAGTTAGTAACAAACTGTTCACAAATGGAAGAAGCTCTAACCAGTGGTCCTCAAACTTTTGTTCTCAATATCTTTATCCTATTAAAAATGATTGAGGATCTATTTGGAGGGCTAGTTTTTTGTTTATGTGGTTTATAGTTATAGATATTGATCACATTAAAAATAAAAACTAATTATGAATTTATAGACTCTCTGAAAGGATTTCAGAGATTCCCAGGATGCTCTGGACCAGAACTTTGAGAACCACTGCTGAGTCTAACCTGTTGACATTAAGTCCTCTGGTAATTGTCTTCCTTGGGGCCACCACTTTAGTTGAATGCAAGTACTTATTTTGGAGAGGATAAGTCTATGATCGATCCAGCATTGTGAACCACATACTGTGTTTATCACTTTCACATCCCATCAATCTCTTCTTATAATAGCATAGTTTATTAAATGCCAGTGTTTGCTGTGAGGGTGTATCCACAAAGTTTTATTGCAAGTAAATGAAAGATAGTAAGTAGCTAGGTGGCATAATTGATAATGCTGAATCTGGAATCAGGAAGACTCATTTTTCTGAGTTCAAATCTGGCCTCAAATATTTTCTAGCTTTGTGATTCTAAGGCAAGCCACTTTACCTTGTTTGCCAAAGTTCCTCGGTTGTAAAATGAGCTTGAGAAGGAAATGACAAACCATTCCACTATCTTTGCCAAGAAAACTCCAAATGGACTTACTAAGGGTTGGACATCACTGAAGAACAACTGAATAACAACAAAAAGACAGTGATGGTAATGATACACAAATCTTCAGTAGTAAATGGGCTTTGCTGTTAGCATTTTCAAGTCCATTTCTCCCAAGAATTCCCCGCTATGTATCATAGTCTATGACATTAAAGACATGATGAACTATAAAGTTGTCATCTTTTGGCACATTGATAAGGATCTCCAGGTCTTCATAAAATTTTTCTTTGACCACATCAAATTTCATCTTTGTGGGAGCATATACACTAATGGTGGTATGACACTTTCTTGCAAGCAGCAGTCTTAATTATCATTCTGTTTTGCTTTTTTTTTTTTTTCCCCCAAGGCACACAAGCTTTTTGACTAGATTAGATTTGAATGTAAAATATATGCAATCTTCATGCACTCCTCATCATGAAAATAACTCCAGAAAAACGTGTATCCTTCTTTGACTTCAATAAGCTGGACTTCATCTGCCAGCCTTATTTCATTCAGGGCTGCTATTTGGACGAAATGGAGAACTTCCTGAGTTCTCTCACAAGAGCTGTTTGTTTTTCAAGTCTACTGGATTTTGTTTTGTCCATAGACATGCACTCATTCTGTGAATTAAGTGTGATGGAATCATCTTTGCAAAAGTTTTTGTTCAATTTTTTTTTTTTTTTTTGGAGTATGTATTTCAACTGTAGAATAGGAGTAAGCAGATAGGGTTTAGGTGAAGTAGAAAAATTTTGTCTTCTAGTCCCAGGAAGTGAGCAGTGTTGTCTTTTTTTTTTTTTAATTTAATTTTATTTAATAATAACTTTGTATTGACAGAATCCATGCCAGGGTAATTTTTT
The DNA here is from genome assembly GCF_016432865.1 of Antechinus flavipes. Lineage (NCBI taxonomy): Eukaryota > Metazoa > Chordata > Mammalia > Dasyuromorphia > Dasyuridae > Antechinus > Antechinus flavipes. The sequence goes on from NC_067398.1 coordinate 608,322,131, forward strand.
ACAACATTATCCCTTGCACTCGCTTATGTTTCGTTTTTTCCCCTCCCTCCCTCTACCCCCCCCCCCCAAGATGGCAAGCAGTCCTATATATGTTAAATATGTTGCAGTATATCCTAGATACAATACATATTTGCAGAACCGAACAGTTCTCCTGTTGCACAGGGAGAATTGGATTCAGAAGGTAAAAATAACTCGGGAAGAAAATCAAAAATGCAAATAGTTCACCTTCGTTTCCCAGTGTTCCTTCTTTGGGTGTAGCTGTTTCTGTCCATCATTTATCCATTGAAACTCAGTTAGGTCTCTTTGTCATAGAAATCCACTTCCATCAGAATACATCCTCATACAATATCGTTGTCGAAGTGTATAATGATCTCCTGGTTCTGCTCATCTCACTTAGCATCAGTCCATGTAGGTCTCTCCAAGCCTCTCTGTATTCATCCTGTTGGTCATTTCTTACAGAACAATAATATTCCATAACATTCATATACCACAATTTACCCAGCCATTCTCCAATTGATGGGCATCCATTCATTTTCCAGTTTCTAGCCACTACAAACAGGGCTGCTACCAACATTTTAGCACATACAGGTCCCTTTCCTTTTTTTAGTATCTCTTTGGGGTATAAGCCCAATAGAAACACTGCTGGATCAAAGGGTATGCACAGTTTGATAACTTTTTGGGCATAATTCCAGATTGCTCTCCAGAATGGTTGGATTCGTTCACAACTCCACCAACAATGCATCAGTGTCCCCGTTTTCCCGCATCCCCTCCAACATTCATCATTATTTTTTCCTGTCATCTTAGCCAATCTGACAGGTGTGTAGTGATATCTCAGAGTTGTCTTAATTTGCATTTCTCTGATCAATAGTGATTTGGAACACTCTTTCATGTGAGTGGTAATAGTTTCAATCTCATCCTCTGAAAATTGTCTGTTCATATCCTTTGACCATTTATCAATTGGAGAATGGCTTGATTTTTTATAAATTTGAGTCAGTTCTCTATATATTTTGGAAATGAAGCCTTTATCAGAACCTTTAATTGTAAAGATGTTTTCCCAGTTTGTTGCTTCCCTACTAATCTTGTTTGCATTCGTTCTGTTTGTACAAAGGCTTTTTAGTTTGATATAATCAAAATTTTCTATTTTGTGATCAGTAATGGTCTCTAGTTCATCTTTGGTCACAAATTTCTTTCTCCTCCACAAGTCTGAGAGATAAACTATTCTATGTTCCTCTAATTTATTTATAATCTCGTTCTTTATGCCTAGGTCATGGACCCATTTTGATCTTATCTTGGTATATGGTGTTAAGTGTGGGTCCTTGCCTAATTTCTGCCACACTAATTTCCAGTTATCCCAGCAGTTTTTATCAAATAATGAAATCTTATCCCAAAAGTTAGATTCTTTGGGTTTGTCAAACACTAGATTGCTATAGTTGACTGTTCTGTCTTGTGAACCTAACCTTTTCCACTGATCAACTAATCTATTTCTTAGCCAATACCAAATGGTTTTGGTGACTGCTGCTTTATAATATAATTTTAGATCAGGTACAGCAAGGCCACCTTCATTTGATTTTTTTTTTCATTAATTCCCTTGAGATTCTCGACTTTTTATTGTTCCATATGAATTTTGTTGTTATTTTTTCTAAATCATTAAAATATTTTCTTGGAAGTCTGATTGGTATAGCACTAAATAGATAGATTAGTTTAGGGAGTATTGTCATCTTTATTATATTTGCTCGGCCTATCCAAGAGCACTTAATATTTTTCCAATTATTTAAGTCTGACTTTATTTGTGTGAAAAATTTTTTGTAATTTTGCTCAAATAATTCCTGACTTTCCTTTTTTTTTTTTTAATTTTTATTTAATAATTACTTTATATTGACAGAATCCATGCCAGGGTAATTTTTTTTTTTTTTACAACATTATCCTTTGCACTCGTTTCTGTTCCAATTTTTTTCCCCTCCCTCCCTCCACCCCCTCTCCTAGATGGCAAGCAGTCCTTTATATGTTGGATATGTTGCAGTATATCCTAGATACAATATATGTTTGCAGAACCGAACAGTTCTCTTGTTGCATAGGGAGAATTGGATTCAGAAGGTATAAATAACCCGGGAAGAAAAACAAAAATGCAGATAGTTCACATTCGTTTCCCAGTGTTCTTTCTTTGGGTGTAGCTGCTTTTATCCATCATTTATCAATTGAAACTCAGTTAGGTCTCTTTGTCAAAGAAATCCACTTCCATCAAAATATGTCCTCATACAATATCGTTGTCGAAGTGTATAATGATCTCCTGGTTCTGCTCATTTCACTTAGCATCAGTTCATGTAAGTCTCGCCAGTCCTCTCTGTATTCATCCTGCTGGTCATTTCTTACAGAACAATAATATTCCATAACATTCATATACCACAATTTACCCAGCCATTCTCCAATTGATGGGCATCCATTCATTTTCCAGTTTCTAGCCACTACAAATAGGGCTGCTACAAACATTTTGGCACATACAGGTCCCTTTCCCTCCTTTAGTATTTCTTTGGGATATAAGCCCAATAGAAACACTGCTGGATCAAAGGGTATGCACAATTTGATAATTTTTTGGGCATAATTCCAGATTGCTCTCCAGAATGGTTGGATTCGTTCACAACTCCACCAACAATGCATCAGTGTCCCAGTTTTCCTGCATCCCCTCCAACATTCATCATTATTTTTTCCTGTCATCTTAGCCAATCTGACAGGTATGTAGTGATATCTCAGAGTTGTCTTAATTTGCATTTCTCTGATCAATAGTGATTTGGAACACTCTTTCATATAAGTGGTAATAGTTTCAATTTCATCCTCTGAAAATTGTTCATATCCTTTGACCATTTATCAATTGGATAATGGCTTGATTTCTTATAAATTTGAGTCAGTTCTCTATATATTTTGGAAATGAGGCCTTTATCAGAACCTTTAACTGTGAAGATGTTTTTCCAGTTTGTTGCTTCCCTTCTAAACTTATTTGCATTAGTTTTGTTTGTAGAAAGGCTTTTTAATTTGATGTAATCAAAATTTTCTATTTTGTGTTCAGTAATGGTCTCTAGTTCATCTTTGGTCACAAATTTCTTTCTCCTCCACAAGTCTGAGAGATAAACTATTCTATGTTCCTCTAATTTATTTATAATCTCGTTCTTTATGCCTAGGTCATGGACCCATTTTGATCTTATCTTGGTATATGGTGTTAAGTGTGGGTCCATGCCTAATTTCTGCCATACTAATTTCCAGTTATCCCAGCAGTTTTTATCAAATAATGAATTCTTTTCCCAGAAGTTAGGGGCTTTGGTTTTGTCAAACACTAGATTGCTATAGTTGACTATTCTGTCTTGTGAACCTAACCTTTTCCACTGATCCACTAATCTATTTCTTAGCCAATACCAAATGGTTTTGGTGACTGCTGCTTTATAATATAATTTTAGATCAGGTACAGCTAGGCCACCTTCATTTGATTTTTTTTTCATTAATTCCCTTGAGATTCTCGACTTTTTATTGTTCCATATGAATTTTGTTGTTATTTTTTCTAGATCATTAAAATATTTTCTTGGAATTCTGATTGGTATAGCACTAAATAAATAGATTAGTTTAGGGAGTATTGTCATCTTTATTATGTTCGCTTGGCCGATCCAAGAGCACTTAGTATTTTTCCAATTATTTAAGTCTGACTTTATTTGTGTGGAGACTTTTTTATAATTTTGCTCATATAATTCCTGACTTTCCTTTGGTAGATAGATTCCCAAATATTTTATGCTATCAACAGTTATTTTGAATGGAATTTCTCTTTGTATCTCTTGCTCTTGGATTTTGTTGGTGGTGTATAAAAATGCTGAGGATTTATGGGGATTTATTTTGTATCCTGCTACTTTGCTAAAATTATGAATTATTTCTAATAGCTTTTTAGTAGAATCTCTGGGGTTCTCTAGGTATACCATCATATCATCTGCAAAGAGTGATAGTTTGGTTTCCTCATTGCCTACTCTAATTCCTTTAATCTCTTTCTCGACTCTTATTGCAGAGGCTAGTGTTTCTAATACAATATTGAATAATAATGGTGATAGTGGGCAACCTTGCTTCACTCCAGATCTTACTGGGAAAGGTTCCAGTTTTTCCCCATTGCATATGATGCTTACTGAAGGTTTTAAATATATGCTCCTGACTATTTTAAGGAAAAGTCCTTTTATTCCTATGCTCTCAAGTGTTTTTATTAGGAATGGATGTTGGATTTTATCAAATGCTTTTTCTGCATCTATTGAGATGATCATATGGTTTTTGTTTAGTTGGTTATTGATATAGTCAATTATGTTAATAGTTTTCCTAATATTGAACCAGCCCTGCATTCCTGGTATAAATCCTACTTGGTCATAGTGTATTATCCTGGGGATGATTTTCTGTAATCTTTTTGCTAATATTTTATTTAAGATTTTAGCATCAATATTCATTAGGGAGATTGGTCTATAATTTTCTTTCTCTGTTTTCAGCCTACCTGGTTTAGGTATCAGTACCATGTCTGTGTCATAAAAGGAGTTTGGTAGGACTCCTTCAATCCCTACTTTTTCAAATAGTTTATTTAGCATTGGAGTTAATTGATCATTAAATGTTTGATAGAATTCAGATGTAAATCCATCTGGTCCTGGGGATTTTTTCTTAGGGAGTTGATTGATAGTTTGTTCTATTTCTTTTTCTGAGATGGGAGTGTTTAGGATATTTACTTCTTCCTCTGTTAGTTAAGCAAGCTATATTTTTGGAGGTATTCTATTTCATTTAAGTTGTCGAATTTATTGGCGTAAAGTTGGGCAAAGTAACTCCTAATTATTGCTCTAATTTCCTCTTCGTTAGTGGTGAGTTCTCCCTTTTCATTTTTAAGACTAACAATTTGATTTTCCTCTTTCCTTTTTTTAATCAGATTTACTAAGGATTTGTCTATGTTGTTGGTTTTTTCATAGAACCAACTCTTAGTTTTATTAATTAATTCAATAGTTTTTTTACTTTCAATTTTATTGATCTCTCCTTTTATTTTTAGAATTTCAAGTTTAGTGTTTGACTGGGGGTTTTTAATTTGTTCCTTTTCTAGCATTTTTAGTTGCAAGCCCAATTCATTGACCTTCTCTTTCTCTATTTTATACAAATAGGCCTCTAGAGATATGAAATTTCCCCTTATTACCGCTTTGGCTGCATCCCATACATTTTGGTATGATGTCTCGTTATTATCGTTTTCTTGGATGAAGTTTTTAATTATGTCTATAATTTGCTGTTTCACCCAATCATTCTTTAGTATGAGATTATTTAGTTTCCAATTATTTTTTGGTCTACTTTCCCATGGCTTTTTATTGAATGTAATTTTCAATGCATTGTGGTCTGAAAAGGATGCATTCACTATTTCTGCCTTACTGCATTTGAGTTTGAGGTTTTTATGTCCTAATATATGGTCAATTTTTGTATAAGTTCCATGAATTGCTGAAAAGAAAGTGTACTCCTTTCTGTCCCCATTACATTTTCTCCAGAGATCTATCATATCTAATTTTTCTAGTATTCTATTTATCTCTTTGACTTCTTTCTTATTTATTTTGTGGTTTGATTTATCTAATTCTGAGAGTGCAAGGTTGAGATCTCCCACTATTATAGTTTTACTGTCTATTTCTTCTTGCAGCTCTCTTAATTTCTCTTTTAAGAATTTAGATGCTACCCCACTTGGTGCATATATGTTTAATATAGATAGTGCTTCATTATTCATTCTACCCTTTAGCAAGATATAGTGCCCTTCCTTATCTCTTTTGATTAGATCAATTTTTGCTTTAGCTTGATCTGAGATCAGGATGGCTACCCCTGCTTTTTTGACTTCACCTGAAGCATAGTAGATTTTGCTCCAGCCTTTTACCTTTAACCTGCATGTATCTCCCCGCTTCAGGTGTGTTTCCTGTAAACAACATATTGTAGGATTCTGGCTTTTAATCCATTCTGCTAACCGCTTCCTCTTTATGGAGGAGTTTACCCCGTTCACATTTATGGTTAAAATGACCATTTCTGTATTACTTGCCATCTTGTTAACCCCGGTTTATGCTTTTCTCCCTTCTTATCCCCTTACCCCCTTTCCCAGTATTAAGCTTGTGAGCACCATTTGCTTCTCACAGCCCTCCCTTTTTTAGCATCCCTCCTCCCCCCCTTAGAGTTCCTCCCCCTATCTTACCCCTTTCCCTCCCAGTTACCGTATTCCCTTTCACTTAGCTTATTCCTTCCCTTTTCACTTTTCCCTTCTCACTTTTCAATGAGGTGGGAGAAGTTTCACCATAGATTGAATATGTCTAAAATTTTTCTCTTAAAGCCAATTCTGAAAGCAGTAAAATACTCACTATATTCATCCCTCTCCATTCTTTCTCTCAGATATAATAGGTTTTCTTTGCCTCTTCATGAGATGTAGTACCCCCACTTTCCCCTTTTTCTGGTACAATGTCCTTTCCACATCTAGTTTCTAGAACAAGGTATATCTGTATTCTTTATACATCTTTATAGCCGAAATATAGTTCTCAAGATTAATCTTTACCTTTTTAGATTTCTCTTGAGTTCTGTACTTGTAGATCAAATTTTTTGTTAAGTTCTGGCTTTTTCATCAAAAATAGGTGAAATTCACTTACTTCCTTGAATGTCCATCTTCTTCCCTGGAAAAAGATGTTCAATCTCACTGGGTAAGTTATTTTTGGTTGCATCCCAAGTTCCTTAGCCTTTCGGAATATCATATTCCAGGCCCTTCGATCCTTTAATGTGGATGCTGCCAGATCCTGGGTGATCCTTATTGTGGCTCCTCGATACTTGAATTGGGTTTTTCTAGCTGCTTGCAGTATTTTTTCCTTCGTCTGAGGGTTCTGGCATTTGGCCACTATATTTCTTGGTGTTTTGATTTTAGGATCCCTTTCAGTAGGGGATTGATGAATTCTTTCAATGTCTATTTTACCCTCTGTTTCTAAGACTTCTGGGCAGTTCTCTTTGATAATTTCCTGGAAAATAGTGTCCAGGCTCTTTTTTTCATCATACTTTTCTGGGAGTCCGATGATTCTCAGATTGTCTCTCCTGGATCTGTTTTCCAGGTCTGTTGTCTTCCCCAGAAGGTATTTCACATTCTTTTCCATTGTTTGATTTTTTTGGAGTTGCTTGACTGATTCTTCTTGTCTCCTCGAGTCATTCAATTCCAATTGTTCGACCCTGATTTTCAGTGAAGTATTTTCTTCACTCACTTTTTTAAGATCTTTTTCTAATTGTCCAATTGAGTTCTTTTGTTCTGTGGAATTTTTTCCATTTCGCCAATTTTGTTTTCCAGTTCACCAATCCTATTTTTCAAGGATTTGGTTTCTTTATCCACTTTCTCTTTAACTGACTTCTCCAGGCTCTTTTGCCAAGCCTCCCTCTCTTTTTGCCAAGCCTCCCTCTCCTTTTGCCAAGCCTCCCTCTCCTTTTCCCATTTTTCTTCTAGCTCCCTTGTGAGAGCCTTTTTAATTTCCTCCATGAGATTCATCTGTGCTGAGGAACATATGATCTCCTCCTTTGGGGATTCACCTGGGGACTGTTTGTTTTTAGTCTCCTCAGGATTTGGAGTCTGCTCTTTATCTGTATAGAAGCTGTCAAGGGTTAAAATCTTTTTCAGTTTCTTGCTCATTCTGTCTAATAATCAAAGACAAACTATCAAAGAAACAGAAGAAAAAAACCCTTGAATGGAGGCTGCTTTCTTTGGGGGAGGGGCAGGGTAGCCGTGAGGTACGGGTCCTACTGTGCTGCGCCTGCGCGCTGAGATCCGAGCGCTCTGAGATCCGAGAGCGTGCTGAGACACTGTGGGGGAGGGGTGGCCAGGTCCCGAGAGACTCCAGCTGTTTGGGGTTGTATTCTTCACCCTCGGTGTTTTTAGCTTCTCTGCTGGGCTGCTGACTTGCTGCCGGAGCAAAGTATCTAATCCTGTAGCAAAGCTCTCCCCGCAGAGATGGCTGCGATCACGCCCCACCCCCTCTCCGCTCTGCTTGGCTCTGAGCCGCCTTCCGTGCTCTCGCTGCCGTTGTTGCCCGCAAACTGCTTCCGATCTAATAACCGTCCCCACCCTTGCGCAAAAACAGACCTTTCTTGACGAGTCTCAAGGATGGTTTCTCTAGGTAACAAATTGTATTGTTTTTTTCAGTCGAGCATTAATTCAGAGGCATGAAATGAAATGGATAGTGAGAGAAAAACGTGGAGGTTACACAGCAGTGTGCCTCCTCTCCGCCATCTTGGCCGGAAGTCGGCAGTGTTGTCTTAAAAACAAAAAAAGAAAGACACCCCCCCCAACTCCTCCCCCCACAAAAAAACTGCTTAGACAATTAGGGAACTGCCAGATTCCACAACTGCTTTAGTTGTGTGATGATCCTGTGTTCTGGGCCACTTGTGTGCAGGACCAAAGCTCTTAATTCATCTGCTTCTTTATATCACTTGCCCAGCATCACATGACTTTAGGTAAAAATGATAAAATGGTTTAAATGATGTCTTTTGACTTGCGCATAAATTGGGTTTAAATGAGGAATAGTTGACATCCTTAGGCTTCAGAGTCCAATGACAAGACAAAAATCAAATTAATAGGTGATGATTTGATGACCTTGCCATCTTAGATGTTTAACCATGCTCTACATAGTCTGTGATGCTTGCTTCCATTGCCTTTTTGGCCTATTGGAACAAATTGTTCACATCTATTTGGCCAAGAAATTATTGACATGCTTGGAGTAGACACTGCTCTAACTCACAAACAAGTTTAAAGCCCCTAGGTTCCTCTCATTCTGGTATAGTCTGTCTGTCAAAATGGTTTAGTGGGCTGTGGCTGCTGTGCATGCTATATATTTTTGGAGCCAAAGTTGGAAGTTGAGTAGTAAGTGAGCACCAAATGTAGTCCTTAAAAAAGAGCTTGGTGGGGTAGGCACGGTGGATAGAACACCAGCCCTGAAGTCAGGAGGACCCGAATTCAAATATGACCTCAGACACTTAATATTCCCTAGCTGTGTGACCCTGGCAAGTCACTTGATCCCTATTGCCTCAGAAAAAAAAAAAAAAAAAAAAAAAAAGAGCTTTGTACTCCTTACTTAGGCACTAGTCTTCCATATAGTATGTCCCAATATTGTCATGGAGTATTATAAAACATGATGACAAAAATCTATGAAGACTTTTATGTACTGATAAAAAATAAAGTCAGTAGTACTGATAGGAAAATCTACATAGCAGGAAAATCTGTAATGATCAACTATAATTGACAACTATTATGATCAATACAACGATTCAAGACTATTGTGGAGGGCTCATAATGAAAAGTATTGTCCATCTATAAATAAAGAATTGGTGGAGTCTGGATGGAAATTGAAACTTTTTTTTTACCTCCTCTTTTTTCTGCAACATGGCTAAAATGGAAATGTTTTGATTTATTTCATATGTATAATTGATAGCACTTTTCTTGCTTTCTTAATGGGTGGGAGGGAGAAATGGAGATAACTTGGAACTGAAAAAATTTTTAAATGTTAAAATTATGATCTGGCAACCAAAAAATAAATGTGATCTTAGGCTTCATTAAGAGAAGCATAGCTTCCGTGAATAAGGGAATACCAGTACTTCTATAACCTGTCCTGCTGAAACTACATCTGGAATATTACGTTTATTTGGTTCATACAATTTTTAAGTTGAGTCCCAATGTTTGAAAGTTAAAAAACACCCATGGCAATTAGTATCTTGAAGGGCCTTTCATCCATGTTTATAAATTATCAATAGAAGGACCTAGGTTTTTTGATGGTAACCTTTCCAAAGTTGATTTAAACCTAGTGGAATAGTATACTGGCAATAATGTTGTCTTTTAGATTATTTGTAAATTGAGTTATTTAGTATTCAATCACTAGATCTAACATTTTAACAAACCAAAATAAGTTAACCTTTTCAAGCTGAATAATTCAATATTTTTCCCCAAAATTTCCACTAATGCTTAATAGTTGATGAAGTGCTATAGAGCTTAACATTTGTTAGAGGAATGTTTTAGATCCTTAGCTAAATTATATGTGATCTGAAATTTGACACTAAATTATGTTGGCTATATAGTTTGCTATCTTAATTTTCTCAAGTTTCTAAAAACACAATAGAATGATTTTCAAGAAATTGTCAGTTCTTGAATTAAAAGAATAGTTTTAAAACTATTTTGTATTCTTGGAATTTAAGTTTAAACATGATAGTAGGTTTCTCTCATTTCATGCACATTGTTTAGTTAAATAATTTCAGAGCATTTATATTTAACTTTGAAAAGAACCTCAGAAGTCTTTGTCTGATATGTCCCTAAATAGGACTGCCTTCCACATATCTTCAACAAGATGCCATCCAGCTACTATTTGAAGAATTTTTAGAGATGAAGAAACTCATTAAGGCAGTTCATTCAACCTTGGAATATTTTTAATCTTTAGAAAGTTGTTTTTTGTTATTTTTTAACCTATTACAGGGTGAATGTATCCTATTCTATAAATTAATAATGACTATAGATACCATGGTGCTGTGTGACTCAGGAATAACCTATGACACCATTTTCCTATTAATGAGTGCCCATCCCTGAAAGTTTCAGAAAAACATCAGCTAGCTAAGCTTCACTTCACTTCTTTCTCTTCAGATACCTCCTCCCTAACCTTTTCACCAATTGCCTCTTTCTGAATTTTTTCTCTTTTGCCCAACTCCATCACCCCCACTCAATTCTGGTATCATAAACTATGATCAAATAGACTTTCGTCATTGTTCCTGGATAGTACATACCAATCTACTTCCCTACGGCCCCTACTCATCATCCCAGCCATCACTTCATATATGGATTGGTTCCCCCCCATTAGAATGCAAGGACAAAAACTGCCTTTGCTTTTGTATTTTGTGTCCCCAATGCTTAATAATTTTTTTTTTATTTATACATATAGAGTTTTTAATTTACCTACCCTCCGTTCCTCTGGGCATATAAGTCTTCCGTTGGAGCCAAGAAGATTAAGTTTAAGCTCTTCCAAAAAACAGTTCTTCAACAACTTGAAAATGTTTGTTTTCAATCCACTTTCTAAGCTAACTATCTTCACATCCTTCACCCAGCCCTTATATGACATGGTTTCCAGTTCCTTCACCATACTGGTACCTTCTTTAGGATAAGTTTCAAGTTGTCAATGTTGTTCTTTAAACATATTTCCTAGAACTGAAAATAGTATTTCATATGTTGTTTGTCCTAGACAGCATATACCAAGACTTACCTGCTTTATATTAATGCAGTGTAAGATCATAATTAGCATTTGTGGCTGTCATAATATTCTGTTGATGATAATGACCTTGCAGTTCAATAAAATCCCTAAATATTTTTCACATAAACTATTTTGTAGCTATGCCTTTCACTTCTTTTATGCACAGGATATGTTAAATCCATGTGTTTAAAATTTAACTTTTATCCCTATTAAGTTGCCTTTTAAAATTTTTTAATACTTTCAGAAGTAGAAATATTTGAGGATTAGTGTGGATCAGTTTCTTAACCATTTCTCCCATGTTTGTATCACCACACACCTCTTCTTTTCACTTCAACTATTAGGTTAAACGTTCTATCAATGATTTCATATAAATCAAACTCCATTGCTTCATCCACCAGGTTCTTTGGTGTATGTAGTTCACCTGAAACTGGTGATTTGATTCCTCAAAAATGTGAGTATATTGTACTGTGATATACTGCAGAGTACTGGGTTTGGAATATGGCAAGACCTAGGTTCATATATATATTACCTCTGACATTAAATTGTAACTTAGTTCAAGCCTCAGTTTTCTTATCTATAAAATGGAAATAATAACTGCAATCTGGCTATCAATAAACATTTAATATTTAACTATTTGCTATTTTTAAAATTGGAATGCAAATACAGAAAGATCATGATTAATATAAGTTCAAATAATAAAAATCTAGAACAATAAGATAACTACATAAAATAATTAATTTAAATTATTAATATTAATAGAATATATTGATATCAATATAACTATTGTTCTTATGTTCATATTATTTATCATAATGATAATTATATCTTAAATAAATATCTATTAATATCTGCTATGTGCTGGGCAATGTGGTAAGTACTGAAGATACAAAAAGAGTCAAAAGACAATCTCTGTTTTCAAGGAGTTTACAATTTCAGGAGCAATTATGTGGCATAATGGACTGAGTGCTTGGCCTGGAATCCAGAAGACCCGTGTTCAAATTTTGTCACAGACAGTAAATATATACAGGTCACTCTGAATTTCCTCAACTGTAAAGTAAAGATAATAATAGCAGCTCCTAGGGTAAGCTTTAAGGATCAGATGAGATAATGTAAAATGATGAACACAGTGCCTAGAACGTAGTAGGCTCAATATAAGTGCTAACTATCATTATTGTTGTTTCTATTAGTCATAGTAACTAAAACAAGACAAGATTTTAGAATGCTTGACTCTGTGGTTGTAAAACATATGCAAAATAAAAAAAGTTTCATTAGTTTTGTGGTTTTTAAACTGCAAGGCATAAAAGTATTACTGTGAAATGGCCTATCTTTTAGCTTTATGTATTAAAGATTACAATCAAAAAACACATTACTCTTAAACAGAGCATCCATTTAGACAAAAGCTTCAAGTTGAAGGTAGTGAATGAAAATAGGAATGAATTGAATAGCAAAGAAAATTTGCTGCAAACTTGGGGTTGGTCTGATGGCTTTAATAATTAAGTTCAACTGCAGATGAAAACAGAACAGCTAAATATCTAGATGTCTTGAAGAAAATAACCAAAGAAGGTAGAGACACTGATCAATAAGAAGCCATTTCTGGAAGGGATGCCTTTCAGAACTTTAAGGCAAAATAAAAGTTCAGTCTGATTTTAAAGGATCTGTTGTTCGTGTTGTTGTGTTCAACTCTTCATGATCCCATTTGAGGTTTTCAGCAGAGGTATTGGAGTGGGTTGCTATTTCCTTCCCAAACTTATTTTACAGGTAAGGAAACAGAAAAAAAAAAGGGTTAAAGGACTTACACACAGCTAGGGTCTAAAGCCTGATTTGAATTCAGGTCCTCCCGAGGCCAGGGCAAACAATCTGTCCACTGTACCACCTACCCACTTACAGATTACCTGACAATTTTTGGAAGATAATGCAAAAAGCAATTTGAAATGAAAACCAATACTTTTGGGGGTGTAATGCCAAGCTAGGAAATTGCCTGAACTCTTCCCATTTTTCCTCAGAAACAACATTAAATCAAACAGGCACAACTAGGCAACAACTTAGAATCCAGGCCACTACTGTGCAGTGGGCAAGCCACCAGCTTCAGAAGCCTCAGAATAGAAAGCCAGTGACCAAGCCCCTAACTCCAGTGCAAGAAACTTGGGACAATGTCCATTGTTCCCCATGAGCAGAATTCAGCTTTGAAAAATGAGCCAAAAACAAAAAAGAGACCAAAGAAAGATATGGTGACAGGGAAGATCCAAACACAAATTAAGACAAGGACAACTGTCTGGACCTGCTCACTGAAAGATTTCAGTACCAGCCCAAATCCTGATCATGAGTGAGTAGTGAAGAGGCAGAGCTCACAAAGATGGTCAAACAGAAATCTGTTTATTCAAAAAATTTTCAGCCTTATTTACCCTAATACATTTACATAACTATAGCTCACTGTGCATGCACTAACATTGTTAGGTTACACAGATTGTCAAGTCCCCTGACTTCTCAGGAAGGTCTAGATGCCCCTAGGGGGATGGAGAGCCAACTAGACACCTCAGCAGGGTTCCTTTTACTGAACTAAAGCATCTTATACCTTGCCCAGGGTTCCCCACTGTCTCCAACCATCTACAGTCAAAATACCTACATGAAAAGTCTCAAAGGGAAAAACAAATTGGTTTCAAGTCCAAAAAGTCCTCTTGGGAGAGTTCAAAAAGGACTTTAAAAATCAAGTAAGAGAAGTAGAAGAAATTTTTGAAAAATGAGTTACGTGAGAGAATTATGAAAAAAAAAGATTCAATAATTTGGAAAACAAAGTACAAATATTAACTGAAGAAAACCACCTAAAATATAATTGGCCAAATGGGAAAAAATTCACTGAAGAAAGCAACTCTGCTTTAAAAGCAGAATTGACCAAGTGGAAAAAGAGATATAAAAGCTAGCTGAAGAAAATAATTCCTTTAAAATTAGAATTGGGCAAGTAGAAACTATTAGACATCAAGAATTAATCAAAATTAAAATAATGAGAAAACAGAAAATGTAAAATTTTCATTGGAAAAAAACAACTGACATGGACAATAGATTCAGGAGAATTACTTAAAAATTATCGGATCACCTGAAAACCATGATCAAAAAAGTGCCTGGACAGCATCTTTCAAGAAATCACAAAGGAAAACTGCCTTGATATACTAGAATCAAAGGGTGAAATAATCATTGAAAGAATCTACTGATTGTCCTCTTCAAAGAGATCTCAAACTGAAAACTCCAAGGAATGTTGTAGCCAAATTCCAGAACTTATCAAATCAAAGAGAAAATACCTGTTTCTTCCTGAAACAATTCAATATCAAGGAGCCACAGCACTATTACACAAAATGTAGCAGCTTCTATAGTGAAGAATCAAATGGTCTGGAATATGATATCATAGAAAGCAAAGGAGCTTGAAGTTTTTTAAAATAAAAAGCTATTATTAAAAAAATAATAAAAATTAAAAATAATTAAAAAATTAAAAAATATATATTTTTAAAAAGCCTCTCCTAATAGATAATTAGCTGGATCAAAGAGTATGCACATTTTGATAGCCCTTTGAGCATAGTTCCAAATTGCTCTCCAGAATGATTGGAGCACTTCACAACTCCACCAACAATATAGGTTAATATACTTTATTAAAAAAGACTGGGAAGATAAGAGGAGCCTAGTTGTGAAGGGCTTAGAGTGCCAGAAGAATTTATATTTGAACTTGAGGTGATTCAGAGTGAATAAAAGTTGGACTGGAATAGGAAGAAAATGTGAGTCAGAGAAATTAACCACTACACTATTACATAATCCAGACATGAGGTGACAAGGGCTTGTCCTATGATGATGCTGATGTCAGAGAGAATGGAAACATAGACTAAAGATGCTATAAAGGTAAAACTGACAAGACTGGTGTGGATGAAGATTAAACAAAGGAGACTGGGAAGGAGTAGTCAGATAAGAGAACAGGAGTTACAAAAACCTAGGGAGAAGAGTGTACCAAAAAGAGGGTGATCAATACAATAAAAAAACCTGCACAGAGATCACAAAAAAGGGTGAGAACAGAGGAAGAAGCCATTTAGTTTGGCAATTAAGAGGTCGGTATCAACTTTAGAAAGATCAGTTTAGGCTGAATTTTGAGATAGGGCCATTTTAATACCAAGGCATTTTAAAGAACAAAGAAAATAATGTATACAAAGGACCAACAACACAAATATACCCTTCCCACCTCTCCTTTCCCCATCCTGCCTCAGTCCCCCTCCAAGAATGTAAACCCTTTCAGAGTAGGGACTATTTTATTGATATTTAAAAAGAAAATGTGTTTTTCCCTTTATTATCAGTTCCTAGCACATACTAGGTACTTCATAATCTAATTGAACTGAATCACGAGCAGTAAATGCTTTCTTCCTATCTCTTTGTTTGTTTCAAGTTTCTAACCTCAGTTACTAGATATTTTTGTTCTGTTTTCCAGCCAATCATTCCACTTGATAGGAAAAAAAAGGAGCCTAAACAAAAACGGAGGGGTTCTGCCCTATCTCCATTGTCATTTCATGGACTGAATAGCAGTTATATCTCTTTGCACTGTGCAGTGTCACTATTCTTATCCTTCCTGAATGTCACTGCCTATTCTGTGGTCTTTTCTTTCTTCTTTCACCCTATAAATATAGCTTTAAAAAAAAAAAAAACAAACCTCCAGTTGTGTTTTCCTTAACTTTCTACACCAGTCATTCTGAGTTTTAGCACTTCTGACACTATTTTTGTAGGACTTTGCCATCCTTTTGTATTCATACCCTTCTATTTTTTGTACATGTCTTTTTAAAATTCAAAGGTGGCGGGTATAGTTACTCATTCAATTAGCCCTGCATCCACTGTTATCCAACCCACTTTTTTTTTTCTTCTAGTCCACAAAGATATAACATGAGAAACATTCTCAAAAATATCTTTGTGAAATCCAGATACACTGTGCTTGTAGCATTCTTCTTATCTACCTGTAAAATAACAGTGTATACACACATATATTAATACATATACACATATGTATTATGCCCATATATAATACACATATGCATATAAATGTACATATATGTATGTATGGAAATGTTAATTTATGTGACATGATCTATTATTAAATAACCAACATGGATCCTCAATGATCACCATCTCCCTTATTGTTGTTCTTCAGTTCTTTCTGATTCTTCCTGACTTCATTTGGGAGTTATCTTAGCAAAGTTACTCGAGTGTTTTGTCATTTTTTCAGCTCATTTTATAGATGAGAAAACTGAACCAACCTTGCTTAATGCCATACACACTGAGACCACTTTGAACTTCTGAAGATGAGTCTTCCTCACTTCATGCCCAACACTCTATCCTCTGTGCCATCAACTGCCCTAAAATAACTTGTTACAATTCATACCTGTAATGAATATATTATTGAAATTTGCCACAAATTGTAGATTGTCTATTGTAAGAAGAATCCATTTTCCCATTTTAAAATTTCATTACAATTATCCATCTCTAGTCCTGTAGTAATTCTCATTTTATGGAACTTTTCAGAGCGCTACCCACAGCACAGTGCCTGGCATACAGTAGGTACTCAATAAATGCTTATTGACTAACATCTACAGATTCTTTTCATGCTGTAGATGTTCATTTTTCTAGAGCTGGTACCCTGGGAAGAAGTACAGTATAATGGAAAGAACATTGGAACCGATTCCAGTCAAGAAAAGACCTAGTTTTGTATCCTTCTCCTGGCACTAGTTGTGTGCTCTTTGACCCTTAATGGCTCTGTCTTTAGAATGGAGATAATACCAATAATATTTTTACATGTGTTTTGGGGAGGACATATAAACATTAAAGCAGAATAGAAATTTGAGTTAAAGAATTATTATTGAAACAGCTGAAAGCAGCTAAATGCTACTTTGGCATCTCTTCACATATTTTGAGTTTCTATTTCTTGCTAACCACATTTATCTTATCCTTCCCAGGCTAAAAATCATTTTCCTGGATAGAGAAAACAAGCCAAGTGAGAATTTTGTGCCTCTGCCTTCCTACTATCTTGTCTATCCCTATTTCCTTTTTAAATTCTCTGTCCAACATAGCTTTAAAATAGGGGTTCTTAACCTTGTTTGTGTGGTAGATCTCTTTGGTAGTATAGTAAAAGCTATGGACTCCTCAGGGGAAAAATGTTTTTAAATGCATAAATACATAGGATTATAAATGAAACCAATTATATTGGAATAAAAGTGTATTTTTTCTATCCAAATTTATGTACTCCTTGAAATCTGTTTATATATGGGGAAGTTCAGGTTAAGAACTCTTTGTTTTAATTAAACTATCTCAGGGCTAAAAACCCCTATTTTAAAAAATCCCTGCTTTTTGAGGATAAAGAAAGTAAAAAGAATAAATATATAAAAGTGTATTTTAAGGGAATATTGTTATGAGGCTTTTTTTTGTTAAAATATAAATAATCAAGCCTGTTTTTACATATGTAAGAAGACTACCATGGAACTAATTGTAGCCTACATGCTAACATTTGTAACAAAGGTAGGAAAGAAAATCTATGAAGATTTGAATTGGGTTCCCCCCACACCAAGTCAATCTGAACTTTGATACTTGGGAACTTTAGTACAAAGGAACAATAGTGAAAAGAATATTGGGGAAAATGGTTTGGGATTCAAAAATTAACAAGTCCAACATTTTATAGGCTACTCAGATACCTGGTGCCTTTATGTGAGATTCTTTTTGTCAGAAAGAGAGTTGGAAGGCACTAGATATAGTACACATGAAGCATTCTCTCGTCTCTCTCTTCCTCCCTCCTTCTCTCTTTGTCTCTGTCTATCTGTCTGTCTCTTTCTCTGTCACTGTGTGTGTCTGTCTCTTTGTCTCTGTCTTTCTGTCTGTCTCTCTGTCTCTGTCACTTTCTCTCTTTCTTTCTCGTGTGTCTCTCTTTCTCTCTCTGTCTCTGTCTCTGTCTGTCTGTCTGTCTCTTTCTTTCTCTCTCTCTCTGTCTCTCTTTCCCTCCCCTCTCTCTCTTACACACAAGCACATAGGTATACACACAAAATAACAATCTTATAAGGTTTCCCTTATAGCAACTCTATAAAGTAGATAATATAAATACTATTCCCATTTTGCAGATGAGGAAACTAGGCTTTGAAATTGTGAATTTTCTCTTTGGAAGCACCTGGCATCAACCTCAGTGACACCTTCTTATCCCTTCCTCTAATTCATGGCCCTGGGCTGCCCAATTTTCATCTGGGCAGTGGATAGACTCACCAGGGTATTCCTTATCCCCTTGCCTGATCTTTGCCCCTTCCCTTGCTCTGACTGCTTATATCTCATCTGACCACTTCTACCCCACGGATGAGATGGAGTTCACCTCCTCTATTCCTTTCAGTGAGATAGGGAATTGCCAAGCTTGACATCCTAAAGCCCTCCATGCCTTTAAGGTCTCTGCTTTGCCTCTGTGTCTTCCAGATTCCTGGGAAATTGTCATCTAATATAGTGTAACCTAATGATCTTTGGGGCTTTACCATCCACCTTGTCAGTGGTTCCTTAGGACTTCACAGTCTCCCCAAAACTTAGCATGATGCATGGCCCATAGAAGCCTTATAAGAAATGCATCTATAGGAAGACTTTTCAGATCTTCTTTAATGCTATATCCTTCCCTCTGTGGTTTTTTCCTATTTGTCCAGTATTTAGGTGCACATAATTGTTTGTGTTTTCTCTTCCATTAGACTATGAGATCCTTGAGAGCAGGAATGTTTTTTGGTTCTTGTTTGGTTTTTGCTTTTTTTGTTGTTGTTTATTTGTTTGTTTGTTTTTTATTCCCACAACTTAGTATAGCATCTAACACACAATAGGCATTCTTGTTAACTTGTTATCCTTATCAGCCCAGACTGAGTTTACTTTTATGTATTGTTTTCCCCAGTTAGAGTGTGCTGCTCCATGAAAGTCTGGATTGTCTTTTTTTTTTTTTTTTTTCATACTTATATCCCCAGTATTTGATATATAACAAACACTTAATAAATGTTCATTTATTCATTCATGTATTTTTTTCCCTGCTTGGGACTCCTTGAGAGCAGCATTATCTTGATGTAAAAACTTGTATGTGCTGTATTTTAGCACCATGCTTGGCCATAATCAGTGTTTAATGAGTACTTGTTAATTCATTCATTCGAAATTCAAATCCAGCTTTCCCACCTTCAAATTCAGTATTTTTCTCACTTCAGCATGCTTTCTCTTATGCATATCTATGCAAATGAATGCTGCTGAGCTGTGAATAATTTCTAAGTCTATTATAGATAATCAGTGGACTTACTAGTTAAGGTAAAGATAAATATCAACTGTATAGTAACTCCAGTTCGATATATTCAAATAAATCCTTAAAAAAATTTTAATAAGTGAATAGATATTGATTAAGCACTTATATACCAAGATCTGTACTAAATGTTGGCTATATAAATACAAAATGTGAAATTCTCTGCCCTCGAAGAGCTTCCATTATAATAAGGGGAAACAAGACATTTGGGGATTGTTGGCCAGGGAAGTGGGTTTTTGAACCAGGAAACAGCCAAAGGAAGATCTCTTTGAGAGGCCTTTTTCAGGAATAAAAGTATATTTATTGGATTACCATGGCCAAAGCAAGAAAAGAAAAATGGAAGGGTTAGTGCACCTCACCAGGATTAATAACAAAACAGACATTCTATCTAAATTGATAAAATTGATAAAAATCTTAAAGATTGCCCTAAATGAAAGTTTACTGGAAAATCACAAAAAAATCTTGGATTGTAATTTTATGAACAGCTCCTAGTGAATTTAAGGAACAAAAATGTTAGGAAAGGACTGATGAAGATTAGACAGTATAGTGGTTTCTGAGTTATTTTTCAATCATATCTGACTCTTTGTGACCTCATTTGGAGTTTTCTTGGCAAAGATATTGGAGTGGTTCGTCATTTCCTTCTCCAGGTCATTTTACAGATAAGGAAATTGAAGCAAACAGGGTTAAGTGACTTGCCCAGAGTAACATAGCTATTAAGTGTCAGAAGTCAGATTTGAACTCAGGAAGATATTTTCCTCATTTCAGGCCTGGTGCTCTACCCACTATACCAGCCAACATCTGATTCCTAAAATAGCTCCATGGAAAAGGTCCCAAAGACTAACATTCAAATGTACTAATTCAAATGATACATATACGTGAAGTTTGCTGTATGGAAGATCATAGCTTTTGTTGAATCCTTAGGGAGCACTACAGCGATAAATTCCCAATAAGTCACTGCTTGTGTCTAGTAAAAAAAAAAAAATTTAAAAAGGAAAATAAAAAAAAAACTTGACTTGTGATAGAGATATAAGACAAATTTTAAGTGTTTAGTGAGGAGAGATGTGATTGCAGCCCAGCTTTAACTGTAATAAGGTAGGGAAATAGTTTTTGAAACAGCTTTAGCGGAAAGAAGCCATTTGTGATCACTCAATATTGCATATCTACAGATGGCAAGCCAACAAATAAATCAATTAAAGAATGCCAAGTGTGAACAGAAACATAAATGTGAATTAAACCCATACAAGTTCGAAGTTATGTATGGAGCAAGTATCTTAAGAGCTGACACTAAAATTTTAAATTGAATTCTCTGATGAACAGAAAACTGATCTAATTGCATGAAAAGAAAGTAGTAAGAGAATTACAGCAGGTGGGGGAAAAATAAATGTGCTTCAGTGTTTTGAATAGACTGTAAAAGCATGATAGATTAACTGAAAGGGTTTGCCAAGCTCTAACAATAGTCCAGGTGAGAAATTACTAAAGCAGAAAACAGAATCTTAGTGGTAGAGTTTGAATTAAATGGTAACAAGCTTTTCTCCAAAGATGCTTACCTTGATAGATTCCTACATATGGCTAGTTTTTGGGTTTTTTTTTTATTTTTTTAGCAACCTATGGAGAACTATAGCTGCATAGCTTTCTTTATGGCAAGTGGCCTGAGAAGGCATCAAGATTTCCAGCTGATTCCTGAGCTACAGCCTTCCTCTTAATCTTCTGTTTTTTCTGGCAGTTTAAAGGAGATTGTGGGTTTCCAACTGTTTGGCTTCACTGTGTCTTGGATTCATGTTTTAAGTTTTTGGATTTGTTTTGTGTCATTTATGCTTAATTAGATTGGAGTTCTTTTTCCTTACCACTTAATCTCAATTCAGAATTTCCTTTGACCTAACATTTTTATATAGAGTCCTTTAAACTCTCATATAAGATTGTCGTTGATTTTCAGCTGCTCATAAACCATCCCTATTAGTATTTCTTTTTATAACCTAAAAAAAATTCCAAGCTATTAAGTGGCATAATAGATAGAATATTGGCCCTGAAATAAAAAGACCTGAATTTGACTTGCCTCATACATGAATTTTGTGAGAAAAAGTCATTTCTTTCAATCTCAATCTCATCATCTGGAAAAGGGAGATAGTAATAGAACCTTTCATACAGGATTGTTTTGAGAATCAAACTAGAAAATATATGTAAAATGCTTATAAACCTTAACATCTTACATAATAACTATTGTTGGTTATTATTTCCATATTATATTATTACCCTTATATTATTCACCCTTCTAACTTTTTTATTTCTGTTCATGATACTGCCATTATCCTGGTCACCTAAATTAAAATCGTCAAAGACGACTCTTTATACATTTTATCCAATAAGTCACCAAATTCTGAAAATTCTTACTTCAAATAGTATCTTACAGTTATCCTTTTTCATTCTCACCATCTCTATTCCAGTCCAAAAATTTATCCTCTCATTCTCTAGATTCTCTATTTTTAGCCTTCTGCCTCTGCTCTCCACACTTCCTCCAAGTATCTATCCTTCCAGGACTTCAGTTTCTTCCTCTGTCAAATGTAAAGGAACATTAGGTGTCTCCAAAGGGTCTTCTTAACCTTATCTCAAGTGCTATAAAACCACATATTCCTTTTGACCAAGCAATTCTCCTGCTAGGTCAATACCCCAAGATATAAAAACCAAAAAAAAAAAAAAAAGAACTTATATAAGCAAAAATATTAATAGCAGCTCTTTTAGTGTTGACAAAGAATTGGAAATTGAGGGAATGGCTGATCAAATTGTATTACATGATAGTAGTAGAATACTATTGTGCTATAAGAAATGACAAGTGGTGTCTTCTCAATGAGTGGGTTTGCAGAAGAAGGAAAGGAGAAAATTGGAAACTCTAAAGTTCTAAAAGTGAATAAATATTAAAACTTGTTTTTACCTGTAACTGGGGGAAAAATAAAAGACTAATTTTTTTTTTAAATGACAAGCAGGTGGAGAAAATTGATCCAAATCACTTCCGTTGCTTTCTCCCCACATTTTCTCAATCCTATAAACCACACATCCCAAGGATGAGGACCCTTCTTTAAAGTGCTCTCTCTCCATCTTTCCCTGCCTCATCTTGTGAGCTCCCGCAAATATAGGATAACTCTTTGGACAGGAAGCCCCTATCAAAAGAAATGCCTCCAAATGGGGACCCTTTCAATTAGTCATTCTCCTTACCCAACATCTTTTTAATAATCCTCTGCTTATTACATAGGAGACTCTGGCACAGGATTTCCCAGAATGATGGGCCCTCATCAGAGAAGGTGTTGTGCTCTATGAGCAAAGCAGAATTGAATTACTCCCCCCCCCCAAAAAAAACCCATGAGATGTGCAAAATTAGAGAAGCCACCCCAATGTTCATAGAGACTATTTGTGTCTGATCTATGGCAGAGCATTTCTAGCTTATGTTGATCTGAGCAGCCACAATAAGACACATTGTAATTTGACCTTAACATAGTGATGTCATTTTGGTCCTCTTCAAGTATGAAGGATAACAACCATCAACTTGTTAGTTTTGTTCCTTCTAAGCTTTGCTCAATTCACCTTCCAAATGATGTTTAACATTGGACTCTGTATTGATTAGCTTTAGGGATCTTGATCCAGAGTCTCAGAATCCACTAGATGCTGCTTTGATCAGTTCCTGGTCCCTTGAGCTAACCCTCCAGAATGAGGCCCTGTAAGGCAGACTCAGATCTGTGCCCATTCCCAGGAGAAAGTAGCTTTAGAAAAGGAAGCCATCACTCTATACTCCAAAAGATTTGGGGTCCCATTTGTTGGAAGAGGAAACTGATTGATGGGATAAATGGACTTTAGCAAAATATTACTCAGCACCTCATTTCTAAAATATATAGGGAACTGATTCAAATTTATAAGAATAGAAGTCCGTCCCTGATTGATAAATGGTCAAAATAAATGAACAATTTTCAGATGAAGAAATTAAATTTCTAGCACTATTGATTCTAAATATAAATCACTATTGATTAGATAAATGCAAACTAAGACAATTCTTAGATATCACTTTATACCTCTCAAATTGGCTATGACAGGAAAAGATAATGATAAATGTTGGAAGAGGGGATGTAAGCAAATTGAGACACTAATGCATTGTTGGTAGAGTTATAAACTGATCCAATCATTCTGTTTCTTGTTATTTTCTTTTTTTCTATTTTGTTACTTTTGCAGTTAAATTCTGCTCCTGGGGATAGGAAGCTGTCCCAAGCTTCTTATGTAGCTCTTAGATTTGATTTTGAGCAGAGAGGCCTCTTTTATTTGGTATCTTGCGTACAACAGGGAGTAGTCCTACCTGCTTTCCCCAGGCAACAGCCTGGTTTCCAGGCCCTTCTGTGCTAAGACTGGAGGCTGTCCCACTGATCTGTTCTGCTACTGAACCAGAACACTCTCAGTTGCTCATTTGCTGTAATTAAGACCTTCTCACTGGCTTTCCCAGTCACCATCTGAGCTGGACTAAACAGTCTCTCCCTTCACCTCTGGGAAACTTTCTTAAAGTCCTTCTAATCTATTTTGAGCTGGAGAGTGGTTTCATATCATCAGACTTTGTTCAGAAGCTTGGTTTCATGTGGTTTTCAAGGGAAAGTGTGAAAGCTCGAGCAACTTCCTGGCTTCAATCTATCATCTTGGCTCTTTCCTGGAACTCCTGAGAGCTCTAGAGAGCAATTTGGAACTATATCCAGATGTTTCTAAAATTCTAAAGTTATCTTTTGATCCAGCAGTGTCTCTAATGGGGTTGTTTCTCAGAGGTCATGAAAGAGGGAAAATGACTCACATGTACTCTTTTTGTAATGGCAAGGACCTGGAAATTGAGTGAATGTCCATCATTTGAGGAATGGCTGAATAAGTTATGGTATATGAATATAATGGAATATTATTGTTTTATAAGAAATGATAAGCAAGTTGATTTCAGAAAAGCCTAGAGAGACTTACATGAACTGATGCTAAGTGGAGTAGGACCAAAGGAACATTGTACATAGTAACAACAAGATTATGTGAGGATTAATTGTAATGGACTTGGTTTTTCTTAACAATGTGGTAATTCAAGGCAATTCCAATAGATTTGGAATGGAAAATGCCATTTCCATCTAGACAGAGAACTTGGAGACTGAATGTGGATTGAAACATAGTATTTTAATCCTTTTTTGTTTGTTTTTTCTTTTTTATGTTTTTTTTCCCCTTTTGATCTGATTTTTCTTGCAAAAAAATGATAAATATGGAAATACTTAAAAGAATTGTTATTTAACCTCTATCAGATTGCTTTCTTCTTGAGGAGGAGGAGGTAAGGGAAGGAGGGAGAAAAAATTGGAACACAAAGTGTTACAAAAATGAATGTTGAAAATATCTTTACATGTATTTGGAAAAATAAAATACTATTGAAAATTTAAAAAAAATACTATCAAGTTCTGAGTCAACCCCACTGAAGATCAAGCTGACCCTGTAGATATTTTGTACTGACATTATCATGTACAGATACTGTGGTGCACTGGTAACCAACACCACTTTGTACCCCTTTAACATCACTAAACTTTGATCTGAATTTCTCTCTAGTACCTGTAATACTTCCTCCCCATAGTTCACTATATTTCACTTCTAGCTTCAGAGCACTTATTTGGTATCTCTGGATTTAGTCTCTAAAGAATTTTGAAAAGTCTCCTAGTTCCCCTCCAGTTTAGGAATGAACCTCAACCATTTTTTCCAAAGATTACATAAACATTTGAAAGAGGTGGAAATGTTGTGGAACAGGAACCTTAATCAGCCCATTTGGCCTCCCTCCTCAGAGCTTTTAATCCACCCATTCTGATCTCATTGACTATCTTCTTTGTATGTCTAAAACATACTCTAATTCTTCTACTCTTAGAATGCTCTGGTGAGTTTGTGCTCTACCAGGCAGCATTATGGCCTTTTCCCCATCTCCTCCCTAATTCCTCCCCTTATTCCCTAGACCTGGCCATTGTTTCCCTCCCCTTTTTCCTTTGACTTTACTCACTCAGAACATATTGCTTAATCATATATAGTTCGGCCTTGTTTAATCATATTTGGTTTAGCCCAAGTGAGCTGTTTGACAGAATAAATGGCTGTCTTTGTCTTGTGGGGGAAAATAAAGAAAAAATTAAAGTGACAAGCAGGATGCTCTCAAGAAAAATCTGGAAAGACTTACATGGACTGATGCAAAATGAAATGTACAGAAGTCAGAGAACACAGTAAGATATGATCTTAATAATAATTATGATGATCTAATGTAAATAAGTTAGCCATTCTTAGCAATACAATAGTCCAAGACAATTCTGAGGAACTTATGATGAAAGGTGCTATCCATATACAGAGTAAGAACTAGTAGAGACTAAATGCAAATTAAAGATACTTAATTTTTTTTCTTTATTTTTCTTGGGGTTTTGTGTCTGTGTACAGCATGACTTACATGTGTATAAGCTATGTCAAATTGCTTGCTTTCTCAATGTAAGGGGGAGGGGAAGAAGGGAGAGAAATTGGAACTCAAAATTTGAAAAAAAAATTAAAATTGTTTTTTGCATATAATTGGGAAAAATAAAATATTAAATTTTAAAAAGAAAAAAACAGGACAAAGGATCTTCATAAGCTCTAATATTCTCTAAAAGCTTTCTATGTGTGAGGAGTTCCAAGTTTCTACTTGGACTCCTCCAGCCAGGAATACCCTTCCTACTAGCCAGTCTTCAAGATTCAAATGAAATCTTGTTTCCTTAACAGAGCTTTGTTTAGCTTTTCTAATCCACAATATTCTTCCTTATCTTGACCTCCATGAATATTTACTGTCCCTATCCCTTACATTGACACTCAGTTGTATGTTATTATATATTGAACTCTGTCATATATGTCTTGCCTCCCTTACATAATTTCCTAGAGAACAAAGACCATATTGTTTGCTTGTTTTGTATTTTCAACAGTACCTAACACAGTGGAGACAGATAAGAGAGGCCCAAAGCTAATAGTTAATTTTATTTGCATTCATTTTCATTCTAGATTTGAACTTTGATACTATTTTACATTCAACCCCAGGCAGCAATGCAAAAACAAAAGAAAAAACCCAACACCTTAATAATTAAATGGCATTGGGACAGGTAGGTGTTGTAGTGCATAGAGCACTGGCCCTGGTACCAGGAGGACTCCTGAGTTCAAATTTGACCTCAGACACTTTCTACCTAGGCAAAAACAAAACAAAAAAATAATTAAACTAGTGAAAGACAGCGACTATGATAGAGAAAGTGGTCTATAAACATTTTTAAAAATCATATAATTGTATAAGAAAACATATCATACAGTTGCAATAAATATATATACATATATTTATTAATTATATATATATTAATATTGTATTATATATATTATAAAACATTCACAACATAAATCTAAAAGGATTAGATAAAGGTGAAATCTTTCAAAAAACTATTATTGCTGTATTGATTTTGCAAAACCATTTTTGAACTCATTAAAATATTATTTTAATAAAGTAATACTGTTTTTAATGGGAGAAATGTAAGTATATATATTTCATTGTTTTAGGAAAAAGATCAGCTTAGCACTTTCTGCTATAGCAAATTGAAGGCCAAGTTCTTAGTTCAGCTTATTTTGGTACTTTTTTGAATGGTTTCCATAAAAATATACACTCTCCCCCAAGACACAGAGATCCAAATAGAAGAAGTACCTCATAGGCTACACTTATTAAATCGTGATGTTCATTTTCAATCCCATCAACAAATTATGCAAAAGTTTTTGTTGAAATTCATGCAGTAAATTTCCAATTTCTGCTGCCAGTTGATTATTCTTAGAAATTAATCAGAAGGTGAGATATTTTGATATTTTAAACAAATGTGTTCACATGGCCAAAAATCTTTATTTGGAAGATTTTAAAAACTTGATCAGAATATCCTGTTTCCAAACATTAAAAGTATATGAGAGATGACATTTTTGGTAACAGAAGCTTAGTTTGGAGAAAGGTTTCATAATATCCTATGCTTCATAGTATCCAAAACCTAACATCTCAAATCAGAGGATATGAATCTATATTCAATAGCTGGCATTTATATAGCACCTTAAAGTTACAAAGCACTTTACAGATGTTATGTTTTATCCTCACATAATCCTGGGAAGTAGGTGTATTATACACGTCATAGATAAAGAAATTGAGGTAGATGGAGGTATGCCTATGGTCATACATCTAGCAAGTACCTAAAACAGGCTTTTTGGTAAAAGTACTTTTAACATTCAAACAGCCCAAAGAAATTTCTTTTAGCTACTTCAATCAACTTTGCTTGTAGAGGACAGCACCTTGGAATGAGGGTACTCCATGCTAGGTGGTCCTGTGTCAGTATCTCCCATGTCACCCAATCAATTCCAAAGTTCTCAAGAGAGAACTTGAATGTCTTTGTGTCACTTTTTCTGATCACAATGTGAACACTTGCTCTGTGTAACCTTTTAATCAACCTCTATTGTTTATCCCCCAACCTCTGTATATCTTTAATACAATTCTGATGAAATTAAGGAGTGTGGTGCTTCACAGCAGGAGTCATTAGGGCATTCCCCAACTCCTGACCTACCCCACCTAGATTAACCCTTCGGGGGTGGAGGGAGAAGGAGGAGGGGGAAAGGCAGTGACACAATCAACACTCACCTATGAAGCAGGCTATGACAAGATTACAAAAGGCACTAGTTAAAAACTAAAAAAGAAGGACAAGATATATCTCATTCGATATATGCATACCCTGTGATTGAAGAATTTGAATCTTCAGGTCAAGCCAGGAGAACATACACTCCTTTTGATCCGGAAATTATTAAAGTTTTAAAAAAGGGTTGCACTCTTTATGGAGCTACATCATCTTATGTTAAGATGGTATTAGAGAATTTGGCTTATGAAATTTTAACCCCTAGTGATTGGAAATCTATAGCAAGGACATGTTTAAAACCTGGACAAAACTTTTGGAGTATAGCGAACTCTGTAGGATGCAAGCCCAATAAAATAGGCAAACTGGAGTTAATGTACAAATTACCTTTGACCAACTAGCAGGTAAAGGTCAGTATGCAGAAACTTCAGTACAGATTAATTACCCTTTAATAGCATATGAGAAAATTGCTGCTGCTGCTATAAAAGAATGGGGCTCCCTCCCAGGAAAGCAAGATCAAGGGGAAGCCTTCACAAAAATAGAGCAAGGTCCAAATGAACCCTTTGCTGATTTTGTGGGACGTCTGCAATAGCTGTCATATAAACAATTGGAGTAAATGCAGCTATAGGAATTATGATAAGACAACTGGCTATGGAAAATGCTAATGAGGTTTATAGAAGAATTATTCTGGGACTACACAAAGATGCTCCTTTAGAGGAGATCATAAGACGCTGTGCCACAGTGGGCACAAATGCTTTTTATACCCAGGCTATGATGCAGAATATGGGAAGAGAGGGTTCCTCTTGGCAAGGGACTTCCAGAGAGACTCATCAATGCTTTTAATGTGGTAAAGGAGGGCATTTGAAAGCTCAATGTAGGCAAAGAGATAGAGTGAGAGGACAGGGTGGGAGAACAAGATCCAAAACCACATGTTCAAAATTCAACAAGGGCTTCCACTGGGCCTCAGAATTTAGATTGACCCAGGGAAATGAGAGGCAGGGCCCAGCTCCAAGACCTCAAACAAAAAACAGGTGAGGCATGATGGCAGACGAGGTTACAACCAGAGAGTCTTTAGAAGTTCAGTACCCTGATATGATCAATCAGAAGAGAAGCAATTAGATGGGAGAAAAGGATTTTCCAGTGTCCAGTGCAAGCAGCTCCAATATAATTGCCAGGTGTTGAGGAGAAATCCCGAAAGTGGTGAATGGAAGGGACTAGATAGGTTAACTGCTTGGGGAAGAAGGTTTGCTTGTATCTCTACGGATGGAGAAGGAATCAGATGGGTGCCAATGTGCCATATTTGCCTTATCCATCAGAGAAAGAAAGAAAAAAGAGAGAACCTCAAAGCAAAGAAGAAGAACTAAAGAACATCTGACACTGAAAGAGCATGGCTGATAATGAGACTGTTACAGAACTTCAAAACCAACAGGAATCATTGGATTCTCTGACACATGATGAAACTATAGCAGGACTTCAAAACTAGCAGGAATTATTAGATTCTTGACACATGAAGTAATGGACAATAGATTGATTTTGGACTATTTCTAGGACTTATGGACATATATAATTCCTCATGTTGATTCGTGTTTGTTACATCACTACTAGCCTGTGTGCTTGTGTAATGACTTCCATGTTGATGCATTTATGTATACCTGTTTCAAGTGAGACCCTTCAAAAACCCAATAATCTGTTTTGATTTCCCATTTTCCTTTGGTTCTCATCTCCCTTACTGAAATGTCAGGGAAGGCGCGATCACCTCTTTTTGGGGGGTTCTCACCTCCTTGAGAAGTCAGGGAGAGTGACCACCTTATGTTCTAAAACAAAAGAAAGCAGGAGATGTTATGGGCCAGAACTCTGAAACAAGGATTCTTACAATATGTTAAGTCAGTGGAATTGATGAGACAATGGTTATCTAGTTTAACATGGTGATTAATAGTTCTCTAAGTTCAGCATGATTGATTTAATTCTACCATTATTTAATGGTTTCCTAATGATATGATTGGTTTATACTCAGTGTAGAGCATATAAGCTAGGAGCCTCAGCCAGATTCATTCAGAGAAGAGAAGACAAAGGACTAGAGGCAGGAGCTTGGAGCCAAGGAGAGAGAGAGATTCATTTCCATCTTCATCAGCCTTGTGATGGCTAGCCTGTCCTCCGGCATTTTCTCCACTGAAACCAAGTCCCCTCTGAAGGCCAGGAAAAAGCTAGCTGAGCACTAGGGGAAGGAGACAATAAAGACTTTTGGACTTAAACACCTACCTGTTCTTGTGGTGGTTGCTCTATTGAAAAGAAGGCTGTCCCAAAGACCTGCAGAGACCCCAGGAAAACCAAAAAAGAACATTACAAGGTTGCACAGGCATACAAAAATGAGGTCAGCACAACAGCTATTGTAGACCTTCCACACTTCCTTCAGATCCTCCCAAAGACTGAACTAGTTCTGGCAATGCATGTGTCAAATTAATTATCAATGTAGATATTCCTGGAAAGTATAGAAGAAAAGTAGACTTATCTACAGTATTCAAAACTTCTCCATTTACTGTAACTAATGATTCCACATATGGATAATGTGGTGCTGACTAATGGAATACCTGTGTTTTCTTGAATATAAGGACACTTTCAAGCTCTCTTAAAATCTTCAGAATTGAATGCATGACATAGGACAGACTGGCTCAGGACTGCCTAGCATCCTGTGCCCTCATCAACAAAGATGTCGCATATTATATAAGCAAAGCAGAATTGAAGTAGCTCAAAAAAAAAACCCACAAGATGGGCAAAGTAAAAGAACACACAAAGATGTGCATATGTTCTATTTGTGACTGACTTGTGGTAGAGCATTCCAGGCTCCTATTGGTCTGATCAACCACAGTCAATCTACACTGTAACTTGACTCTAATATAATGATATCATTAGGATGATATGCTTAGAACTAAGTTTTAGGAAAATCATTTCACTAACTGTGCAGAAGATGACTTGTATTGCAGAGCAGCTTGAGATAAAGGATCCATTTTGTAAGACTGCAATAGTCTTGATGGATAGTGACGAAGGCCTGAACAAAGATAATAGCTGTGTAAATGGAGAAAAGGAAATGTATTCAAAATGACAATTGATACCTTCTGAATCCAATTCTCTCTGTGCAACAAGAGAACTGTTTGGTTCTGCACACATATACTGTATCTAGGATATACTGTAACCTATTTAACATGTATAGGACTGCTTGGAAGGGGCGGGGAAAGTCGGAACAGAAGTGAGTGCAAGGGATAATGTTGTAAAAAATTACCCTGGCATGAGTTCTGTCAATAAAAAGTTATTTTAGAAAAAAAATGATAATTGATTGGACATGTAAAATGAGGAAGAATAAGAGACTGAGGATGACACTGAGGTTGCAAACCTGAGTGACTGACACAATGGTGGTACTATTAAAAGTAATAGGGAAGTTCAAAAGAAGAGTAGGTTCATGGGGAGAAAGACAATGAATTGAGTTAGATTAAATCTGTTAAATCATCATTGTTTGGTTATAGCTTTTCATGATTTATGGAAAGTAAACTAAAATCCCATCTAAAAATGGCACCAACTACAATCTCAAATTTTACAGGAAGTCTTTGCCAACCCCATTTCTTATTTATCCTAAATATAACTTGCTTTGTTTATATTTGTTTGCATGCTGTATCCTCTATTAGATTTTAAGCTCCTTGAAAGCAGAAACTATCTTTTGTCCCTTTTTAATCCCCAATTCTAAACATAGAGCCTAATACATAATAAGAGCTTGATAATTATTGATCAATTTGTTATTTAATGAAGAATTTAACTTTATATATTCTTGTTTACTTACATTGATATTATTGGCATTATCTTCAATCTGTGATTTCTTTGTAGAAATCTTTTAAAAACCAATTTTTATGAAGATCAGGTAAAACTAGAAATTAAAATCTACAGATAGACTTAATTGGTCCAAGAAAAATAGTAATATATTACAATACACTGAAAGCACTTGAATAAATTAGGATGCAACTGTAAACCCCTTCATCATATAGAATATGTCATCCTAAGGATATCTTTCAGATCATCTATTCTATGTAGCAGAGTGACATGGACTGAGGATGTTTTGTTAATCCATAACTTCAATATTTATAAAGTTTCATTTTTTTTCTCTCTCTCTTTCACAAAATAATAAACATCAATAGAAGTTCTAATTTTTTTTTCTCATTTTGGAGACCCCTGGCCAGAATACTAGACTTGGAATCTAGATCAGAGTTAAAATCCAAATGTTCCCACTTTACAGTTATATTTCCTGAGGCAAGTCATTTAATATCTCTCATTAATCTCCTCATTCTGTCAACTAGGGATCATAATAGATGCTCTAACTAGGACTAGGTGTCTGAATCTATAATTTTATCAATGTAGGAAACTTCTCCATACCCCATGTAGATAGTATTTTATCTGTGATTTATAATGTTAGACAGTTGCCCTGGGGCAACAAGAGTGATTAAGTGATTTTGTCCATGAACTAGTATGTCTCACAGGGGGAAATTGGACCTAAGTCTTCCTGACTGCAATCAATCAATCAACAAGCATTTATTAAGTACTTACACCCTATAAGGGACCTCTCTAAGCACTTTAGATGCAAAGATATAAATATGGTCTCTGCCCTCAAGGATCTCAAATTCTAAGGGAGGGATATAACATGCAAACACCCTTTATATACAAGATCTATATAGAATAGATAGAAAATAGTCTTCAAAGGAAAGATAACTTTATTAGTAGCTTCTTATCTCCCATGTTACTTTATGACTATTGAACTTGATAGAATTCTAGGAATCAAATTAATCAGACAAGTATATGTTAAGAAGACAAATTGAGATAAAAGTTCTTTGTAAATTGTAAAAATGAAATTTTAAAAAAATTTGTCTATATTTTCTAATTTCAATAATTTCAATTTTCAATAATTCTAATTTTTAATTTTAACATGCATGTTACATATTTTATGTAGAATATATTTAATATATGCATATATGTATATATATGCATACCAGATTCATAAATCTATGACTATATTATTATATAGTGACATAATGACATAAATATATGGTATAATATATATTATAATCATAAAATAAAGGGTGAGATAATATTTTGGAAAAAGCTATTCAATAGCATAGCTTCAATTTTGGGCAAGTCATTTAGTCTTTTAATCCTCAGTTTCCTCACCTGTGAGAAGAAACTTGATCTCTGAAGTCCCTTAAAGCTGTACAAATATAATCTTATTATCAATGCAAGAGAAACCCAATTGTGTCTCAAAATGGGTTAAGGATAAAATCAATCTTTCAGAAAGGCCTGGAATGACTTATATGAACTGATGCTGAGTGAAATGAGCAAGACCAGGAGATCATTATATACTTCAACAATACTATACGATGATCAATTCTGATGGAACTGGCCGTCTTCAACAATGAGATAAACTAAATCAGTTCCAATAGAGCAGTAATGAATTGAACCAGCTTCACCCAGAGAAATAACTTTGTGAGATGACTATGAACCACTACATAGAATTCCCAATCCCTCTATTTTTGTCTGCCTGCATTTTTGATTTCCTTCACAGGCTAATTGTACACTATTTCAAAGTTCGATTCTTTTTGTACAGAAAATAACTGTATGGACATGTATACATATATTGTATTTGACTTATACTTTAATATATTTAACATGTTTTGGTCAACCTGCCGTCTGGGGGAGGGAGTGGGGGGAAGGAAGGGAAAAGTTGGAACAAAAGATTTTGCAACTGTCAATGCTGAAAAATTATCCATGCATATATCATGTAAATTAAAAGCTATATAATAAAAAAAAGGATAAAATCAATCAAACAACTGTTGGAATCTTTACAAACTGCTAACTCATTAGAATTGATAGATTATTGATCTGATCTTAGAAGAAGATGTTTTGGTTCAGAACCTGAAACAAGGTACTAAGTAGAACTAATTGATACAATGCTTGTGTTCCCACCTTTACTCATTGGAGTTCACAAAGTTAACTGTGTAACTTTGTGAATTCACACCTCCCTTGAAGCTCTTGGGGCCAGAGAGCACTATGGGAGAAAATCTATAATCCCATTCTCTCAGAAGAGTCATATATAAGCCAGTGAAGAGAGATTCATAAGAATATTTTCCACTTGGCTGGCTGGTGGCGGAAGAAGAGTTTTCAGAGGAAGAAGCTACAAGTAGAGAGTTCAGTGAAGATTGAGGAGGCTCTCTCAGAGGCAAGACAGATTCAACTTGGTGCTGGCGCTAGAGGCTGAAGAAAGTAGGGGCAGAAGCTGAAGGACAAAACCTTTGGATTTGGAAACATTCCGAGGGCTCTAAGCTAACCGGGCTATATTAGAGACAATAAAAAATCTGAACTTTTATCACCTGGCTGCGTTTTTGGGTGATTATTACTTTTACCTGCAACTAAGACTGCCTCCAAGAAAACCTCACCGAGAAACCAACCCTCTCACCCAGAGAGAACTATTCTACTTATTTTAAAAGAAAAAAAAATCACCACAAACAACAAACATTTTTTAAGTATCTACTATATGCCAGGTATTGTTCCAGTTGTTACAAAGGCAAGAAAATATTTTCTATTGAAACTCAAAGTGACTTATCTTTACTTTAGGTTTTTCATTTTTTATGACTAACATAGGAGATAATGAGTTAATTCATGAAAAATAGCAGAATATTTTGTTCTGGAAAACATTTCTCCCTCATTATCTTACCTGTGTTTCCTTACCCCCTCTCCCCCAATGGCAATTGGGTTTAAGTGACTTGCCCAGGATCACAGCCAGGAAATATTAAGTATCTAAAGTCAGATTTGAACTCAGGTCCTCCTGACTTCAGGGCTGATGCTCTATCCACTGCACACCACCTAGCTGCCCCATTTTTTTTAGGATGGCTAACCCAATTTAACATAGCAAAAAGATCTTTCTAAACCTTAAAAGAACTCAGTTTTCTGTTGCCTGCAGCATAAAATAATAGTATCTTAATATAAGAATGGACCCTAGCAATTACTACCTAAACTATTGAATCTTCTCCCAAATCAAAACAAGTTAAAAAAAAAAGCTTTGGTTATGGCCATATTAGTGATATTTAGATCAAAATGATTCATGTAAGAAGGGGTCAAGATGGCAGGAACTTGACTGAGTTCTTCCTCCAAATATCTTTAAATAATGATTTTAAACAAATTTTAGAGCATCAACAATTTTCTACCTGAAAACAACTTAGATCAGCAAAAAAGGTCTATTGCACCAGTTCATTGCAGTTCAGTGCAGGCTCCAGCCCCAGCAAACCAGGAGCAGGTCTTGGCAGTCATTGAATAAGCAGTGGCAACAACAGTGTGGCAATGGCTTCCCACAGATATTAAGAGGGTTAAACAACTGGTCAGAAATAGGCATGTCTTTGCAAGCATTGAAGCAGAACTAAGTTCTTTTGCCCATATTCAAATTCAGGATACAGTCCTGGGCAAAAAGGAGCACTTAATGGACAAGAATTTACTGTGGACCCTCTTCACAATTCCAGGACAGAAAAGAGTACTTCGGGTCACCCACAGGCAAGCGCACAGTCTAGGAGTGTAGCAAATACATTTCTCCTAAGATCATACTACCTGGGAAGAACTGAAAACTTTCAGATTCTTCAAAGGATCTCTGAAAACAGCTGCTCAAAATCCCTGAAGCTTGGAGACATTACACCTTCCATCCTGGAATATTGTTGTGCTATAAGAAATGATGAGCAGGCCGCTCTCAGAAAAATCAGGAAAGACTTCCATGAGCCCATGCAAAGTAATATATATTACCTACAAATTAACAGCAATACTGTAACATGATGAGTTTGCAAATGACTTTATTATTCACAGAATACAATGATCCAAGATAACAGGACTTAGGATGAAAAATGCTATCTCTACCCAGAGAAAGAACTGATTGTGAATGAACACAGATGGAAGCATACTGTTGTTTTGTTTTGTTTTGTTTTTTAAGTTTATTGAGTTGGGGGAGTTAGGAGGTGGCATTTCTATGTTGATATAAAAGTCAACCTAACTTTTATGGAAATATTTTGCATAACTTCACATATGTCTTCTCAATGGTATGGGTGAGGTGAGATAAGGAGGGTGGAAAGGTCACAATCTGGAATTCAAAGTTTAAAAACAAATGGTTAAAAAAAACATGTTTTATATGTAACTGGGGAAAAATAAAATATTAAATAATAAAATTTTTAAAAAATGATTCATGCATTAACTCATGAGAGGCAGTCAGCACATTTTATTTAATACTGTCTGTTTTCACAGTGGGATATGGCTCCTTGGCCTATTATTTTCCCTTTTGAAAATTGAGTTCTGCTGATGGAGTCTGAATACAGAATGAAGCATATTTTTTCTTTAGCTTTTTTTTCTTTCTTTTTATTTTTGGTCTGTTTTCTTTCACAATATGATTAACATGGAAATTTATTTTGTATAACTGCACATGTAAAATCTATATCAAATTGTGTGCCTTCTCAATGAATTGGAATTCAAGAAATGTGGAATTCAAGAAAAATTTAAAAATAAATGTTAAAATTGTTTTTATTTGTTACTGGGAGGAAAATAAAATATTATATGTGAAAAAATAAAAGCTGAGTTCTGATAAGATTGTGAAAATGTCCTGGGACTGCAATAAGAGGAAAGAGAGGAAGGTAAAAATCGAAAGTTGAGCTACCATCCTCTTCTGTTTCCTTTTCCCAAAACTTTTATCCTGTGTCCTTTTCTTCTTCTTGTCCTTTTCTTCTTCTGCCCTTTTTTTTTATTCTGAGCTCTTTCCTCACCTCTGAATGGTGAATTCATAATCTTGTTCATTCCTAGCTAAAGAAACAAATGGAAAAACTGATGTTTCACTGAGTAAAAATAAAAATAGAGAGCAAATCCAAGAGCTTTGCTGAGCATAGAATGTTACTATCTGGGGTTACTTAGATAAAAGGTCAATAAGCATTGAATTCTAAGAGCTCACTGCAATATTTGAACTGCTTTTGTAGACAGGATGTGGCTTTACAACCCTAGAGTTGATTGTGAAGGAATTTTGTTCTATAAGAGGAATTGGGAATTGCTACGAGATAAAATGAATCTCATTAAGGATGAAATAGCAGGTAAATAAAAGGGCAGAGAAAAATCTAGAATGAGAAGATGGATGAATGAAAAAAAAAAACATTTACTGCACGCTTATTATTTGCCAAGCACTGTGCTGAACTATAGAAATTATAGAATAAAAAAGAGACAGTCCTTACTCTCAGAGAGCTCTAATAGGAGAAATGAACGTTCGTGTACAGGATGGATGGAAAGGCCCAGATATCCTAAGGATACAGAGGAGGTGAATGGCAAGGCCCAAGGGTTCTTAGATAGCATCAGCAGGTCAGATAACAATGTAACTTTCCCAGGCTTCCTTCACTTCTTGGATAACATGTCTTCTGCAAAATGCTATTCCCAAGTCTTCTTAATCTTAGTGCCTTTCTTTTGCGAGTATCTCAGTGTAATCCTTTTTTATATTGTTTGTACATAATGTAACATGTTTTCACCTTCATTAGACTAAGAGCTTTGTGAGAACAAGGACTGCCTTCTGCTTTTATTTGTAACATCTCCCAGGGGAATTTGGGAATTCAGGGAGAATTCAGGGAACTCAGGGAGAGCTAGCTTCTTTCTCTTTTTTATGTAAGCACTTATCAAGCTTGTCAGTGAGTTGTTGGGGAAGGTTTATCCCAGGTATGTAAAGATTTTCTCAGTGGAATGGACATATGAAAACAATTTATTCCAATAGCCATGAATTTTAGCTGAAGTCAGTAATGTGGAGAGCTTGATCAGATATGAAAAACAGCCGAGATCACCCACTGCGTTCTACACTCTTGCCAGTTTTCTGACTGGTCTTGCCACTGGACTTCGATGACTCTGAAAGAGAGACACTGAGGATGATGACTTTATGCAATTCCATCTCACTTAAATTCAATTCATACTCAAGTCAACACATCACTCTGTGATGTCTCTGTCTCTGATCCTCTTTGAAAAAAGAAGAACAGGGGCAGTGCAGTGGAAAGAGCACCAACCCTGAAGTCAGGAGCAACTGAATTCAAATCTGGTCTCAGACACTTAACACTTCCTAGCTGTGTGACTCTGGGTAAGTCACTTAACCTCAATTGCCTCACCAAGGGGAAAAAAAGAACAATAAAAGTAATCTATTACCAGTGTTTACCACAGTGCCTGACATATAGCAGGACTTAATAAATGTCAATTAATTGTCTTAGTCCCTGCCTAGGTCTATAAGGAATATAAAAAAAGGCAAGGTGTATGGTAAGGACCATCAGTGTTCCATTCCATCAGAAGGATTAGAACTGTCAGTTCCCATTTCACATAAGATATGTAAGATAAGTAAGAAGCAAAGCAAATGGATTCTGAGTGGCCAGACCAGAAGGCAACAGGGGAAGACACAGTCCGAATGGTAGAAACTCATTAATTAAAGATGAAATACTTATAATAAGAAGAGAATAGGATTTGTTTAGATGATATTATTCTGTACCATAAGAAGGAAGTTCTTAAACTCAGCCTTCCAAATGTTAACAACACTATTCATGAAAATTCCTTTCCTGGATTATGTGTTTGAATTCAATGCAATGACATAATAGCACTAACTCAATCTGTATTGCTTGGGCAATGAAGTTTTCTTCCCCATACCTAAATCAGCTCAACACCTGCTCATACAAAACTAGCTTCTAGACTAGAGGTGCACTGGCAAAAGAAATCAGCTTTGTTACCGTAAAATGCTTCCTGGACTATGCTTTGAAGGGAGAAAGGAAGAAAAAAAGCAGTGTACACAGTAATCAATCTTATTTCAAAATTTCATAGTATAGATGATTTTGCACTCTCCAGAATGTTGGGGTGGTTTCATTTTGTAAGTAGAAACATCTTATGCTATTAGAATTTTTTTCTCTCTCCTTCTTTGGAATTGGACAAGGCCAACAGTTCCTGAATTCTACTTGAAATAGGAAAGGAAGACTGAAGGGCTATTGTTGGTCTGACAATGGAAAATGATTTCACGTCTAACTGGATGACTTTCTAAGAAGCAAAAAATAATTTTTTAAAAATCCTATTTCAGCAACTGCTAAAGAATCTATTATAGCAAGCACCTCTGAAGTCAAGACAAAGGAAAGAGAGACAAAGGGAAGAGAAACAAGGAATAGGCAACCTTACTGGGAACTGCATTTTCCCAAGCTGAGAGGAAAATGAGTTTCATATTCTTTTCATTGTAGATCAAGTGAATAGTACATCTACAATTCTGTTTGTAGTTCAGGGAAATTAGGGAAGCATTATTATTAACAAATGAAATAAGCTTTAAACTAGCAGAGTCAGCCAACCAACAAAATCTACTGTAAATGCATTTTGAAGCCCTGAAATACAATTTTCTAAGTTTAGAAGACCTCCATAAAATAATTCCATCCCCTGCCTAGATTTTGAAATAAGGACAGGAAAATGCATCCCTCCAAAATAGGATCAATGTAGGCAATAAAAGATTGGAATGCTTCAAAAATAGTCTTTTCTGTGTGAGGGAAGGAGTGTGTGTGTGTGTGTGTGTGTGTGTGAATTGTTACTGATGAAAGCTCCCTCAGAAACACTAAAAATATAAATGGGGATTACTGTTATCTTCCCAACTGTATAGGAAAATGTATAGGATAATGTTGTAATAGCATAGAAGTGGTAGTTTGTATGAATCTACAAAAGAAAAAAAGATACAGAATAAAAATGTACTGATATTTATCCAGCCCTGTCTAAGGGATAAAGGGTTATGATCCTCATGACTGGCACCCCGTTTTCTGGGCAGAAATATTTCTAGAGAATGGTCCCTGGAGATTTTTAAGCAAAACTTGGATTTTTGGGGCTGCTGGAAAAAAGAATATGGATTAAACAAAATGAACTCTGAAGTCTCTCCTGGCTCAGTCCCTACTCCCCAAGCTCCTGTTTGTCACCAGAGTGACCAGTTTAATAGAAGCAGGTACTTATATAGGTAAAACAGTTATTAAGAGCTTATGATGGGTCAGGGGTGCATGGGGTATTCAAGAAACCAAACATCTTCCCTATGAGATCTTGCAGCACTCTTTTTAGGGTTGCTTATCTCCCCAATTCGCCAAACTCTCATCTATGGTTCCAAGAAACTATGGCATGAGCACTGGCCATATTTAAATCATCTCAGCAGACCAATCAAACCATGTTGAGGGTAACTAACAAATCACAAACCTGTTGGTAAATTAGGAGGATGTAGAAGAAGGCCCAGCAGGATGGGTGGATAAGAAGAATGTATTCCAACAACCATGAAGGCACCTGAAATGGGCATTATGGAGTGCTTACAGCTTTGTCAGACATCAACAACAGCCAAGGTCAGCTACTGTATCCTGGGCAATTATTGGTTGTCCTGATCTTTTTCTTGCCATTGGATTTCAATGAATCTGGAATTGAGAGTGAGGTTGAGACATTTGTACAACTGTGTCTCACTTAAATCCAATTCCCCATCACTATATGATGTCATTGGTTCTCTTTGAAAACAAAAGATGGATGACATGAGTTAGGCATTGTACTAAGCACTGATCAAAACCAAGAAAACAAGATGGCCTAACAATTAAGAATTACATTTTAATGAGAAAAGGTAACACTAGAAGGGAATTGAAAAGGGAAGAGGCAGTATGTCTTCTCAAGAAAAAACTTCTGAAAAGGTAGAGGAGTCTGAAGACTGAGAGCTGGAAATGAATTGAGTATGATTGGGGCTCCTCAAAAAATGGTAATTCAGGTCAGGTGTCCATTGATCAAAAAAACAAAAGTCATCCTGTGATGGGAGAAGAGAGGCTGCTGAAACAATAGAGTAGTCCAGAGAGTTAGTGATATGATACCCTTTTCTTTCCATACACTCCACTTCTTTTTTTTTATAGTTTCAATTTGATTAATTTTGTGTTTATTTTCAGTGGTCACTAAAACATTATTCACACTGTCCATCTGAATTTATAAAATATAAAGATGAGTTAACATTATGTCTTTAGGCAAAACATGCAATAGCTACTAACAGTTGGTCAAGCAAATAACTTTTTTTTTAAAATAATAACTTTTTATTGACAGAATCCATGCCAGGGTAATTTTTTTACAACATTATCCCTTGCACTCGCTTCTGTTCCGATTTTTCCCCTCCCACCCTCCACCCCCTCCCCTAGATGGCAAGCAGTCCTATATATGTTAAATATGTTGCAGTATATCTTAGATACAATATATGTTTGTAGAACCGAACAGTTCTCTTGTTGCACAGGGAGAATTGGATTCAGATAGTAAAAATAACCCGGGAAGAAAAACAAAAATGCAGGTAGTTTACATTCATTTCCCAATGTTCTTTCTTTGGGTGTAGCTGCTTCTGTCCATCATTTATCAATTGAAATGGAGTTAGGTCTCTTTATCGAAGAGATCCACTTCCATCAGAATACATCCTCATATAGTATCATTGTTGAAGTGTATAATGATCTCCTGGTTCTGCTCATTTCACTTAGCATCAGTTCATGTAAGTCTCGCCAGTCCTCTCTGTATTCATCCTGCTGGTCATTTCTTACAGAACAATAATATTCCATAGCATTCATATACCACAATTTACCCAGCCATTCTCCAATTGATGGGCATCCTTTCATTTTCCAGTTTCTAGCCACTGCAAACAGGGCTGCCACAAACATTTTGGCACATACAGGTCCCTTTCCCTTCTTTAGTATTTATTTGGGATATAAGCCCAGAAGTAACACTGCTGTATCAAAGGGTATGCACAGTTTGATAACTTTTTGGGCATAATTCCAGATTGATCTCCAGAATGGTTGGATTTGTTCACAACTCCACCAACAATGCATCAGTTCCCCAGTTTTCCTGCATCCCCTTCAACATTCATCATTATTTTTTCCTGTCATCTTAGTCAATCTGACAGGTGTCTAGTAGTATCTCAGCATATTCTCCACTTCTAAAATCATGAACCATGACCAAATTAACTTTATAATTATTCCTGCATGGAGTTTATTAGTCTCCTATAATGTGACACATTGGAAACTTTCTGAACCAAAGTACCCCTTCCTTGGCCACCTCCCTCATGTCATGGTCTTCTTTGTGAGTGAAGAACAAACATCACAATCAATAACAGCCTATTTAATGGAAATAACCCCCCGGAACATCCAAGTCTTTTTGATATAATTCTGTGTTCTCTATCTACTTTCTAACTTGTTCTCCTAAATTTATATTGACCACTAAGAGAGAGTGGCCTTTGCAAATGATCAATACATTTTCTTGTCAAATGTATCATCTGTTATTAATTTTTAACATTCAAATTTGGGATTCTAAGTCATTCTTGTGAATTTAGGGATTTAGGAGTCTAATCAATTCGATTTCTGCAAAGCTAGGCAACCAGCTCTCTTCTAATTAAATCTTAGTTCCTAAGTTCTCCACCATGGAGTATTAAATACACTATCATCAACCAGAGGAAGAATTAGTTCTCAACTCCCC
This sequence comes from Antechinus flavipes, assembly GCF_016432865.1. NCBI lineage: Eukaryota > Metazoa > Chordata > Mammalia > Dasyuromorphia > Dasyuridae > Antechinus > Antechinus flavipes. Next base: position 608,364,922 of record NC_067398.1, read on the forward strand.
AAGTAAGAAAGAAAAAGGGAGAACAAGAAGCAAACTCCATAAAGAAGTTAAACAGAGCAAAACAAAGAAAGGGTAATAATTGTGGGCTCACTAACTGCAAAGCAACCTTTATAAGTTATCTAATCTAATTCTACAGATGAAGACAGTGAGACCCAGGGATGTCATGTTCTCTTCTTTTCTCAAATATTATGGTTCTCTGGGAGCAGGTTTCTTGGGAAGCTTCTGGAGGCAGCCTTAGTTTCAGTTCAGATCAATAATCACCTCAAATGCAGGCAATGCCAGCAGGGATTAAAGTACAATCCTTTATTGTCTCTTCCAAAATAGCCCAGTAAGCTTACCGGGTTCCAACAGCTCTTGTTGCTAGTCCTTTGCCTCTGCTTCTGCCAGCTTTAGCCTCTCCTCTCCTGAATCTCCAGTTCTGCTCGACTGCAGTCTCTAGCTTCTCAATCTCCTCAACTGACTTCTTCACTGACTGACTCCTGACTGGGGCTCTAAGAGCTTCTTGTATATGATCTCTTAAAGGCGTGAACCCAAAGGTTGACGCCTCCTCTGAGAGTGGGACTGTGGGAGGTGTAACTTGGGAATCTCCCGGACTTGTGAACTCTAATGTGTGAGTTAATGTGTGAACTTTCAAAGGTGTAAACATAAGCATTGTTTCTATCAATTCCAGTGAGTTAACACCTTGTTTCAAGTTCTGGCTCATAACACAAGGATATTAAGCTTGAACTATTGAAAATAGTTATTAAACCCCATCTCCCAACTACAAATCTGTTACTCTTTCCATTATTCTTGATTGTTCTTCATGTTTTGTATACTATATACTTCCTCCAAAGGCATCGCATTAATTCATCTATAAGCAGTGTTCTAGAGACACAATATGATAGCTACTCAAAGACCAGTCTAATGAAACATGACAATGATTAGGCAAGAGAGTACAAGATGAGGAGAGGAGGTTCATCACCCAGCTAGTCACTAGATGATACCTTTTTGGAACATGGCAATTCATAAAACAAAGAGAAACACAAATGACTTGCAGTCCTATAAAGCCTCTTTTATTTCCTGCAGTGATGATATCAGAGCATCAGAGAGGATGGAAGGGAGGAGACTAAGAATTACATAGTTCTCAAACTGTCTACCAACAATTTCATTGTTGATACTCTTAACATGCAATCTTTACCTAAAGTGCTGATGTACTGGAGGGAATGAATCACTTCCATGACATTCTCACAATAAATGAAGCTAGAAGATATGAAGTTTCATCTGAATGGAAATAAAAGTAGTACTTTCTACTTATAGAAGCAAATCAAAAGATGATAAAGCTGATTTCATCATACAGCCAAAGAAAACAAGAAATGCCATTTTAGAGGTCACTTCATTATTTCACTTTGCAAATTCTTAAAAGTAATAGTCCATAATGAACTTATATTTATTCAATCCAACAAATATTTAAATACCAGCTTTGTGCAAAATTGAGAGTGGGAGATGGACTTCAAAAATGAAACTTTGTCTTACAGGATCTTACTTCAAGGGGATAGGGATTAAAATAGGCACATGAGTAAGCAAATATAATTTCAAAGGGAGAGAGTACTAAAAACTGAAGAGATCAGCAATAACCCTAGGTAGAAAGTAGACCTAGAGATACTTTGAGGCTGAGATGAAATGAGAGTGCATTTCAAATATAAGGACTCTACTTAAAGACATGAAAGATAAAGTATTATGTATGGAGAAAAATTAAGAGACTAGTTTGGTTGGAACAGAAAGTGGGTGAAAAACATTTATATAAGATTGTAAAAGTGAGAGCATATGGTGGAGGATTCTAAATACCAGCCCAAAGATTTTACATTTCATCTTAGAAGCATTGTATATCCATTGATAGGTATATGATAATGATCAGATGTGTGTTTTAGAATCAACAATTTGGTAACTAGGTGGAAGATAGATTGGAGAGAAAAGAGACTAAAGGCAAAGAGACCAAGTTAAAGGTTATTGCAGGAGTCTAGAAAAAGAAGATGAGGGACTGTGATAGGGCAGAGTCTGTGCGAGTGAATAAAAAGAGAAGAATGTATGAGAGATGTTGTGGAAGTAAAAAAAAAATCTTGGCAATAAATTGCATGTTTGGCTTGGGAGAGAGGGTAAGGAAAAAATCAAGGATGATTTCCAGGTTGCTAACTTGTACGATTAAAACCATAGTGATGCCATCAATAGGAAGAAAATATTTTATATTTGCTGTAAAAACAGAAATTTCTGTGAAAAACCTGACAGTCTCTAAACTATGTTCCATGTTTCCTATCTACCTTTTACTTTGTATTCCTACATTGATGTGTGGCCACAGATTCAACATATAACCTACATATCTGTTCTGATCTGTTCAAGAAATATAAGGCAATAGGAGAAAGACTTGATATAGGCAAATGTAGAGATGTAGGAAATTGAACCCTTTTATGGACACTGGAGTCCAAGAACGACTTTCTTGTCCAATTATTTTTCCTCATCATTTATAATGTTTTGTTTCTCAATTTCATTTTTCACTATTAAAGTTGTAGTTTACATGTTCTTTGTGTAAATAACAAGTATTTCCTTGTGAAGAAGGAAGACATGATTTGGATATCCCAAGTTAATCCCAAGTACCCCACATGAACTTGAGTGCAATAGTAAGGGGTTCCAGAGCCAGAGTTCTCCAGAAGAGTTCAGGTCACTTTTTATAAAACAATAGGTAACATTTCAACAGCTGAAGAGGAGGAGGAAATATATTCTAGGCACAAGAAATGAATGGCAAAGCACTGAATTAAAAGGATTCATGGCATATTCTGGAGAATACTGAATAGGAGAGTTTGCCTGGATGAGTAGTACCAGATGTGGATTGAGGAAAAAGGGAACCACTGAAGATTTGTTGGTTTGTTTCCAGTAGAATGATGGCATGACCATATTTATGAATGTTGTTGTTGTCATTGAATAAATTCAGTTGCATGAGATTCTTCATCACTCCATTTGGGGTTTTCTTGGCAAGGATACTGGAATGGTTTGCAATTTCCTTCTCCAATTCATTCTATAGATGAGGAATTAAGGCAAACAGGGTTAATTGACTTGCCCAAGCCCACACAACTAGTGTCTGAAGTCATATTTGAACTTAGAAAGATGAATCTTCCTAACTCTGGATCTTTCATTCTATCCACTATGAGTAAGAATGGTTATTTTTATAGTTAGTCAACAGATATTTATTATATTATTTTAAAATATCAGATACTGTTTTAAGCACTGGGCATCCAAGGAAAGACAAATACAGCCTTTGATCTCAAGTAACATCTTCTACTGGGAGATACACCATAACTATGTACATACAAGATAAATACAGAATAGATGGAAGGTAACCTGAGAGGTAGATGGCTCTTATTGCTGAGAGTGGGGAAAAGGTTGACCACAAAAGGCCTCCTGTTGAAAGTGGGATTTAAATTGAGTTTTGAGGAAAATGGAAATCATAGTAATGATATAAAGAATGTTTGGAAGTAGGGAGAGCAAGGAATCATGAGGACCTGTTCTAGGATTTTGTGAGTGAGATTTGGAAGAAGTGCAAAGATGAGAGAATTATGAGAATTGACAATAATTGGTCCTTGATTGGATATTAGAGGTGACAGAGAAGAAATTAAGTATGGAACCATAGGCTGGGAGAGGGAGGAAGTAATGAAATCAAAAAAGGAAATTCTGACCTACAGCTTAGGTTAGTTTGAGATGAAGTTGGGATATTCAGATGGATATGTCAAAAAGCAGTTAGAAATGTTGGTTTGGGATTCAAGAGAAGTCAGGTTTAGAAATGTGAATTCTGAAGTCATTGAAATGGAAGCAGTAGGTAAAGCTATGAGTAAGGAATGAAATTGCTGAGAAACAGTATATAAAGAGAATTGGATTGAGGACAAACATTGATGAGGCAATTGGGAATAATGATAGTAACTCATAGTTGTATAATGAGTCTTCAGTTAGAATTTGAGTTTCTGGAGAGCAGGGCCACCTCAGTTTTCTTTCTTTCTTTCTTTCTTTTTTTTTTTTTTAATTTTTATTGCACTAAATACAAATTTAAAAAAAAAACAGAATCAAAAAAAAAAAAAGACAGAAAAAGAAAAGAAAACAAAACAGAACATTGTCATGTACCCAACAATATATATGGGAGGATTCAAAATACATAATAAATTTCCATTTCAAAAAACATGTATAATAATAGAAGAAATTATATTCATGAATGTGCATCTTTTCTTTGCTTCCTTTGTTTCAGTTTTCCATTTGTATTCCCAGTGGTGATAACAGAATTATAGAATCACAGATTTAGAGTTGAAAGTGACTTTAAAAACCATTTAATCAAACTTTCTCATTTTAAAGAAGAGGAAATAGATTCAGGTTTACTGGTTTTGCAAAGTCCCACAGGTAGTAAGTAATAGAAGAGAATATGAACTTAGGTTCTCTGATCCCAGATTCAACATGTCTTCCACTGTGTACCTATGTCTTTTTGCCAAATTCTTTATCAGTATTAGGAAAACAGTGGATTTGGAGAAAGAAATGTTGGAAAAGTTAGAGAAAAAAAGTGGTATTTCTGAAGCAAAGAAGAACAAAGCATATAATAGGAGGCAATGATGCACTGTGTCAAAAGTTGTAGAGATTAAGAAGAAAGAAGTGGGGGGGGGGAGAGACATTAGATATGTCTTTAAATCTTTGGTTACCTTTGAGAGCACATTTTCTTTTTTACTTTAATGTTCTTAATTTTTTTTTAATTCCAAATTCCCTCCTTTGCCATTTTATCCATTAAGAAGGTAAGCAATAGAATATCAATTATGCTTTAGGAAGTCATATATTTCATAACAGCCATGGAGAAAAAGCAAAAAACAAAACCCAGCAGCAAAAATTGAAAAAGTGAAAAGAAAAGTATACCTCAATCTACACTCAGAGTCCATCATTTCTCCCTCTGAAGGTAGATAGTATTTTTCATTATGAGTTCTTTGGAATTGCCTTAGGTTATTGCCTTGATCAAAGTAGCTAATAATTTCACAATTAATCATCACAATATTGTTGTTACTGTGTGCAGTGTTCACCTGGTTCTACTCATATTATTTTGCATTAGTTCATATAAATCTTACTGTTTTCCTGAAATCATCTTGCTCATCATTTCTTGTACCACAATATTATTCTATCATAATTATATATCACAACTTGTTTAGCCATTCCCTAATTTATGGGCATCTTCTCAGTTTCTATTTTTTTTGCCAATACATACACATGCACAGACACACATTGCTATGAATATGTATATATATACAAATAGGTTATTTCTCCCCTTTTTGGATATCTTTAGGATATAGACCTAGCAGTGGTATTGCGGGATCAAAGGTTGTGCACAACTTTATAACTCTTTGGACGTGGTTCCAAAAAGCTCTCCAGAACAGTTGGATCAGTTCGCTACTCACCAACAAAGTATTAGTGTCCCAGTTTTCCCACATCTCTCCCAACATCTAACATTTTCTTTCTTAGTCATATTAGCCAATTTGATAGGTATGAGGTGGTGCCTCAGAGCTGTTTTAATTTCTATTTCTCTAATTTTAAAAATTATTTCATGTGGCTATTGATAGCTTTGATTTCTTCTTCTGAAAACTGTCTGTTCAAATACTTTGACTATCTATCAATTGGGAAATGACTTTTATTTTCATAAACTTAGCTTGGATCCCTATATATTTGAGAAATAAGCCTTTATCAGATCATCTTGCTATACATTTCCTATACCAGTTTACTGCTTTCCTTTTAATTTTGGCTGCATTAGTTTTGTCTGTGCATACGCTTTTAAATTTAATTTAATTTAAATTATCCATTTCATGTCCCATGATTTTCTCTTTCTCTTGTTAGTCATAATTTTTGCCCTTAAGCATAGATTTAACAGGTACATTTTTTCATGCTATCCTAATTTACTTATAATATCAATCCTTCAATCTAAATTATTTATTCATTTTGACCTTATCTTGCTATCAAGTATGAGATATTGGTTTATGACTAGTTTCTTCTAAACTACTTTCTAGTTTGACTACCAATTTTTTTTCAAAAATTGAATTCTTACTCCCAAAGTTTGACTCTTTGGATTTGTTAAACACTAAATCACTATGACCATTTATTATTATGCATTATGTAGCTAATCTATTTCGCTGACCCACCATTTTATTTCTTAGCCAATACCAGATTGTTTTCATGAGCAACACTTTATAATATAGCTTGTAACTGTTAGATCACCTTTCTTAACTTTTTTGTCCATTGACTTGCTTGATATTCGTGTACTTTTTGTTCTTCAAGATGAATTTCATTATTATTTTTCTAGTACTATGAAATAATTCATTAGCTATTTGGTATGACAATGAAAAAGTAAATTAGATAGAATTGTCTTTTTTGTATTATACTGGCTCAGCCTACCCTTGAGTAATAAGTATTTTTCTCTTTGTTTAAATATATCTTTATCTGTATGAAAAGTGTTTTATAATTGTATTCAGAGTCCCTGGGTTTGTCTTAGCAAATAGACTTCCAAATATTTTATATTTTTTGCAGTTATTTTAAATGGAATTTTTCTTTCTACCTCTGGTTGATTTTGTTGGCAATATAAAGAAATGCTGATGATTTATGTGAGTTTATTTTATATCTTGAATCTTTGTTTAAGTTGTTAATTGTTTCACCTAGTTTTTTAGTTGATTCTCTAAGGTTTTCTAAGTATACCATCATATCATTTACAAAGGTTTGTTTTTAATACATTCTGCTATCTCCTCACCAATAGATGAATTCATCCCATTCACATCATGATTATAATTATTATTTCTCTTCTCCCATTTTATTTTCTTCTATTTATTCTTCTCTTTTGATTTTTACCCTGTCCCTCCTCAAAAGTTATTTTTGCTTCTGGTAGCTACCTTCCTTAAACTGCCCTCCCTTTCATCACCCCACTCCTTCTTTTATTCTATTTCCCTATTTGGTAATATAAAGTGTGTGTGTGTGTGTGTGTGTGTGTGTGTGTGTGTGAAATATTCTTCCCTTTTTGTACCAATTCAGGTGAGAGTGAGATTCAAGCATTCCTTCTTTCTTATTCATCCATTTTAAAGATCATTCCAAGATAATCAATTCATACTCATATCTTCTGTCTAGATAGGCTCTTTCTATTTGTCCTAATAATGATACAAGTTCTTAAGAGATACATGTATCATCTTCCCATATAGAAATGTAAGCAGTTTGATTTTATTAACTTGTTTGTTATTTTGATTTTTCTCATATTTACATTTTTTATTCTTCTCTTGACTCTTATCTGACAGTCACATCTTCTAGTCATATCTGATCTTTTCATCAGGAATGCTTGAAAGTATCTATTTCATTACATATCTATTTCCCCCCCAAGGGATCGGACTCATTTTTTGCTGGGTAAGTTACTCTTGTTGTAATTCTAATTCCATTGATTTCTATAATATATTCCAATTGCCAATGTGATTTCAGATGGGGCTAAGATACTGTCAATATGATGTTTACTGCTTAACAACCACAAGAAAAATGCCAGTGGCAGAAAAAAAGGTATGTATACAATATTTGTATACTTTGATACTGTCAATCATGAGGGCTTATGGAAAATTATTTTAAAATTTGGTTACTTAGAGAAGTTCATCAGTATAGTACATCAATTTCATGGTGACATGTTTGCCTGGATTCTGGACAATGAACAATGCTCTTGAGCTTTCATAGCCATCAATGGAGTGAAATAGTGCATTTGTTCCCATGCTTTTTAACATGATGTTTTCAGTCATGTTGTCAAATGCCTTCAATAAGAACAAACAGGGAATCAAAGTCATATGTTTTCAGTCAAGTTGTCAAATGCCTTCATTAAGGACAAACATGGAAACAAAGTTAGCTAATGCATTGATAACAAATCCTTCAATTTGAAAAGACTATAAGCCAAAACTAAAGTGGAGAGAGTGTTGATGCATGATTCCAGTCACTCATCTTCTTTAATATAGTAACTGCTAAATCTTGTGTGATCCTGGCTGTGGTTCCATGATATTTGAATGTTTTCAGAGATATTTCTGTGAGTTTGAAAGTTTTTGGTAGTTCCAAATTATGTCAATCTGGGGAAAGTTGTAGTTATTGCTCCCTTGCAACTACAAGTTGCAGAGTCCCTGCTCCTGTGGTACTACAATCAGTGCTACTCTTAAGAGCCCCTGATCCCTTATGACTGCAAGCACTCTTCTTCAAACTCTGATACAGAAATGGAGAAATACTTACTCCATAAGTAATGGAGTTGCCAAACAATTCTGCAACCAGTCCTACTACAATAATCCTAAATACCTGATCTTCTTATCATCTCTGGGTTGAAGGTGCTTCTGCTACTTCTGCTTTAAAATTTCTGCTACTACTTTCTACTTCCAAGTCCCACAATTAGTGGGACATATATGCCCACCCTATTGTCAAAAATCTTTCTTTCCAACTTCCTCAGTTGTCTTGGGATGTAAAAATGATTCAATCTAACTTTTTGTTGACTCTGATGCTCCAGAATTCAACTTGAAGTGTTATATTCAAGTTGTTTAGGAGGAAATGTTGAGAGAATTTAGATGTAATTTTTTCTCTGCTCCATGATTTTGACTCTGTGCCCGAGGAGAACAACACTTTTAAAAAATATTTATTTATTTGTTTTAGTTTATACATGGACATTCATTTTTTTTTTTTACTTATTTCCATGTGAGTCATATTGGGACAGAAGAAAAGGGAAAAATTATGTGAAAAAAAACAGAAGAAAGAAAAAAGTGTGAAAATAGTATGTATTTAATCCATATTCAGTTTCTATAGTTCTCTCTCTGGATGTGGATGGCATCTTTCATCCAAAATTTATTGGGATTTGTTTTGAATCACTAAATTGCTGAGAAGAACCAAATCTGTCATAGTTGATCATCACACAATCTTGTTATTTCTGTGTACAATGTTTTCCTGATTCTGCTTGCTTCATTGATCCTCAGTTCATGTAAATCTTTCCAGACTTTTCTAAAATTAAATTGATCATCATTTTTTATAGAATAATAGTATTCCAGTACTTTCACATATATAACTTATTCAGCAATTCCTCAATTAATGGGCATCTACTCATTTTCCAATTCTTTGGCACCACAAAAAAGAGCTGCTACAAACATTTTTGTATCTGTAGTTTCCTTTCTTTATGATTTCCTTGGGATACAGACCCAGTAGTAGCACTGCTGGATCAAAGAGTATGCATAGTTTTATAACCCTTTGGACATAGTTCCAAATTGCTCTCCAGAATGGATGGATCACAACTCCACCAGCAATGCATTATTGTCCCAGTTTTCTCCCATTCCCTCCAACATTTATCATTATCTTTTACTGTCATCTTAACCAATGTTATAGGTGTGAGATAGTACCTCAGAATTATTATAATTTGCATTTCTCTAATCAAGTGTTTTAGAGCATTTTTTATATGACTATAAATGGCTTTAACATCTTTATCTAAAAATTGTCAATTCATATCAAAGGATTTGATCATTTATTAATTGGGGAATTATTTGTAATCTTATAAATTTGGTTCAGTTCTCTATATATTTTAGAAATGAGGCCTTTTTTCAGAAACACTGGGTGTAAAAAATATTTCTCAGCTTTCTGCTACCCTTCTAATCTTGACTGCATTGGTTTTGTTTAGGCAAAACAAAATTTGGATTTTGTTTATTCAATGTGATCAAAATTATCCCTTTTGCATTTCACAATGTTCTCTATTTCTTCATTTCTCATAAATTCCTCCCTCCTGCAAAGATTTGATAGATAAACTATCACTTGGAGAGCATTCTTTCAGAAGAAATCTAGGAGTGAGAATTTAGTTGAAAGAAATGGAAGAGATATTAGGCAATAAATATGTAGGGGCACAGAGTATACACAATTTTTTTAAAGATTTTAAGCATAGAAGAACAATGAAGCAGTACCTGGATGAAATTGGTGAACCAAGAGAAATCATTTTTAGGATTGGGAAAACACAGCTATGTTTGGAAACCAATTGGTAAGAGTAAGAAATCAAAGTTGCATGAAAAGGAAGGGGATGACTACTGGAGCAAAGTCCTAGAGTAAACTGAAAGATATGGAGTCAAATGTGCAGAGAGATTAGCTTTTATTGTAGAGTAGGAATATGTCTTTTCCTTCAACCAAATGAGGTGCAGATTATGCTGCTGAGAAGCTTTGAAGAATGGAGCTAGAGGACTGAGGGAGCTAATCTCAGAAAGCATTGATAACTTCAGGAAACTGGGAGGCTAAGGCATTTGCTGAAAATAAAAAATTATATAAGAATGAGAAGAAAAAAAGTAGTAAAAGTTTGTCACACATACTTATTTTATAAGGAATGAGAGAGGAGTCATAGGAATAGAAGAATTATCAAGTGGTATTAATGATCTAACAAGTTGTGACAAATTTCCTATGAAGAAAGCTCAATTTTTTTTTCTTCAGTAACATATCACTAGCCCTAGAGCAGGACCAGTATAAAGATTAAAGGACTATGAAAAGTCTAAGGTCAGAGGGACAAGGGATTCTAGGCTGATAGCCAAATATACGTTTAAATAGCAGATATAGCTAAGGTTGGTTATGGATAATGGTGAAATCAGAGTTGGGTAACATCAGCTTAGAAACAGAGAGAAATCAGTGGAAAGGAGGTTTCAATTAAGGATATTTTGGGTTCATATGAGCAAGAGTAGAAAAAAATGAAAGCTAGATTATGGTTTGTAAAAGAATTCTAAAGTTATACTTCTTGGATTTGGTACAATTCCAAAACATACTGAGGTTTAATGTATAAAATAAATCTGGGGGAAAAAGTGAATATATAAAAGGGAAATTTCCAAAAATATCTTGACAAACTAGAACATTGGCCAACTTGAAGGGAGGTCAAATTTAAATATAAATCCTACACTAAGGTAAAATATAGAAATATCGAGGGAGGTAGAGTTAAATTTGTCTGAAAAAAATCTGGGTAAGGGAGAGGGTTACAGAATTGTAAACTCAGTAAGAATTGAGTACTATATGTCATGAATTAAACTGAAGGTCATAGTGCACAGAGTAAGGGAGATAACAATCCTATTTTTTCTGATAAGGACAAAATTATGATTACCTTTAGGCATTGCATTTTCAGAAAAGACATCAATAAACTGGATCATATCCAGTGAAGTACAGTCAGAATCCTGAGTGGATTAGAAAGTAGGCAATTTGAGGAATTAGTTGAATTGATCTGGAGATGTTTACACTGAAGGAGAGAAGACAAAGTGCACATTAACTATCTTCAAGTACTTGAAAAGGTGTTATATAGAAAAGGGATCAGATCTCTTCATGGCCCTAGAGAACAGTCTTAGAAGCAATAGGTGAAAATTGTGGAAAGACATTTTTCAGATCAACATAAGGAACCACTTGGTAACAATCAAGAGTCCTCCAAGAGTTAAATAGGCTTGGGAGGTTATAGTTTCCTTATCACTGGAAATCTTTAAGTGAAAACTGATTTGGGAGGCAGAACCAAGATAGTAGAGAGAACACATTTTCTTTCTGACCTTCTCCCATGACCCTCACACTAATTACCAAATCCAGCCTCTGAATTAGTTCTGGACTGGCAGGACACACAAATATTGGGAGTGTAACAAATTACCAGCAGAAGATAATTTCAAAGATTGCCAGAAATGATCTGTTTCAATCGAGCACAGAGGGAGGTAGGCCAAGCACAGCAGGCTGAGCACAGATGCTGGGGAGTGCAGGCAGCACAGAGTCCAGGGTGGTGCATGCCAGAGAATCTATGGGGAGAAATCTACAGAAGTGTTGGCTAGTCTGCTCTGGTTGCAAGCCAGTAGATCAGCAGAGAAGTTATAAAACATTTAACTCAAACACAAAAGATAAGTAATGAAACCTGAAATGCTGGAATTTCACAAGACCTGGCCACACTAACCCAGCACCAGAAGTCAGTCAGCACTGACTCAGTACAGCTGCTGCTTGAAGAGAAAGCTTAGGCAATTTCCTTTACCCCAAAAGCAGATCTCAACTTTTTTGAAAAATGAGTAAAAAAACAAAAAGAGCTCTGACCATAGTTTTTATAGTGAAAGGGAAGAACAGATTTCAAATCCTGAGAAGACAAAAAACAGACCATTCCAGATGAAGCACCAAAGAGTGATATAAATTGACTCCTATCACATAAGGCTCTTCTAGAAGAAATTTAAAAGGATCTTAAAAGAGAGCTAGAAGAAAAATGGGGAAAGGAAATGAGAACTTTGCAAGAAAGTCTGGAAAAGGCAACACAGAAATTCTCTGAAGAAAATTCACTACAAAATAGATTTCGTGAAATGGGAAAAGGATATAAATCATTAAAAATTAGATTTGACAAAATGGAAAAAGAAAAAAAAACTCTTATAAAAACAGAATTTGTGAAATGGAAAAGGAAAATAACTCCTTAAAAAACAGAATTTGTGAAAAGAAAAAAAATTCATAGAACAAAACAACTCATTTAAAAATTCAGTTGGACAAATACAAAAAGAAGGGGAAAAAATGAAGAAAATAATTCACTAAAAATCAGAGCTGAAAAAAATGAAAATGAAATACTGAATGAAACATTAGGAATCAGTCAAGCAAACCCCTCCAAAAAAAAGAAAGAAAAAATATTTAAAAATGTAAAATACCTACTTGGGAAAACACCTGACCTGGAAAATAGATTGAGGAGAGATAATCTAAGGATTATTAGACTTTCTGAAAACCATGATTACAAAAAGAACTTAGACACTATTTTTCAAGAACTCATCAAAGAGAACTACCCAAATGTGATAGAATCAGAAGGTAAAATAGCCACTGAAAGAATTCACCAAACACCTTTTGAAAGAGACCCCAAAATTAAAACTCCAAGGAATATTGTGGCTAAATTTCAGAACTATCGGACCAAGGAAAAGATATTATAAGCAGCCAGGAAAAAAAAATTCAAATATCAAGAAGCCACACTAAAGATTACCCAGGACCTAGCAGTTTCCACCTTAAAGGATTGAAGGGCCTAAAATCTGATAGTCTGAAAGGCAAAGGAATTTGAAATTCAGCCAAGAATAAACTATCATGCTAAACTGAGCATTTTCTTTCAGGGAAGCAGATAACATTCAATGAAACAGGTGAATTCCATTTATTTCTGATGAAAAGAATATAGCTAAACAAAAAATTTGACCTCCAAATATAGAACTCAAGAGAAGCATAAAAAGGTAAAAAGAAAAGAACTCTTGAGAACTATATTTCTGTTATGGGTATACATAGAGAGTGCATGTATAATTTGATTTTACTCTTATAAAAAAGAAACTAGAGGTGGACAGGGGATTATACAGAAAAAAGATGAAAGTGAAGGTAAAATGAAGGAAATTACATCTCACAAACAGACAAAGGAAACCTATTATAATTGAGAGAAAGAAGGGAGGGAGATGGGCATTGTATATCTTAGTCTCATCAGATTTGGCTCAAAGAGAAAATGTTAGACATATTTGGTTACACAGAGAAATTTATTTCACGTATAGAAAAGTAGGAGAGGAAAAGAGAAAAGGGAAAGGGTAGGCTAAATAGAAGGGGAAACAGAAATAGTAGGGGATAGGTATAAGAAAGGCAGAGGGACTCTAAAGAGGGAGGACTTCTTGAGTAAGTAAAATACAGGGGAGGAGGGAAAGGGGAAAAGGAAAGAGAAAAGTAGAATTTGGGATTAATAAGGTGGCAGGAAATACAGAATTAGTAGTTTTAACTGTAAATGTGAATGGGGTGAAATCTTCCATAAAGCAGAAACAGATAGCAGACTGGACTAAAAGCCAGAATCCTACAATATATTGTTTACAAGAAATACATTTAAAGCAGGGAGACACATACAGAGTAATGATAAAAGGCTGGAGCAGAATCTATTATGCATTAGGTGAAATAAAAAAAGCAGGGATAGCCATCCTCATCTAAGATCAAGCAAAAGCAAAAATTGATCTAATTAAAAGAGATAAGGAAGGAAATTATATCTTGCTAAAGGGTACCATAGATAATGAAGCAATATCACTACTAAACATATATGCACTAAGTGGTATAGCATGGAAATTCCTAAAGAAGTTGAGAGCTGCAAGAAGAAAAAAAACTATAATAGTGGGAGATATCAACCTTACTCTCTCAGAATTAGATAAATCAAACCACAAAATAAACAAGAAAGAAGTTAAAGAAGTAAATAGAATATTAGAAAAGTTAGATATGATAGATCTTTGGAGAAAATTGAATGGAGTTTCAGAAAGGAGTTTACTTTTTCTCCTTTCCTACAGTTCTACAGTTCATGGAGCCTATTAAAAAATTGACCATATAAAGACCTCAAAATCAAATGCAGAAAGGCAGAAAGTAAATGCATTTTTTTTCAGATAACAATGAAAGAAAAATTACATTCAAAAAAAGGGCAGGGGAAAATAGACCAAAAAGTAATTGGAAACTAAAAAATCTCATCCTAAAAAATGAATGGGTAAAACAGTAAATCATAGACACAATTAATAACTTCATCCAAGAAAATGACCTAGATAATTTTGATTATATTAACTTAAAATTTTTTTGTACAAACAAAACTAATGCAGATACGATTAGAAGGGAAGCAATAAAAGGAAAAACATTTTTACATATAAAGTTCTGATTAAGACCTCATTTCTAAAATTATAGAGAATTAACTCAAATGTATAAGAATTCAAGCCATTCTCCAGTTGTTAAATGGTCAAAAGATATTGAAAGTATGTTCCAAATCACTATTTATCATAGAAATACAAATTAAGACTACTCTAAGATACCACTATATACCTCTCAGATTGGATAAGATGACAGGACAAGATAAGAACAAGGATTAGAGGGTTATGTGGGAAAACTGGGACACTGATGCATTATTGGTGGAACTGTGAACGGATCCAACCATTCTGGAGAGTAATTTGGAACTATGTCCAAAAAGTTATCAAATGGTGCATACCCTTTGACCCAGCAGAGTTTCTACTGGGCTTATATCTCAAAGAGATCTTAAAGAAGGGAAAGGGACCCACATGTGCAAAAATGTTTGTGGCAGCCCTTTTTGTTATGGCAAGAAACTGGAAATTGAATGGGTTTTCCATCATTTGGAGAATGGCTCAATAAATTATGGTATATGAATGAAATTCATATGAAATATTATTGTTCCATCAGAAATGACCAGCAGGATCATTTCAGAGAGGTCTGGAGAGACTTACATGAACTGATGCTAAATAAAATGAGCAGAACCAGGGCATCATTATACATGGCAACAAAACTATATGATGATCAATTCTGATGGACGTGGCTCTCTTCAACAATAAGATGATTCAAATTAATTCCAGTTGTTCAGCGATGAACAGAGCCCCCTACACCCAGAGAGAGGACTATGGGAACTGAATGTGTTTCACAACATAGCATTTTCACTCTTTTCATTGTTGTTTTTTTGCATTTTATTCTGCTTCTTTTTTATAACTAGTTTGATTTGATGTTTTCTTGTGCAGCACAATATTTGTATAAATACGTTTGCATATATTGGATTTTATATATTTCTACCATATTTAACATATATTTGCCTACTTGCCATCTAGGGGAGAGCATGGAGGAAGAAAGGGAAAATTGGAACACAAGGTTTTGCAAGGGCTAATGTTAAAAGAATTGTCAACGCATATGTTTTGAAAAATAAAAAGTTTTAATTTTTAAAAAAGTGAAAACTGGTTGACCACATGCTAATGATGTAGCAGAGGAAATGCCATGTTAGCATCAGTTTAACTGGATGATTCCAAAGTTTCTTCTGATTCTGAGATTCTGTAAATATTAGTTGTCATGGGTTTTGTCCCAATGCTTTATTAATGAGCAATACCTTATATGTCCAGAACATTATACTTGACCTGAAGGGATCCACAAATGGATCACAGTATATCAGAATTGTAAGAGATATCAGAGGTCATCTGGTCTAACCTTTCATTAAGCATTAATCTCCTTTATATTATCCTCACAAAGTGCTCATTAGATATGATTAACGTCTTGTTTTGATGAAATCAGCATAATCCTTCTTAGAAGGTTATAAGCAAAACACATATATAACCACGTACACACACACACACACACACACACACACACACACACACAACACAGGTAGTTCAAAAACTAAAGGACACAGAAACAAGATATTCTTTCTAACTCCACAAAGCAAATTGAATTAAAGTTAATTCAAGTCAATTCAATCAACAAAATGCCAACTACATGCAAGCATTGCACCAGGCACTGGGGTTATTTTCTATGTGAAGGTGGAAAGAATGAAATAACCCTACTTCTACATGGCCTATTGTCCCAGCTCTGCAAAACATTTAAATCCTTTTTGAAGCACCTTTTTAATTAGCCCTCAACTAAATATTTGATGATAAGTGAGGACTAACTAAACTTTCTTAAAACTAAGAATGGAACAGAGAAGAGAGCAAAAGAGATATCTTGATAGTGAAGGTGAATTTCTGACTCCTAAGAGACCATTTTTATCTCAAGAGATTTTTTTCAGAATCACTAAAGCCAGTTTGTTCTCAGTAACATCTCAAATGGCCTACTGAATGCTTATAAGAGATTTAATAATGCCTAGCTAATAACTCTGAATGGCAGCCAGCAATACATCCAGTTTTATTTTCTTTATAGGAAATCTGTTGTGACCTATTAAATCCATGCTGACTTCCTTAGATTATTGATCATACTTTGCAACAGCTCAACATGACTTCCCTGACTGTAATCTCCTTTCTCTCAAGTCCATTTTTCAGATTATATTTATTATGTAGAGCTAGTTATGTCAATTATCTATTTATATCCTATGGCTTTCTATTCTTTTTTATAACTTTTTATTGACAGAACCCATGCCAGGGTAATTTTTTACAACATTATCCCTTGCACTCACTTCTGTTCCGACTTTTCCCTTCCTTTCCTCTTCCCCTCTTCCCCTCCCCCAGATGGCAAGAGTCCTATACATGTTAAATAGGTTACAGTATATCCTAGATACAATATATGTGTGCAGAACTGAACAGTTCTCTTGTTGCACAGGGAGAATTGTATTCAGAAGGTAAAAATAACCTGGGAAGAAAAACAAAAATGCAAGCAGTTTACATTCATTTCCCAGTGTTCTTTCTTTGGGTGTAGCTGCTTCTGTCCATCGTTGATCAATTGAAACTGGAGTTAGAACTCTTTGTTGAAGAAATCCACTTCCATCAGAATACATCCTCAAATAGTATCATTGTTGAGGTATATAATAATCTCCTGGTTCTGCTCATTTCACTTAGCATCAGTTCATGTAAGTCTCGCCAATCTTCTCTGTATTCATCCTGCTGGTCATTGCTTACAGAACAATAATATTCCATAACATTCATATACCACAGTTTACCCAGCCATTCTCCAATTGATGGGCATCTATTCATTTTCCACTATGGCTTTCTATTGACTAGCAAAATATGAACTCCTTAGTACGGCAATTCAATCCAAGTTATTAAAACTATGGATAAAGTTCATTTTTTCTCTCAAGAGTCAGGAAACAGAAATCTAAAGATAAAAACAAAATTTCTGACTTTGTTTTATTAAGTGGATTCAATAAAGAAATACAATATAGTATAAGATATAAGATATATAAGTTTATGCCCACATGGATTGCTAAATGTATAACTGTGAATTCATGGATAGATATGTGGTCCATTTATTTCCAAAGGGGTATCTAATTTCTGTCTTGAAGGAAACAAAAGAAGGACCATAGATGGGCTCTTTTTCCTTTGCTCAACTATCTCTAAGCAAAGTATCTGGCTAGATTTATATCCATTTGCCTTTCTAAATATTGTTGGTATTTTTTTCTGGAGGAAGTCTAAAAACAAAAATATTTCTTTAGTTCTATCATGGAAAAGGATAGGCTAGAGATTTCAATCACCAGTTTATTCCCTTAAAGGCTTACTAAGCCCTTTTCAAGGCTGTTCATCCATCTTTGGTGTCCACCTGTTCCCCAACTCTCATCTATGCTTTCAAGAAGCTGTAGCATGCCCAATAGATACTCTTTGGTAGAACTTTTTTGGCATATGGGATAAACCAGATTAAAGGTAACCAATTGGAATGAAGCCCATTGGTTAGTTAGGGGGATACCTGCCCCAAGTATATGAAAACTTGCTCTGATAGAATGGACATATGAGAACAATTTGTTCCAATGACCATGAAGGCAGCTGAAGCAGGTGCTGTGGAACACTTAGAGTTTTGTCTAAATTGAAGATGCCCGTGGTTATCCACTGTAGTGTGGGACATTTTCAGTTATCTTGATTTTGTCTTGACATTGAACTTCAATGACTCTGAAACAGAGCATGAGGTGACAACTTTATGCAGCCTGGACTCATTTAAATCCAATTCACACTCAAGACATCACCCCATGATGTCACTGGTCCTTTTCAAAAATAAAGGATTAACAACAACATCAATAACAGAAAAGACCATTACAAATAGTGAAACACAAGTAAACTAATATCCAGGCAAAATGAAAACCAGAGAAATATTATGAA
The DNA here is from genome assembly GCF_016432865.1 of Antechinus flavipes. Classification (NCBI taxonomy): domain Eukaryota; kingdom Metazoa; phylum Chordata; class Mammalia; order Dasyuromorphia; family Dasyuridae; genus Antechinus; species Antechinus flavipes. The sequence goes on from NC_067398.1 coordinate 608,383,503, forward strand.
TTAGAATATATATAAGAATAAACAAGCTCTTTGTTGGGAACAAGATGAAATCTCATTTCAAACTGAGAGAAGTCCTAATGTCACCCAAGGGAAAATCATCTGAAGTCTCTATAAAGGCAAATGGGAAATCATTTGTATATTAGTATCTTCTGGGTATAACTTCCCTAAAATCCCTTGGAACCATAAGCACCACCCCCTCTATCTCTCCCCCTTTCTCTTTCCCTCTCTCCAAGAAACTCATATCAGCCTCACCCTTAAACAAATACAAAAGTATCACATCAATTTTCTCTCCAACAGTTGAGTCACATCTCCCTAGAATGGGGCAGCACTTGCCTTTTTGTAAACTTGATTATAGTAGTGTAGAGAGTGAATGGGACACACATAAAAAGAGGGTGGGGGGAGCGAGAGAGAATGAAACATGGAGTCCTAGAAACATTGGAAGAGAAAGAGAGGACTAATTGCTAGGAGAACATAGAAACTGTGTCATGTTGAAGAGGGTATTTAATATTACAAAATCATAGATTTGAGAATGGAAAAGACCACAGAGATCATCAAATTCAACACTTCCATCTAACTGATGAGGAAATCAAGACCCAGAATTGTTAAATAAGTTACCTAGGGATACACAACTAGGTGCACTGACTCCAAGTCCACTACACTGTTTACTTCTTGTTCAATTATGTCCAGCTTTTTGTGATCCCATTTGGATACCCATTTGGGGTTTTTTGGGCAAGGATACTGGAATGGTTTGCCATTTCCTTCTCCAATTCATTTTGCATGTGAGGGAATTGAGGCAAACAGGGGTGATTTACCCAGGATCACACAACTAGTAAAAATCTCAGGCTAGACTTGATTCCAGGGTAGGTGCCCTATCCACCATACCATTTAATTGCCCCACACTATTTACTGTCATACTTTATCAGGAGACATCCCACAATGTGGTTTTCTGATCTTGTTTTATACATTTCTTCTTTTCATCCAACTAACTTGGACTTTTTTTTTTCTCTTTTATACTTTCAGCATTTTCTCACCTTTATGCAAGGAATGTTTTATTCTTCTCCCTTGCATTTCTGCCTATTGAATTTCTACCCATCCTGTAAAATCCAAATCAAATGTACTGACCTCTGGGAAGCCTGTTGTAATCCCTTAATCAGAAATGGTCTTTCTCCTTCTAACTTATTATAAACTCCATAAGACTATGAAAGCAGGTGTCATTTTTGCTTTTCTTGATATCTTCAGTGTTTAGCATCAGCATATAAAAGTTTTGTTGACTTTAAACTTTATATAGCACTCTAAACTTGTGCTCTTATTCTATATAATAGTTTAGATTTGAGGGGGAG